>NW_024352148.1:1204423-1251429 GCF_902729225.1 Pteropus medius
GACGGAGACTATGCACGCGTGTGTGCGTGCGTGCGTGCACGTGCGTGTTAGATTGCTAAAAGTTGCTTTCTCCGCGGAACTCTTGAAATATCTATAACGATGGTTTCTAAGAAGTGTAAAAACTCCTTACAGAAATTGGTACGGATGTCTCGATTCGACAGCTCGGCAGAGGCACCACTCTCCCGTTTCCTCAAATAACCTCAGGACGCCGTCCGATCAAGTTCCGGAGCGTTCCACCATAGTCTTTGTTTTAACCCTTCATTTTCTTCTCGTATATTCCCTTAATTCTAACGAATTCATCAGGATACTCATTTAGTACTAATGACGTTTCTTAGGTACACCTCTTGAAAAAAAAACTAAAGTAGCCCATATATGCACATTTCCTCGATGAGTCACTTCAAGGCCAGTATTGAGTTTGCCATATGGAGGTCGTTTTGTTATAATGAATTTCGTGGCCTGAATTGTATGAATACAGACACAGAAGAAAGCAAAGAAAACACATAGATCAAGTTGCACAGGAGAACATTTTCATCAGTCGGAATGGAGAGTAAGCAACTACTCACATTTTAAAGATCCACTTGTTTTGAAATGCCCGAAGCCACCGCTGATTGGTTTTCATTATCAGACTATTTGGGGCTTCGGTCAAGTTCGTCATCGATTCAATATTGTTCTTGGGTTTGTCAGCTCTAGCCTGTGGTGGGTGTCCTCAGGGCCCTGAGACGGGGAAAGCTTGGCGACAGGACAGGATTCATAAAAGCAGGCGACACCTCTGGCTTCTGAGGCTTGCTGAAAACACTTTACGAACGGGGCATTTAACACCCTTTGTAACAGCCTGGCTGACTGTGTCCTGAAGCGTCGGTGGAAAGGCTGGCAGAATGTGACTCCACGACGGCCGAAGGCAGTGCCACCGTCTGACACCTGACTCGCGCCTGTCATTCCGGAAACCCAAAATAAATCAACAGACGACGCGGTGTCTCTTTTCCGAGTTATCGGGGGTCCGTGGGGACGGGAGTGGATGCTCCCTTTTGCTGTCCGGCTCACAAGCGGGACTCTGCGGCAGGGCGGGCGGGCTGGCTGGCCGGCCCATTTCCCGAAGCCGTCACAAAACCGCCACTCGCCTTCCTGTGGGCGTGTGAGGGCAGGTGTCATTCCCGCTCCCTCTGCCCTGCATCTCCCTGGATTCTCTCTCTGCTTTTGAGGATACGCTGCCCTTTATAAGGGGCTCCCTAGGCTTGTTTACCTTGCAGAGCAACTTCTACATTTGTAAAGTTACGTTTAGAGCAACTTCTAATAAGAAGAAAACTTTGTTACCTTAATATCTTGCTCTACTCGGAAAACATGTTCGGTCTTTAAATTCCGCACAGTTTGTACTAGAGAAAGAAGTCACACTCAGGTGAGACTTGAAACACAATGCCACACGATGACTTCCGACCCAGAAAGCAGCAGCCTCGGGGTGCACCGCGTTTTCTACTTTATTTTATAAGTTTCCCAGCTGCTTCCCGGATCTGGGGAGGCAACCCCAGCTGGAACCTTCTGAACAAAGTAGTCTAAAGGCTTGTCTGTCCTTCTGCCTAAGTAGTTGCTACTGTGTGGACAACAGAAAGTTTCATCTTGGATTTGATCCTCAGCGGCACCTTTCCTCCTCAGACATAATGTCACATAAACATTAGACCTACGGGGGACAAGTATTTTACCGGGTTAGAAACATTTAATTTGCATCTGTAAGAGGTAAGGTTCGCACTGAGATTTGAATTAGGAGCCTGAGTTGTTTTAAATCCGGTGATAGAATTATTGTTTGGGTGGGCGTGAGAAAGAATGGGTATCACAGTTTTAATGCTCAGATAAAACATAGAAGATTTTCTTTTTTTGAGGTGAATATATATATATATATATATATATAAAATACATGAATATTCATGTTTTTCTATTTTGGTTATCAGATATAGAATTTTCAAATTATGATTTTATATATTTGTCTATGAAATAGTCTCCATTTAGTTCCTTTTGGCATTTCAGGAAAATCACTTAAATTGACACATCTCTTGGATAATAACTTCGGCTGGCAGAAAACGAAACAATTTATACACACATGCATGTGTATCGGAAGGAAACCAGATATTAAAATCCTTATGAAGTTTTCCCTTTTTATTTAAGAACGATGCCTGACTTTCTATATTGCATCTACATGTTCCCTCTAAAGCTGATTTTCTTTTTAGAGCTAATAAGCCATACACGCATTATAATTTCTTCAAGGCATTTTCCAAGGATTCATCTCGGGGCTGATCATTTGCCATTAAGAGTAAAAAAAAAAAAAAGGCTATTCTGCTCAGTGTTTAATTTCCAAAAACCTCGCCCATGAGCTTATCCTGAGACCTTGATCAATGCAAGTGCTGTGTGATCTCCATCACCAGAAGGTGAACATTCAGAAGATTCTTTATGGTAAAAACATCAACAATCACAGCAGCTGTGGAATGGTGTCAAGTTCCCATTTTCGTGTCGAGGGAAGAGTCAGTGGCCGATCCGTTTTGCTTATTAATGACATTTTTTATGAATTCAGGGGCAGACCGGGACAGCCGTCGTCAGTGTCAGGGGGCCTATCTCTTCTCTGCATACATTTTCTTCATGAGAAAACTGTGGCCAGCACAGCACCCCTGGGCATCCAGATAAGGCTTGCTGGCATCTTTTTAACGTGAGAAATTAAAATGATTCTTTTGATATATTAAAAAAAAAAACACCCTTTAAATCTTTATGGGGGAAAATCATTGCCTCCTAGCTTTGGATAAATTCAACCAATTAAAGTAACTTTTGCCTTCATCAGTTTTCTTTTGGGGCAAGAGACTCCCAGGATTTGAGCCATGAAGTTGGTGAGAACGGGAAAAACAGAAACCATCAGGAAAAGTCATCCATCTCTCTGTGCCAGTGACCTTAAAACATTTATCATCTTGACTTGATGAAAAATATTCCGATAGAACATACCAGGAAAGCAGAAAAGGTGGGGTTGAAAAAGACATAATAAAGTATATGCTGCTGAAACTTTTTCGGAGCCGTATGAGAACTCACAGTATGACCTCACATGGTCAACAAAACAGACCATTACTTGAAAACGCTGTGACGGTAACTCTAAACAAAACAGTCTTATAAACCAGCACAAATTCCAGGGAAAATACAGGTGTCAGGGTCCCTTTCTATTTACCTTTCTCTAACAGAGATATGGGAAGGGATGAATAAAGCCATATTTGAATCACGCTTCTTATTTTCCAACTTATTCTGTGCATGAGGGATGTGGAGCTTTTTACAGGCATGAAGCTGCTGCTGTCCTCATGGGAATCCAGGCTTGGGGCATATTACATGCATTGTTCTAAGGTTTTATTTTCCTTTCCTAGCGGGACCTAGTAGGAAAGCACCTATTTCTTTAGGAAGCAGTTTACGACTGTATCCTGTAATTTCGCATGCCTGTGACAGCTGTTTCTCCGAAGCAGACGGTTAGAACAGAGCTCTGGCCGGGAAACCTCACATCCCAGAGAGACGAGCTCCCAGCTCAAGCCATCTGAATGCCACCTTATCCGTCACACTTCTCAGGAAAACATCTTTAACCCCCCCAGTTTGGATGCCGAGTTTGTAAAACTGGCGTTTTCAATATGAAAAGGCTAGACCTGTCATCAAGTGAGGCGCTTATTATGCAAATGTTCCGGCAACAGTTTAAAATATTTCAAGTTCTCTCTGTTTTTCAGAGGCAGGGCTGGATGTTTCCTTTGCAGCCGGACTGAACTCCCAGGGCCAGGCAGGGCGGATGCTGAGCGGGAGGCTGGGCTGGGCTGGGCTGGGGCTGCTCTCCGCTCCTACGTGCACCTGCCAGATGCAACTTCACCGTGTCCCCCTGGTTCCCAGACCCACCGGCTGCCCGCGCCCGCCGTCAGCGAAGTCGCGACAACTCACCTAGGGCGGCGTCCCGCGTGGAGCCCCGGCCGGGGCCGCGGAGCCCGGGCGGCCGGCGGGTCAGCGGGTCCGGGCCGCGGCGCTCCCGGCGGTCCCCGCCCGCCCGTCACACGCGCCTTGTCCCCTCGGCGGGAGCGGGACGCCGGGACGGGGCCGCCGCCGCGCGCCTCTGATGGCAGCTCCCCCGGGACAGGCGGCGGGGACCGCGCGCGGGGACAGCGCTGGCCGAGCCGCCGCCGCGCTCCGCCCGCCGAGGGCCCCTCCCCGCTCACATCGCCAGGGCCACCCGGGCGGCTCTGCCTGTGGCGCGGCGAGTGGCAGACGCAGCCAGGTCCTTCAGCCGATCATCCCGAGACTTCCCAGGGCCCGGAGGGCTGTGATGTCATCAGGGTGGCGGGCGCTGCACCGAGCGCATCCCGCGGCCGCCAGCGCAGCCTCGGCGGCGCCCTCCTCGCCCGGGTCCGGCGCTGGCGCGGGCTGCGGCGCCCCCTCCGCCCCGACCCCGCGCGGCCGGGCTGTGGTCCCCCCCACCGCCCTGCGCCCGGGCTGTGGTCCCCCCCAAGGCTGGGCTGCGGTCCCCCACCCCGCTCCCCGCCCCTGCCCCCCACGGCTAGGCTGTCGCCTACGACATCCGAGGACTCAACTCCACTTCGCCCCAGAGACCCCAAAGATGCCACTGGGTCAAAAGAGAAAAGTTCAAGGCCGGGTTCTCCGTGGTGAACGTGCGCCAGCGAAACCCGGAACTGTGACGGGACAAAGGCCACCGTGAGACCTGCAGAAATGTTATGAGCGACACACTCCCCAAATTAGAAGCGGCCTCAGACCAGGATAGGAGTTCGCAGGAGAGCACGCGTCGCCGTGTGCGTGTGAGCGCGTGTCCACCGGTCGTTGGATTAACTCAGGTAAATTAATGGATTATTTTGGAAAAGCTCTCTTCTATTTCCCGCATGGGGACAAAAGCCACTTGTCCCCACGTCTCCTTTTCTACCTGGCAACGTGAAAGGAAGATGTCCTCTAACTCGCGTGAACTCAGAAAGATATTCACTCTGCAAAGTTCTCTGAACGTCTTCATTCAAAGACACACGGGACGGAAGCTGCTGTTGCCAGCGGCTTCATTCTGGGCCCCGTGACGCCTCCGGCTCTTCTCGCTGTGGCACCTTCTTGAGCCCCCGCCACCCAATTTGGCGGGATAAAATGTGCTGATGACAGCTCTGCCCAAGACCCCTGACGGGCTAGAAAACTGTGCTTCAAACTTCTCTCAAACCCAGAGCACCCGCGTGTGTTGTATCTTTGGTCACAAAGAGTTCCGCTTGGATTACTGGGGTGCTATCGGTCACCTTCGCCGCTTAGGTGGGGGCAGTCCCCCAACACCCAGCAGTTATGTGCGACGTGGCCTCTGCATGACTCGTCGTAGGGCATCCAGCGTAACTAGTGTTTTTGGCCTGCACCAGGCTTCGAGGGCCAGCAAGCTGCAGACGTGTGCCACGGAGGGCGAGAAAAACGTTCTAGGGAATTAAAAGACTCTGCCCATCATTCGCCGCTGGCGAACACTACCACCCGCAGCTCACAGACCACGGGCCGGACACTTTCTCGCATGCGCAGGCCGAAGGTCCATTCAAGAAGTTTGCAGGTTGGAGCTCCCCAAAGAAGAGCCCAGGAACTGCCTACTCCTTTTTGGGGTGCTCGGGAAAGCACGGACGCATTTCAAGGTCAAGTCAGAATTTCCAGTGATACACAACAAAATTCAACATAGATACATGAATTGCAGTTAAAAATTTCCGTGATCTCCTATAAAGTAATGGTGAGAGCAGCACCATGCCACCAAACGCTAACCACGGAGCCACGAGATCAAATAGATAAAGAGCCGAAGGGAGGTTTTCCATTTTATGCAGTTTCTAATACTAATAATGCCTTTTTATTTATTCAAGTTTCCTCATCATTCCTGTCTTACCTACACAAGAAAGAAAAGAAACATTAAAAAAATACTCAAGTTCTTTATCCCATGGACATGTTTCTACTTTACAACTCTATAAAGGATGCCACTTCATCGGAGTAATTTCAGTGACTAGAACGAAATGATAATGCGGTGGTTTTGATCATCAAACTGTGACATTAAAACATGGGGCAGGATTTACGTCCTCAGCCCTGGGGACAACGGTTGGTGTTAGTTGATTACAAGTTAAAGTCGCTGATTGTTTTTTTTTTTCTCCAGTATTAGCCTATAAACATCATAGGTAAAGAAACATAACATAATTATTTGGAGTAAAATGAATAATAAAGTAAGGGTACGTGGACAATGTAAAATGAGTTATATATATTAATGGAGGATATTCTTAACATAGAATTCTAACATAAAATACTTAAAAATATCTGTTAAACACTACGTTAAAAAAGATAAAAATCTGAGACTCTGAGTTCAAATTCATGGCAGAAGATAAAAAAGGAAACCGCTTTACTGTCGTTTTCTCATTATTTACTCAGTTATTTTAACTGTCGGGGACAGCGGGACTCACCAGCACATAAATGACAACCACCCAGAAAGCCCTTTCCTTCCTCCTCTTGGGAATAGTGGGGGAAATGCATAGTGCCCACACTCAACATAAAAATGAAATAACCCTAAAACTACCTTAAATAGTTTTATTCTTAAAATTTCCTTTTGATGTTGTATTTTCCAATGATTAAAAAATTTATTTGCGAAAGTGTTAACTTTTACCATTTTCTGGCCTGCTGTGTAGGAGAAATGAAGTCGATGACCTTGAGCGATGCTTGGAGGGAATGTGATACACAGCGGAAGACGGGGAAGAATGATTTTTCTCCTAGTGCTTTTGAATCACCTACCCTGTGCTCCACAATTCACAGGCCTCACACTCAAGTCAGAGGGAGCGTCTCTCCAGTTAGCGTGTAATAACACCCGTTACGCAAACCACCTGCCCAGCTGTGCATAGTGAAACGCTGTTACTTTTCTTCTGACACCCGTGAGGGGTGATATAATTTCCCTTTACCTATTAAGACACGGGTCCAGCCCTCAATGGACTTTTCTTAAATTGAACTTGTTTAACGAATACATTTTTTGGAGCTCTACATATGTTTATTCAATTGCTTCCTCGAAAGTTCAAAAATTTATTATATGTATAGTTCTGAAATTGTAAAACTAAAAAAAAAAAAAACTTTGGATTTGGAAATATTCCAGGCTACACATTTAAAAGGCAGGTGAACCTTATAGAGTGTAGACCGGTGCCTTTGTTCATGGAAGAAACAAAACAGAACCACACGCATGCATTAAAAAAAGAAAATCCATTTTTTGATATATAGATCAGTTAATTTTTTCAAGTGAAAGTCAAGGGTAATTATATTTACTAATAGAAATATTAGACGACCAGAAAAATTCACACTTAATAATTTCTAAAATTATTATTCATTATTTTCTTTCCCATTAACTTCTTTTTTTTACCTGTTACCAAAGGCCAGTTTTAAATCCATCATTCTAGAATAAATAGGAATTTGCAAATAAAATGCCAAAGAAATATTTGCAAGTACCTTGTAATTTCTATTAAAAAAAAACCCTTCTCATGCACGTACAGATTATAAGTAGAAGATACTGTAGCTTTAAATACACATTTTTATTTTTTTCAAGTTTCATTTCTCTGAATTCTACTGCAAAAATGACAACTCTGAACACGAGGAATGTCATTTACAATCTAAAGTCCCAAAGGTCGCGTGCGCGGGTTTTCGTCGCCACGGCGCCACTTTCCGTCTCATTTTCTTGCAGCGTTTTTTTCGTTTTCTGAACAACTTCCCAGTTGTCCGCACTAGCACGAAAGGCTCTCACTAACTCTATTTTTTAAGGGGAAAAGCATGAAGAGAAGCAAGGGCTGTGCTCAAAGTTCATGCCTTCAGGGAAAAGAGCCTCTAATTGGGCTGCGAGTGACTAATACAGCAAAAAAAATGTCTTAAGGAAAAAATGGCCCTTCCGCTGGTAATTCCTCGGATAAGAACCCAGGTGAGAATGAAGGCGGACAAAGCCCGTTCGCCCCGTGGGAATCAGACGTGGGGAGGAAAATTAGCGCCGGGGAGCGGGGCTCGTGCGATGGTCCCAGTGTCACCCCACTATCCATCTGGACGTCCTGTCGCCAAGGTCCCGAGGCAGGGGATGAAGCGGGAACGCAGGTGGCAGCAAGGACCTTCTTGCCGGTGTCGCTGGGGCGCACTGCTTTAGCAAGAGAGAGCGGCGCGCCCACGCCCCGAATCACGCGTTAGAAGAGGCGGCGCTGGAAGGACCGAGCGGGGACCAAGTGGGGGACAAGCGGGGGCCAACGGGGGACAAGCGGCCTGATCCTCGGTGGGCTGACGACGGCCGCAAGGAGCGTGACTTTGATAAACAGCAGGTGTTGGCCAAAGCATCGAGGAACCACAAACTCCGCGTCGGGCGCGAGAGGGTGGCACACCTGTCACTGGCACCAGAGGGAGACGCACCTGTCACTGGGTGGGGGCGCGCGGCGCTAGCGGGGGGTCTCAGTTGTTCCATCGCGGGATCCCTGCGACGAGGACTGTCAGGGCACCTCTCCCTGGAAGGCTGGAGAAGGCCCCGGAGCCGGGCCCCGCCCTGGGGGACATGGGGCGGAGCATCCCGCCCCCAGGTCTCAGAGTGCCCGGGGGCGGGGTGGGGGGGGGCGCCCCGGTGCGCTGCGCCGGGCTTCTGGTTCCTTCCTTCCTCCGTATGGCGTTTGCCAGAATTTCATTACGGTTCGAGGGGGATCCCCTTTTGACTGAGGCCTCAGGAGTCAAGTCATTTTCTATCCTCTGAAGTCCCAAAGGCTGAAAGGGCGAAGCCCGTGCGCAGCCCAGAACGCTAGCACCGGGGTGACAAATTCCCGGAAAGCCTTCCGTGGCGCAGGGCGGGGGTCTCCCCGTTCATCTCAGCTGCGTCGGCAGCTTTGTTCCCTATGTGCAGCCCCTGGGTAGGGCATCCGTCAATGAGCCGCCCCAGCGGCCGCGGCCACCGGTGGGAGCCCCCAAAGGCGGCGTCTGTCCCCTCAGGCCAGCTCGGTGCCTCGCTCCCCCTGTCCGATCTCAGTACAGTGAGTGGGTGGGGGGTGTGGAGAGCGTGAGCCGCCGGCAATGCCCCCAGAACGGAATGTCGGACAGGCAGCCTGCAATGGCCGGGAGCCCCCTTCAGGCCTGAGAAGTGATGCTGGTAAACACAAGCCACAGGGCCGAGGGCCGAGGCCCAGCGGAGCCACCTGCCCGCTGGCATCAGGTATGAGCACGGCATTGCTGCCGTTACCTGTCTTAGACACCAGCGGTCATCCTAAGCCCCAATCATGATCCGGCAATGAAATCTTTGCTTTTCGAGGACATTTGTTTAAAAGCTGTATCGATACTCGAAGCAGTGCCGGGGCGTAGAGCAGATAACTGCGCTTTAACGTCAAACTTCCGCGGGAAGGATGCGTGAATGGCGGCGGCCGGGAACTAGGGAGCGGGGAAGCGGGTGCACGTCCCGCACACAGATACGTGTTGGAGGAAACCGCGGTGCCGGTTCGGAATCCCACACCGAACTCACTTCGAAGCGACGCCAACGTGCGCTGTCCAGCAGCTGTCCCGGCGGATGACAGGGACCAGCTCAGCCTGGTCTCTCCCTTGTCAGTCACAAACAGAGAGATTTTAATAAGAATAAAGCCTTCCTTTCTTCTCTAAATATTTAAAATATTTATGGACATTTACTCTGATTTGTACTTAGATAAGCAAAAGAATGACAGGGGTAATTTCTAAATGCTCCATCACGCAATGTGTCTGTCTCCTTCATGGTAATAAGTGCCATTTTATTTTAGGACTTTAATTGAAGTTTTCTCTTTCTGAATAGAAATGATCATACATGAGATGATTATAAATTAACTGGAAATAAATGAAGCACTCTGAAGACAGAAATAGTTTATCAAAAGAAGACAAAACACATAATTGAATGCACTATAAATAAATAAAAGGAAATTAATTCTGTAGGGAATAAAGTGAGACTGCGAACACTCTGCGTAGTAAAGGAATGATGAATCTGTTTGCCAGGCCAGCTGTCTGTTGGAGGGTGAGGAAGAGGGCAGTGATTAAATTTAGGGGTGGGGGGAGCATGTGAAGACCACAGAAGGGTATCAAAGCCTACACCTGGCACCCTGCTAAAATCTACAATATTTTAGGTTCCCATAGAGGGCAATATTGCATAAAAGATGGTGAACCAAGAATCTGCCAATTCACCTCTGTCGGTATGCTTTACAGCAAACTGCCGAGAGCATAAATTTGATGCTGTACTTCCCCTCACACTCCGACCAATCATATATAAAATGATGCACGCGCACGCACACGCACACGCACACACACACACACCCCGCACACACGGAGCAGAGCCTCATCAGAAGCAAAGAAGATGGATTTGGTGCCCTGCTTGCTGGCGGACTGCTTGAGCGACGAGCCTGCGGTTTCACCCACAATCAGACCGAGTCTCAGAGAGCACATTGCCGTCTGTCATATAACTACACGTATCTACACGGTCACTTAGTCCCGTAGAAATATGAACGAGATAGAGGCTTCTTCAGGGCCCGGAAAATAAAGGCCAACTACAGATACGAGGAGAGCCGCGTCTGCTTTTCAAATCCAGCATCCTTGGATCCCACACTGGGCTGTGCGGGCAAAGGGCGGCCTGTGAGGGGCCCCGGGTGCGTGGGGGCGGGGCACTGGGCGAGAGACGTCCGCAGTGTGGGGGTGGGGCGTGGAGGACGCACGGTTGTAAGTGCCATAGATTTCAAAGTTATTCCCCTCGCTAAACACGCATGCCCTCCCCTCTCTTCCCAGCTCTCGTAATTAGAAAAATGGTTGCCTGGCAATAAAGTCCTTTCCTCTCGGAGATGCCGAAGGTAATTACAACCTGAAGCGTTTACTCTCAAGCGAGCTCCGTAGTACCTGCTACTTTGCATCGAGCTTACGGTGAAAGCAGTAAAGGGACATCGTGCATTGTGTAATGCCGTTAAATCACACCGCTTCGAATATCCAATTCCTCGTGGATTTCGGTGCCCGCGGCGATGTGCGCGGGCTGGCGGGACAGGCGCGCG
This sequence comes from Pteropus medius, assembly GCF_902729225.1. Lineage (NCBI taxonomy): Eukaryota > Metazoa > Chordata > Mammalia > Chiroptera > Pteropodidae > Pteropus > Pteropus medius. The sequence continues at coordinate 1,215,454 of NW_024352148.1, forward strand.
CGGTCTTGGCTGTGCCTCAGATGCGACTCTGAGATGACTTTCCAAGGTCCCCTCGTTACCGGCTGTGCCTTCCGAGATCGTTAAGATGGCATCGTACAGGAAGGATTTTAAGCGAACACGAATGAACTAAAATGAATGAAACCGCGAGTCAGATTTTTGGTCCCCTAGTCATAAAAAATGGAAAACTAGACTTTTTATTTGAGATAATTGCTGCACATGAAGGTCGAATCAAAGTAAAACGTTTAGCTCACATTGTAGTGCTAATCTTTAAAATAGAGCTCATTCATTATCGAGTCCAGCTTCATAAGCCTAAATTATTGATATTTTCCATATGCCAAAGTAACCAAGGACCAAGAGGCGTGTGCGTGTTTGTGTGCACACGCACACGTAATAACCAAGAGTTATGTGTGGGACAATCTGGTTCAGCTCCCAATCTCGGAGTTCCAGAATTCCTCAGAGGCAGCTGTCCCTCCAGCACGCGTCGCTGTTTGGCCCGGCCAAGTCCACAGTCGGGTGGGACGGGGACAGAGAAACCTGTTGACTTTGCGCCCCGCGTCCTGCAGCGGCGGAAGCTCGTTTCCACGTGCTCGCTTCCATGGCGCGTCTCACGTCGAAGTTACGCTACCCTCGGGTCACTGTAAGGAGTACTTGGCGTTTAGAAAAGGGGTTCGCATGGAGCCCCACAACCGCCCACGATGTGTGCAGCGGTGTCCCGGTCCCACAGGCCAGGATACGGAGTCTCAGCAGCCAGCCCGGGATCTGCAGGACAAGGCGGCTGCCCGCCTGCCGCCTCCGCGGCGCAGAAGGGTTTCTCCAGACGACTGTCTACACAGTGCCCTGTCACACGGCTGGCTGTCAGCTGGCGGTCGTTTCGGTAGCCGTCTCTGACCCTGGCCGGGACACCCCTGAGGGGGTGCAGTCCCGGTCTCGACCTTTCTGTGTGGAAGGTTATGGAAACTTCGCCAGCATTCAAATTCCAATCTCTGCTCCACAAATCTCTCGTAAGGGAAAACTCGTCCACATGAGAACAGGCTGAAAGGCTGGTGCAGCTAGAAGGGGTTCCCCAGGCTTTAGAAATGCTAAGCAGGACGGGGAGCCACAGTCCTGGAATATGCAGGCCCAAGATTATGGCCAGGCCTGAGAGGACAAAATGCAGATTTTATTTTCCTATTTAAGTTATAAGGATTTATTGTTCTGGTTGAATAGAGGATGAACCAGGAATTTCTGAAGTCGCTACTATATCACGATGAAATCTAGATTTGCAGTTATCGAATCGAGCAGCTCCTAACCACCATCTTTGTATACCTACCTGCCTGCCGCACACACCGCACACACACACACCTGCGCACACGTAATGCAGAAGTTTCATAAAACGGTTCTCACGAGAACTCTGCTCAGCGCTCGCCATTTCCCTCGGGTCCTGCCCCCTCCGCTGCCTCCTCGCCCTTCATAAACATTCTGAGACGCCAAACTCAACGTCTTAATGCAAATGCACCAGACGAACCCCGGCCTGCATTTTGAAAAACAGAAATCCGGATTTATTACGCGTCTATACAATACTGGGTCTGAAAAGATTAAGTCGTCCGCATGGCTTGACAATGGGACATGTTTCCTATTTCTAAATTCTCTTTAGCTGACTACTTTTACAATCTTAACAGAACGCCCGTTTTAATTTCACAAATAAATAAGTGCCGTCAGCAGAGGATGTTAGTCCTCGAAGCCAAGTCAATGTGAACATGGAGACAGAGCTTTCATCAGACAAGAAAACGTGGCCTCTTAAAGAGCGGGCGACAGTGACGAATGTGCCGATTCCCTTTAGGGCTTTAAGCGTTTGGAGTCATAAATGTGTAGACAAACTCAGAGATCCCCATCTCCCGATTAGAGGGCGACGAGCTGCCCTAAAGCCACGGCGGGAGGCGCTGGGTATCTGTCACGATTCCTTGTGAGAAAACAGAAGTCACACTTCATCGCGTGGCAGGAATCCGAGTGCCACCGCGGAGGCTGGGCGGAGTTTGGGACGCTGGTGACAAGCTCCCTGCCTGGAAGGGGACAGCTCCGCCCAACACTAAAGTGAAAGACACGCTTTCACGTTATGTGGAAATGGCATGATGTACACATTGTTTTTACTGCATCGGGGCGCGCCGCTGGCCACATTGCTGTCTCCTGCACGTGTCACCCGCTGTCACGGACTTGGCCGGGTCTCCCCCGAGGGCCACCGTGGCCCCCCTCCGCCCCGCTTTGGGTTCTGCCATGTGACATAGTCACTGTCTGGCCCACAGAGCCCGGAGCACGTCCCAGTCAGTGGCCGGAGTGGCACCCCGTGTCCTGCCCGCTCAGCACTGTGAGGGCGCGCGGTCACCTGGGCCCGCTGGCCGCCACACGACCGGCCACATCCAGCCTGGGAGGTGAGCTGTGTCGAGGGCTGGTGCGTGACACGGGACAGGGGCGGGGGACACGATGTCTGTGACAAAATGAATGGGCTTCGAGGTACCTGTTAACGTCACCCTCACCGTGTAAGTGACAACAGAATAGCCCATACGCTGGCACTGCAGCACCGCCCCTGGCTGCGCTCGGGACAGCTGAGCTAAGCACACCGAATCTAACGCGCCTGAAAAGTACAGCAAAGTAGCTGTACTTTGATACACAGAATTATTCCGCTGACACGAAGTTGCCTTCTTCTGCATCTAAAGCCACTTTAAAATGAGCTATTTAATGTATAGATTACGTGAAATGGAGAAGGGAAAAGGATGCTTCGCTCTCAGTAGAATTTCTTATATGATTTTGCATATTTTTCACCTGTATAAGACATTTGTCAAATCACACTTTTTAAAATGTGAGTCAATTTTAAGATTTCGCTGTTTATTTCTGCCAATTTCCATGAAGCAAACACATTCTATGTCAAACAAATTTCTTTTCTGCCATGAAGGTAAAGGTGGGGGTCAAAGCAGAAATGCCACTCGTGTAGTAAGGTTTCCCCCCAGTTAAGATATGAAATAAAACCTACTTAAAAAAAAAGTCTAAAAAGAAGAAACACAGAACTTCTTTGCTGCTTTGGTATTCGATGATCCTAAATTTATGAAGGATGACTTTTTTTTTTTTGACTGATGTCATTTAATATCAGAGATATTGATTTTGCTGTAAAGCAGCAATTATGAAGAGAGTAGATCGAGCTATAATAAAATGCATTCGTAACTAAAGATGCTCCACATAAGTTTCCATGTCGGCTCTAAGTGAGGACAAATTAACATTTCATCGCCTCATACTCGCAAGAACATTATCCTATGCGCAGGCAAACATATGAAACAAACAAACAAACAATAACCTCTTCGTTTGATTTGTGACTTGAACGAGGTAACAGGTAGCGGTTGACTTGCCCGTTACTCTTTCTGCTGAAATTAACCAAAGACACATTGATACTTCTGTGTAAGAAATATATTGACAAATAGCTGATACACGTCCAATCCCTCCTCTTGGATTCCAGGAAATGGGGATATACTAGCTCCCAGATAGCACCCCGAGGAGGTTACAGTGACCTCGGCAGTCTCCCCAAGCAGCAGTGGGGACAGCAGCCACTGGTCCCTGAACCCCGTGGGCCAGACCACGTGCTGAGCGGGTTGAGCTCCCTTCCCGAGATGACATTTATGGTTTTAAACAAAATCCTGGCCGCGTTGGGACAGGTCCCAGCCTCTTCAGGGTGCGTGGCTTCCGCACGGGGAGGCATTGCCGGCCCATGATGACTCGAGAAGTAAGAATGACAGTCACGGAAAAGGGGGAGGGAGCAAAGAACAGGACGGACACGGAGCCGTCACCCCCGGCAACACTTACGGCAAACACTGGCAGCCAGCGCACGACTCGGCAGTTTGCGGTTGACCCCTGAGCAACGTGGGGGGGTAGGGACGGTGAACCCCGCACAGCCGAAAATCTGTACAACCTTCGACTCCCCGAAAATGTGACTACTTAGAGTTACCCCGTCACTAGACTGACCCGAGGCCTTACCGATCGGCCAATGAACACTCTGCGTGTGCGCCGTGCTCGGTGCCGCATTCTTGCGACAAAGCAGGCTAGAGAGGAGCCCTAAGGGACCAGGGGGAAGACACGCTGGCGCGGCGGCGCGGGTCGGGGCTGTGAGTCTACGTCGTGTTTCTGGGACGAGCTGTCTGCCAGTAGCTGTGCCGATGCTGCCCCATGGCTGCAGAGCCCTGGACGCCACGCGTGTCGCTGACACCCAAACCGGTGTGTGGCGTGAGGGTCAACTCATTGAACCCCAAGGGAAAAGCTGCCTCGTGGGGAAGACACGGAAGCTCACAGGGGTCAGCGCCCAGGTTGCCCGGGTGGGCGATTCTCCCCGGTGTGAGCCTCGATGCCCCACGAATGCAGGAGAGAAGCACCACGATGGCAACCGCTGGCATCCCGCACCTCAAGCTTTCCGAAGCGCTTTGAAACCCTCCGGTGACTTACGTTTCAAAAGGTCTGAACAGTGAAACGCGGAGCAGCGTCATAGCGGGAAACAAAGCAAATCACGACGAAGGGAACTTTAGAAGCGATTCGTTTAAAAAGGAGAGAAAGCCCTGCCAGAGGGCAACCCAGAAATGGAAAGAATCGGTAGCAAATCAGAAGGGACGCGGACTCAGACTTAGGGACGCGCTGAAGCGTCTGAGGGATCTGCGGGCGGCGTGGCTCGCGCATCCTGCCTCGGCGCAGACGGTTCTGCTCAATTCCCGCTGTTCGGGCGCCTGTCACTGGCTTAGCACGGGCCTGAACTTTTCATTTTCTTTAAAGAAAGTCTACGTATGGGCAGGTGCATAGACCGACTTGAGGCTGCCGGACCCCAACTTGCGATGCCCAGGTTCTGCCATATTCTCCGCTGTAGCGTGTAAGACACACGTGTGGAGCAGTTTTCACTTTCACACGTGGGTAAATGACAAAGACCACCGGTAATAACACGCACCTTTTTTTTTCTCTTTTTTCTCTTTTGGACTACTCTGTCTCAGCTTAGCTCCCACCTCTCTTCGCGCTCGCTCTGCGTTCGGGGTACTTGCTGATGGAACGAAGGTGCCCGCACGCCAGCAACCAGGACGCTGAGTGAGGCACGGGGCCAGGGTGCCGCAGAGGTGCGTGAAGCCACCAGCATGCCGATCAGTAGGATCGGTGGGAAGTAAAATTTACATCTTCATGGGTGTGGATTATGCGTGGGCCATAACGAATGACCAGCCCTACCGTAGAGTTTAGAGAGTCTAGGGAGTGGTCAAAATATATCGTTACAGCGATTTTGCAAAATAGTGTATGACATGACTTGCGACTGTTTATGTTCCTACTTGAAAACGCTTTTTTAATTTTGCAATAGTGCTTTTCTGCAGCAATGAGATGAAAAGTCCACATATAACGAAAAACCTATTTTATTTGGTTTAAAAAAAAGCTGATAAAACGTCGACATTGATCATCTACTTAGACTATTGTGATATCATTTCCTATTAAGACGACTATTACGAATCTGCTACGTAAGCTCTAGAATTTATTTAAACCATAGTTAGTTTAACTGGGATGTACCCCATGTGACGATTCGTCCCTTGGAGCTCCAGAAAGGCAATTACATAGCATTCTGTGAAGTACGACTTTTCATTAGATCATCGACTTCTCCTAAATTAACTTCTATTATTTCCAATGATACGTTTTCTTCTGTATGGAATGGGATCTGTTAGTACTGGCCCTTTAGAAGAAAAATAATATCACAGACAGTTAAAATGATGTCATTTGTAGTTGGCAGATGGAGAGATTTAAAATATAAATTGGAAAAGTTAAATCTAACAAGGTTCAAATTTTTTTCCCTCCAATTCTTGGAATCGAAGTAAAGCTGCTGAAGTGAATGTGAATTCTGTTATTGTGAACTCAGTATTAAAGATAATAGTAATGTGTTTAATAATTCAATTTCGGTAGAGCAAAGCATCGTGGTAAAACATAAGATACGTTAAAGAAAAGAACGGACCGAAATGTACTGCGTGTACCTCATTCGTGTTTTCCGAATGTGAAGAGAGTAATTTCTGAATGCGTGTGTGTGTGTGCGCGTGAGCGTTTGTGTAATAACTGGACTGTGGTGTCTGTAAGGGAGCTGACGGCAGGTATATATTCGTGTAAAGTTTTGCACAGCACCACGTGTCTCTTTGCTGCGTTTCATCCATCTCAGTTTAGAGACGTTCTGGCCTTTGAAGAACTATTTCGTAAATCACCCTAAATTCCCCGTGATGGTATTTAACTTGAATATGTTAGCTCTCTTCATTTTGTTTCAAACCCTTTTTAATGCATTTAAAAAACTTGAACAAAGTATTTCGAGAATGAAGTACCGAAAATTCCTCATTTTTCAAGGTTTACTGACTTATAATTATTAACTACAAAATGTGCAAAACAGAAAAACGTTGAAATTAAGCTCTATAGAGGCAAGAATGGTACCGAATAAATCAAATTATGTGAGCTCATAGGGTGTAGAAAATTGAGTTTTTGAATTATATAATTGTACTGTGCAATATCTTCACTTGTAGGAGGAATTTTATGGCTTTTCTATTCCATTGGATACATTCATATTCTATATTGAAATGGGATAAAATTACGACCTAGCCTTCTAAAGCACAAAAGAACTGTTTTCCACTGGAATTGATACGCCTCCGCGCTCCAAAGGCGTCCTCGGTCAATCAGATTCCAGACGACGCGTCATCCGGCTTCTGCGGGTGTGAGGACGGCCCCGTGGTAGACAAGGACCCCAGACCAGCGGCTCAGAAGACATGGACTCCATGTCCTCAGAAGACATGGACTCCTAGTTCTGGTTCTTAAGAAACTGGGCCTTGGCTCTTAACGTGTTGGGACGTGTCCCCCGAGGGCACGAGACCTCCCCCTCACACTGCCGGTGACCGCAGGGCCACACGGCATGACTCTGCTGCCCCGGGCGTTTCTGCGGGGAACACAAAAGCTGCTGCATGACTTGTCTGTTTCAGGGACTCCTGGAAGACCCGCTTCAATAAGCTCCGACGTGTAGAGTTTTCCGCAGTGACGTCACATGACCGTTTGCTCTACAAGATCCCTCGAAATCCCCGTCTGGAGCTTTTCCCACAGCGTTCCCAGCACCCCAGATGATACCCCGTCGCCTTCCCCAAGCTCCACGCGTAGACACCGGGAAAATGTCACGATCAGCCACACTTCCCCATCCCTGGGTCCAGACCGTGACTGTCAACACCGCGCTCTCCCCGTCACTGGTCGGCATGGACGACTCTGCCACCGTCAGGGGCAGCTTCGTGTGACCAGAGGCTTTGGGGTCGTCTTAATAGTCCTGACAGGGTAGCTGGTGTTTCACATCTACCTTTCAGTTACTTTCCCAAGAAGAATAGTGTGAAATCAGAAAATAACATTCCGAAGAGTCCCAGAGGTACGAAAAGTCGCCCTGGAGGCTGGAACTGGAGGCTCTGAATTAGGTTTTAAAAGAGGCGACTTGCTTAGGAGCAGGTTCTTCCTCCGTGAAGAGTAAGAGGCGCCGGCGTCTCGGCGGGAGGAGGCCAGGGGCGCTGTCACTGAGACGCCGCCCGCTCGCGGCTGTGGAGACGCAGCTGACGTTTGGGAGGAAAGGCGTGGACGCGACGAGACGGCTCTGATGAAAACAGTTTGTCTTCGTAAATCTTTGTTTCGAGTTCATTTTTTTTTAAGATTTTCAAAAAGATCATTATGAGAATTCCGTTTTAGAGGAAACGGAAGGCATTTTTGTCTCCGTTTGGTTTTTAACGGGCAGCATAACTCTTGGGACCGGCCGAGAAGATACAGCCAGAAGCGAGATGCCTGCCCCGCCAGGCCGAGCCTGTGGACATCCTGATGGCGTCCCGTTTTATAGAGGCAGAAGCCAGGACAGAAACGCGACGCCCAGGACGTGTCCCGGTTCCCATTCGGTGTTGCGGTGACAAGGACGAGTGCCCCAAGCTCGGTCTCGCGACTGTCTCATAAGGGAACGGCCGGGCCCGAACCGAAGCTGTCGGCGAGAAGGTTTCTCCTAAATGTCACACAGTCTGGGAGATGCGGCACCCGGGAGAGAGAGAGATTTCTAGTAAATAATGTGTATGCTCATAAATATTCAGAAAATCAGTGCTAAAATTCACATTACAAAGATCTGTTACGTGGATTAGTAGAGAAGGTAAATCAATCAGTGAAAACGTCACGTGAGCCGTTTCCATAATGAAGCCCAAAAGACTCACAAGGTGACCACGAAAACGGAGGCTTCCGGTAAACACAAGGCTTCCAAGGAATGAGCGATGGTTAAAGGCCAGACTACGGACCGTATCCGTTCAAACGTGGCTGTGATTTCCGTTAACGTTTGTTTGTTCTAGACAGACGGGGAGTTTCCTGTGAGAGACAAACGGCAGGTATCAGCAGAACAATGCGAGGCGGTGAGTCTGCTGCTGTCGGCCCTGGACGTGCCTGCGGCGTGCGGCCTGCTGCTGGGGGGCCTGGGCCTTCCCGGAATGCGGGGGACGTCACGCAAGGGTCGCAGGATCCCGTCCGTCTCGGCACAGTCGGCGGCGCCGCGCGCTACCACACGTACGTGCACCTGCACAGTGTTTGCAGAGCACACGCGGTGTGCCCGTGCCTCTGGGTGACAGGTCTCCGACCCTCGGCACGACCCCTGCTCTCCCTCCGGTGAGGACCACACGGACCCGTCTCCGCCTGTCTCCGGCCTGGCACGCTGACACCTCGGAACGCGCCCCGTAACAACAGCGGCGTGACGGTGGCAACGTCCGTCCTCCATGGCGGCTGCGCCCGTCTTTCTCCTGCGTGTCATGCGTTAAGTTGGCTCTGCTGTGTTTTGGGGGAACTTTCTTTATAAATGGACCAGAAGCCATCAGACAGAAAAAAATAAACCTTTGAATTTAGGCCGTCATTTAAAACATCAGAGCCCTCGTGGCCTGGTACCCTGTAATTGTTTTGTTTCATTTTTGAAAATTCATGAATTATGGAAGAACATTCTAAAATGTATGAAATCGTGCCTAAAATGCATGATGCATTCAGCCCGCACGCAGTAGGACATTTTGAGCGGGGCTGATTAAAAGGACCTTTCTAAAAAGGCTGACGCCCGTACCGCGTGCATAATATTATGAATTCTTCTTGTCCCCCGCTCCCCACTCAGGACGCTTTCGGTCTGAATGATGCGAGCGCGTGAAGCCGTGTCCATGGGCGAATGCTCTGGACACAGGCACACGCGGAGTCTGAAGAGCCTAGAATTTCTGGCATCTGAAGCTACACGGATCCCACATGCTTGGGCCCCAAGCCGGGTTCAGGTGTGCGGGGCCATCTCCAGCTCAAAGCCCTGGGCACAGGGGTGGCCCAAGCCACCCACGTCATGTGTCAAACCACCCGGCAGCAGCGGCCGGAGCCTTGAGCTCCAGGGGCGCATTTCGGTGAGCTGACCCCGTCTGCTCTGGTGTCCGAGGTCGCAGGCACCGGCACGCTGTCTCGACCCCGGGCCCTGAGCACTGTCCGCAGCGGCACCGGAGCTCCGGCCTGGCTCGCCCTGTCCTGACACACCGGCACCGCGAACGGCGCGGCCGGGGTCGCTGGGTGGTCCCCGCGCCCAGTTTCCTGCCCAGAGGCGGGGTTCCTAGCACTGTGGCCAGGCCCACTGGTCCAGCCGCTTTTGTTATCATCATCCGTGTTCCCGGGGCTGATGGCCGGGGCGGGCCCGATGCCGAGGTTGACCAGCCTGGCGCGCTCCGTGTCTCTACGGAGCCTCTCCACCCTCTTCTTTCTATTTTCCGTCCTCTCCCTCGTCACTGCAGCCGCTCACGAGAGCCACTGCTAAGCCGCCTCATCGGCGACGTCCAGAGGTGTCAAAGGACCGGATGTGCATAGGACAGCGGAACCGCTGTGTGTGGGACAGTGCGAGCAAATCTCTTCCTTCAGTTTGGTTCGGAAAATCCACATCGAGGCTGGGTCTTGTCCAGTTAACTGGGAGACAAAGCCTAATGCTTGTCACCCACGATTTCCTGGCAAACCACTGCAGAGGAGAGCGTGATACAGCTCGGCTGGACCGGGGAGGGGTCACCGAACACTGTTGCTTGAGGTCACGGCATGAAAGCCACAGGCATTAGCCGGGACAATGGGCCGAGTGTCTCACAGATGACTGTCTTTGAGGGTGACTCGGAATTGGCTAGATGACGTAGGTCAGTTCTTGGTCACGAGCCACACACATCGCCTCTAGTTCAGGGTTCACAGATTTAGCGAATCTTCGTGGGATGCACCCTCCTTCCCTCCCTCCTCCCGTCACCCCCTTCCCGTCACTTCTTTGCTGATGTCACAAACTTAGAGGGGAGGGGAGGCGAGATGCAGGACGAAGAGCACAATGGAGGGACCTACTGCCAAGAAGGGTTAAGCCGCAGGCACCGAATAACTTCAAAAATGAGCCGAGCGATAGCATTTTCCTAAAACTTCAACTTTCAGTTGAATCTCGTATATAACTTGAAACGTGACACAATCAACACGTTCGTAGGACCGTGGCGCGCTCTGCTGCGTATATTTTCAGACGCGAATCACACGGGGTCGCCCGGCAGACTGACTCGGGCCTCTGGTCCTTAAAGTGGCAGTGGGAAACACTAAGTGTGCCGTCGCGTGTCAGGAACCGTGTGATTCGCTGACGGGATCGGTGTGCGAGCTTCTGCGGGCGCCACAGGACCCGAGGCCGCGTCCGAAGCAGCTTTTTCACGGTTTGAGAAACGGCGTGAGAGCCGCCGCTGGGGGCATCGCAGCTTTGGGGGGAGGCGCGATCCCTTAAATTTCAATCAGACACCCGTGTCCGGCCCCGAATCCTCTGCTATCGACATCGCTACGCTCACGGCCCAACCTATCAGACTTAAGAGGCCGGGCACGTGGGCGCTTCTGCTCTTACTTAACAAGCAGTAAACGGCTGCTGTGCTTTGGGGTGCACTTCACAGGGCGCCCCGCATGTCGTCCCCACGGCTGTCAGAGTTGTTGTTGTCAACTCTGGGGGTTTCCTTCCTAAAAGACACTCGAGCTTCTGGGCTATCGCACTGCTGGACAGAGCGGCCACGCTGGGCAGCACTGCTCGGGGAAGTTCTCCAGACGGGGCTCGAAAAACCGACCCGTCCAAAGCCATCTTTACTGAAGAAGCACGTGTTCGATCGCCTCGGAGTGTCAGGCGATTCCTGTCACGTCGTTAACATTAGACGCCGCTCCAGAATGAAAGGCCCGCGCCTTGTCTGCGTGCCAGGATTAAGGGCCGGGCTTTAAGGAACAGAGGGCGAGTCACGGAACGGTCACCATGGATGGCGAGACCACGTGTGCCCCCAAGAGACGTTTGTTTATTCCGCAGACGGGTCGGCGTGCCCACGTGTCCTGTGACGACACGGAGGGTGGATGCTGTTTCCCGTCCCTGGATGGTGGGCTGGCCGCAGCTGCCACCAGGCCCTGGACATAGGTGGCCAGGTACATCGGGGCGAGAACCGTGACCCACCCACGGCTGCCACTGTCACAGCGGGGGCAGGAGGTGTGCGGCCAGGTGTGTGTCCCCACGGCAGTGAGGCTGCGAGTAGGGACAGCGTGCGGGCTGCTTGTCACCGCCTGCCCGACGCCTTGTATGAAGCCTGCAGCGTGCTAAATGCGGGCACCAACTTTAACGCGAGGGGCCCCCGCATCGCATGCTTGCGAGGCCCCCTCCACTGCCTGCGGGGTCCCTTGTCTCCAGGGCACGCGACTCCCATGACTCAACTGTCCTCGTGGAAGCTCGCCCTAGACGATGTGGGCCGAGGACAGGCTGCAGAAGCCAGGAGGCCTGCGCTCTGGGGTCCTGAAAGGAAGGGTGCACTACATGGGCTGGGGGGGACGGGGGACGTCGTCCGGGGACACGGGGGACGGGGGGGACGCCGCTGGCCGGGGACACGTGGGCGTGCAGATCCGGGGACACGTATGCGGCGAAATACGGAGCCGCCTTCCACGGCTGGCCCGGGAGGCTGGGCCTCGCGTGTCACATCGCAGACCCCGCAGACGACCTCGGGGGTGTCGTGGAGGAGCGGGCGTGGTGAGGGGCAGCGCGATGGGGACAGCCGTGAGCGCGCGCGGGCTCTTAAGGGAAACGAGGAGAATGAGAGTCGCTATTTGTCTTCTTGTGGCGACGGCACGACAGGGAGCGGCCGGGGCTCTGACGCCGAGCCCGTGGCGGCGGGGCCGGCGCTGGCCAGCCTCTCCGGCCGGGACGGGGATGGGGACAGGCTTTTACACAAGGTCTGGGACAGTCCCGGCTCACGCTTACCAGGGTGGCGCATTTTCCCTGCGTGGCTTGGCTGCTGGGGTAGAGGGCGCAGACATCAGGGTGTCACAATGTCAGGCTTGGAGGATCCGTCACAGGGCGATGACGGGACGGACCGTCTGGGCGAAGTCAAGGGGAGGCGAAGCGAGACTTTCAGCGGACGAGAGGACCAGGCATTTTATTCAGAGAGAGAAAAGTCTGAGATTCAAAAAATCTCAAAAAGTGAATGTTTAAATAATGCACGTGTTCAGAGCCCGGTCGTAGGAACGGCTCCAAGAAGGGGGTGACGCGATTGGAAATTGGGGGGTCGGGATATTGCGAGACCAGGAGCGACTCAAGGACAACGCGCCGCGAATTTCGCATCCCAGAGGAGGGCGCGTCAGGACGCGCTCCATCCAGCTGTGCAGAGAGCGTCATGTCCGCGAGCCGCCATCCCGGGGCGTCCAGGGGATGACCGCACCAGAGCGGGACACAGAGTGTGTGGCTGTCCGTCTGGTCCCCAGGGACTGTTTCAGGAGAGAAAGGGAAATTGGTAGCTTCAAGCCGCGCGAGTGAGGACGAAGAATGCCCTCCGCCTTGTCCGACCAGAAATGAGAAAAGGAGCTGCCCGCTCTTTACGTGGATGCCGACAAGGAACTGTCATACAGGAAAATGGCAGGACAAAATAAAGCCCCCACCTGAAAACAAAAAAAAAAAAACGAGCTAAATTTTACTGAATTCTTGCTAAGTACTGAACAGAGCTAAGCACTTTGCATGGACAACCTAGTTCCGACTTGACCAGAACCCAGTGAAGCAGCCGTCACGGCTGCCCCACTGCCACAGGCGTGTCACCGAGTCGCACGGAAATGCGTAGTCACCCAGAGTCACGCAGGCCAGGCTGCGGCAGACCCGAGTCTTGGGCTCAGGTCCGTCTTACTAGGGCTTTTGGAAATAATTCATGCTTTTAGGTAGACAGAGTAGGCTGTGTCTGTCTGTCTGTCTGTCTCTCCTCTCGAATTTATGAAAGGAGATAAAAGTTTATAAAAGGAGAGATTTAATTCTCTACTAAGATCAATAGATTTTACAAAACCTGCAGCCAGTGGTGGTTTGTGAATATTCTACAGAACACAGTTTTACTAAAAAGCGTTCCCACCATTGCAAGGGGGTCTCCGGTCCCGTGGCCCGACTGGGAACGCCAGAGGGCCGAGGCCACCCCCGGTACTGAACGACGCTCCGCAGCCTCAGCCTCACTTTGGGGGACATGACACGATCCTTAACCAAAACCTCCTATTTCTATCAATTGGTGGAATGGTATTTTTAGCACATCTTAATTTCGGGCAAAAACTAAGTTTTTTTCCTGATGTAATGTCTGTCTTTCTCTCTCTGCTGAGTTCTCTGCTAGGTTTTACACAAACTTGTAAATTTTTTCCCCTGGAATTGAAAACAAATATAAATAAGGCAGGCAAGCACATACGGACTAATTACTGCTCATCCGCGATTTGCATTTAGTATGAAGAACGTGCTAAAAATTTGAAGACAGGATAGCAATTTAGCGCATCCCGGAATATCTCCCAAATTTCTGCTGAGGACACTTAGGCTCAGGTCTGAGCATTACCGACAGGTCAGGCGACGCCTCAGGGGGAATTCCCAGGAGAAAGATCTGCGCACAAAGCAGCGTGATCTCCCTAAGAATGGACACCACCCTGGACCACCCCTAAGGCGTGAGCCGGAGCCCCTGGACGGGCCCACCAGCACGCTCCCCACACGCGCCTCACGCTGCCGGGGCACACTCGGCGAATCGTAAGGACATTTATCGATTACTTCGAGCTGAGTGAAGTATGATGATTTGAAAGCGAGCAATAAAATTATCGGTTGCAGGCAATATAATCAGCTACATGAGTTGTTCTTAGTATTGCTTATGAGAAGGAATCACTTGGGGACGAAGGCAGATGAAACACGGGACATCCGGATAACTCGGCTTTCAGACAAACGATGAAGAGCTTTCACTATGTCCCAACTTTTACACAGGACACACTTCCACTGAGTCATCACCGGAAACACGGTGGACAGTATTTTTATTGGTAAGTCTCGTAACTGGCTACAGAGTTGCGGCCCCCTCACCATCACTGGGTGTTGGGGGCCCGGGGCTTTCTGACACCTCACCAGATAATTCCTATAAGTAATTACAAAAATAAATAGCGCTATTTATTTGTACCAACAATAGTACATTGTAAAAGGAAATCGCAGTGGGAAAGTGAGTTATAATTCACACGATCCCCGAAGCCGCACTGCAGTTTGTCAAGTAAATGTTGTCACGGAAAGAATACACGGAACCTCGGATTGGGAAAAGCAAACGCATCCTAGTAAACGACACGGACAAAGGTACCTCCTACCCCTCGGCAGGGTGACCTGGCATTCTGAAGATGCCAGGATTCCAAGAGTATTCCTTAAATGCACTGTCACGCCCATCGAAATCTGTGGGGAGATTATTGAGCGTCCATTCTAAAATTATCCTAAAATGTATTCTAAGGACAATGGGGAAGGACAAAGTCCGCAGAAGGTTAAGTCATCTTTGAGAGACAGGTGCGCAGTGCAGGGCGTGGGGAGGATGTGCCCTGGCAGGGGGTCAGGTAAACCGCAGGGCCCCACGGGGAGACCTGACGTTGACCTGACATTGACCTTCCGAGAAGAGAGAGAGCGATGGAGCCAGGCGAAGGGTCACGGACGGACGCGGCGCCACTGGAGAGCGTGCGCCTCACAGAAACAGAGCCAGCGGTTAACAGAGAACGGACGACTGCAGCGGTGTTTGGAAACCTCGTTCACTTGAGGAGAAAAATAAAACTGCATCTTAACAGATTTCACTGAACTAAGGACCGAAATGTGACCGAGGTAACTCGGAAGGTGATACAATGACAAGTAGAAGAAAAATAGGACCTGAGGGGGATGATGGATTGAACAGTATCGGACGAGCTCCGACCGTGAGGTAAAAACTGATATAAAATTCTAATCATTAACGAAATTACCAGAGAGAAGGCATACGTGCCAAGACTATTTGCAACATGTAGAATTCACAAGACTCGTGCCTAGAATATGTGAGAAATTCCTACGAATCACTGAGGAAAAAGAAAATAAGTGATGAAAATTAGACAAAGCACTTCGACAGGTGACTAAAACTGGAGAAAGCAAATCGATGATCAGTAAATAAAAAGTATGCTCGACTTATTAAAAATCACAGGAATCCCAACGAAAATAGCAAAAAAAAAAAAAAGAACACTAAAAGCAATACACATCGCAGCTGAAAAACAGAACAGGTAAGTGACATGCCACATTATGTCACCAACGGATTATTTGCTACTCTTTACGCTGAATCAAACTACTTTGGGGGCCCCAGACCCAGACCGCTTCCTAACTTTTTAAATCACTTACCCCTGTTCCCACTGGACGAATACTGAGACTCCTTCCTTCACAGATGAGACAAAATTCTTATTAAACTTTTCCTATGTTTTTTTTTTTTGGCTACGTTTTCTCCTACGTTCTGAAAATTTCCTGTGGAATTTCACAGGAAAATCCTTTTGCTGGAAACATCTTTTTGTGTCATCAATCTTTCTCACTGGTTCTGTCCTTAGCCCGGAGACTCTCTTCAGCTTTGAATGTAACTTTGTTGGTCTGCTCATTCTTCGTTTTCTGTTTGAGTCATCAAATGCCACTACGAGGAAAGAGCTGCCGTGGCTCTAGGTGACTGGGCTTCTCTCCGCCACTCCGGCCCTGTCCCCACCACGTCCTCCCTCCTTCCGTCCCCTCGCCCACTCCCGCTTTGTCACCGGGCTTCACCCCTTTTCTCGCCGCTGCCCACATGACAAGGACGGGCAGCGTGGGGATGTGTGCTGAGGCTCGGTACAGAATCCGTCATCGGACATGGCATTCTCGGAGCACGGACGTGAGCAGAACTGTAATGAGCGTGTGAGACGACCGAAATCTGCTCCGATATTCCCCCTCAGCTGGTGGGCTGCCGTCAAACATTAAACACATGTTGTGCCTCCAATTCCTGCTTTCGGAAACACCTTAGTACTTACATTAAATAAAACTGTAGTCTGACTAAAAGAGAGAGAACAACATTTTTACTAGAGGTTTTGGTATAATTCTCAGACGTCTTCTCAATCTAGAATGAAATTAAAACCTGACGACAATGGCAGGGGAACACAACGCGCCCGCAAAATCATTCGCTGCATGTCCACGGCCCGTGTTCTAACTTCCACCCCAGAAAAATCGAATTTCCTGGGATTTCTTCGGCTCAGTAAATAGTACAGTATTCCTCGAAGGCAGAAGGTTATTATAAGTACTTATAATTAAGGAAATTGAGACTTTCTTAATCAGAGGCAATCAATCAGGCACAGTTGATCATATTTAATTAGACCCAAGAATAGGAGAAATAAATATTAATGGCGGCCTCTAAGCTCCGGTAAGGGGACAAAAACGTCCAAGCAAACAACATTCATTATTTAGGTCCCTGATCACCAGTGGGTCCAGTTATAGGGTTCCTCTTCCCTATAACTGATTTTATTCACCAGTTATAGGGTCCCTCTTCCCTATAACTGATTTTATTCTATGATATTCAAAGCTACTGTACTCTGTGCCCATGCGAGCATGTGAATGAATAAGAAATACAATAACGGCCACTCTCATTTCCTCTCCGTTTACACCCAATTTGCTGAAATGTTGGGTCTTCATAGGTAGAGGGACAGATTGTGGGTTAATTTCACTTACATCTTCTATCTTAAGAGTCCGTAGCGTTTGTCCTAGCCTTGATATTAATGTCTGTTTCCTGGTTTTGCGTTTCTCTTGAATATATTATTTTGCTATTCAATAAGCAAAGCACTAAAAATTACTGAAACCTTGGTGCCTGATTGCTTTGCCACCGTGATTTCGTGTGCCTTCCTCGCTAATTCCAATCGACTGTGTTCTGTCTGGCCCCGTTCATCACATCGTCGATGCACACGTGGGTGCAACTTCCAAAATTAGACTCTGTGCCACACAATTCCGGATCGACTCGCTGACCTTTCGCAATGAAGAGAAACGCCAGAGGCCAGGACACAAGACACAGTGAGACCAGAGGCCGCTTGAGCTGTGTCCCCCGCCCAGAGCTTTCACGAGCTCACTGTGCCACCATCGTCTTACAACCCGAACCATTAATTAAACCACGTACGAGCAGGGAACGGACTGATTCGGAATAAGGAATCTAAATCTGGAACGGGCTTCTTCTGAAACACATCAAGCCTAACTTCCTCTCCTTCCCCGACACCGTCTCGGGACTGAGCGTGTACTAGAAGCGTCCGTGATGGGTTCCGACGCAGCGAAGGTGACTATATAATGTGAAAAAACGTAGGAACTAAAGTCCTCGCTGGAGAAAATAATTCGCGTTTCTAAAATATCTTCTCTGTATTTTTTTTTTTAAATCATGAAACATGTTCGTTTCAAATGTACGATAGGGTATATTTATTGTAAATAAATGTTGCTTACCTTACTTTCAAGGGGCATGAACGTATGCAGAAGGAAGCATTCATCAGTCTCGAGTATTAGGCGGAGCAGCCTGCTTTGTTACTTATCGAAATCAGATACTATTAGAACAACAACGCCAAAAAAAAAAAAAAATACGCCTTTGAAATATTCAAAATCCCACTTTTACAGAAGTAAATGTCATTTTATAAGTTTACGTTTCAGTGGAGCGAAAGAGAAAATAAAATCCGCAAGTAAAATAAATAATGAATCAGACGGTGATAAGTGCTTTGAAGAAAATAAAACGGGAAAAGCGACAAAGTGCTGTTCTAAGCAGGGCAGCCAGGAAACGCTTCGCTACGCCCGATGGAGCTGAGTAAGGGCCCAGGGGAGCAGGTGTTCAGCCAGGTAGACACGCGAGGAAGGTGGTGGGGAGCACCCCGGCTGTGAGCCCGACAGGAAGGGGTGAGCCTGGCTGATCCCGCTGTGAGCGGGGGGATGGTCAGGGAGGTGCCTCGTGCCTCACGTTGGAACAGGACTGTCTGGCTGCCGTGTGCCCTAGCAGACCGAAACGTGGCCCGTTTCAAGGACCTGTCCCCAGTCACCAGAGAGATCCATGGGCAGAGGAACAGCTCTGAAGGTGGTGAAAAGTGGGAGGATTCTGGCTCTACTTTGAAGAAAACACGAGGCATTGGAAATGGGGTAGAAATAAAGAGACGTCAAGGGCCACCCAGGCTTTCGACTTGAGCGGCTAACAGAGCGAGGCCGCCGTTCGTGAGACGGCGAGTTGCGGGCGGAGGCGGTTTGGGCAGCGGCGGTGGCCGGTGGTGACCACGGAAAGTTCAGTTTTAGGAATTTTAAGTCGAAAAGGCTCATGAGGACCAAACACTGATTACGTAGGTGAACACGAACGTAGGGTTGAGCACAGAACTGCCGGTGAGCTTCAAACACGGGGGGCATTGCTATCAAGGGCATTTACGGGGACAACACTGGATGACATCAGCCCGTGACCGAGCGAAGATGGTCTCTCGGCTGGGTGGCTCAGCCCCGAGGATGCGGTGGACCCTGGGGACAGCACGAGGGCGGCTCGGTGGGGAGAGAAAGGTGACCGGGGACACGCGAGCTTGCGGAGCAGCCGAGATGCAGTTTCGGAGACAAACAGCTGTCAAATGTCACTGAAAGTCAGAGACGAGGGGACTGAGAACAGGCGGGTGGACCCGGCAGGAGAAGGGACCGACTGCCCCTTCAGGGGACGGAGGGGACAAAATCACATGTGAATGAGTTCGAGAGCAGACGCTGGGAACGGCTCGCCGAGGAGGTGTGGGCGGCTGGCGGGAGCGGGAGCGGGCGCCGGGGACAGAAAGCGGTGGGAGAAGCCAGACCGCGGTGACGGGGACTCGAAGGGCTGAACCGCTTCACCGGCGCGTCAGTCCCGGGACCCTAGAGAACCGGGACCCCTGGCTTTCGCTGGCATCTGAAAAGTGGTATTTGATTGATGTGCATTTTTCTTGATTAACAAGAACCTCGACTTTTAATAAGTGAGACATTTTTAAACACATACAATTTTTTCAATTTTTTTCAATATTTTTCCTCGAACCTCTGACTTCCAGCCGGACCGGTAACCCAGGCCCGCCTCGCTCTGACGTGGAAACGCGTGTCAGGCGAACCTCTCCCGAGCATCTCACGGGAGACACCGCAGCAGGATGGACGCACACCCATTACCATGTTCCCCTGCTCGGCGCGAAGAAATGTTTTGCATTCTTTCGAAATCTCCTTTACGAGCAAACCGTCTTCGACGTTTTACACTTAAAACAAATACAGTGAAGTAAAAGCTACATGTGAAAGGAGGGATCGTGGGGCGGGCTTACTTAAATCAAGGCTCTGGTTCTGGCTAATCGACTTTCACGTGAATCAAATGCTACGCTTCCCCGGAGCCTGGTCCAGGCGTGGGAAGAAGAGATGACAGTCACCCGAAAATGACATTCATTTTCGCTTCAGGAACCTCCCCTGGTTTTGCCGTGGGAGTATTACTGGGAATTAAAATAAAACACAAACAAAACCACACATCTTCACGGGCTTGTGCTTCCTCATTCAAAAGAAGAAGTGAGAGCTGGCACCCTCGGCGGCCCTTGATCTCAGGAAGCCAGGCTGAAAAGCGCAAGGTTTGGGGACAGGCACGCTTCGCGGGGCAGGGGAAGTCACATTCAGTGCTACGGTTAGTTTTGCTTCAGGTTTCACTACGAGCTTGAATGAAGTCTGAATACAATGTGATTGTTTAAAGTTGTTTACACGCTCGCCCTACGTGCGCTGTGTGTTTAATAGTTTTGAGTAGTGTGAAAACACAGCCTCCCACTGCGTTGCTTTGACAGTTAAATAACCTCCCAGTAGCACATGATCTTTAAATAAACACTAGAGTGAGTTTAACTGACGCCCTTGCACTTGAACACGTGTCTAAATGCGGCGCTGTGTTTTCCCAAAAATATTTGGACCAGTTGACATACCGTTAACAGTATCACCAGTTATGAATGCATCTAGGTCTTATTAAGAATTGTGTGAGTCCCTTATTTAAGATATGCACAATTATTAAATTCGATGAATTTGCCTATTACTTTATATTTCAATCCGATTCGACTGCGGAACTAAGTCTGTGAATCACGTTAACATACGAAGACGCTATTCTGATGGAAAGAGGAGGAAGAAGTGACTGCCCTCGAAACGCTCCACGTCTGTGAGTGACGCCTGATCGGCAACAAACGAGAAACGTGTTCGAGTCAGGGTAGGAACCGTTTATTCAGGCCGAAGACGTAAGGAAGTCTTCAGAAAGGGGATGATGTTTGAGCCGCGTGTTAATACTTTATAATGAAAGAACTGGCTTCACAGGTGTGATCTCGCTTGCTGTCCCTGTCCGCTCCTCAGCCCACACTAATTGGGCTTTCCTCAAGCGCCCTCTTGGCTAAGGTCATGGAGAAGGAATTGCTGAGAGTTTTAACTGTGACTCCTGAGCTCTGAACGGTATGCAGAGCGGGCTGGCCACGGCTCCCTTTTTGAAAGTCTGCTGTGTTCACTGATATTCTGTTTAGAGCTTTTGACTCTGTTCCTGAGTAGGGCTGGCCATCCGCATCCTTCCATCCACTCTCCCACTAATTTAGGCGTCAAATTCACACCGGGCTTACCCGACATGTTGGGGAACATTTCCCTCTTCCCTTTTTCCAATCCTTCTATTTTGAGAAATTTATATAATATTAGAATTCTCAGGTATATTTATTGCTTATATAACATCTAAAACTTGCCTGTCAAACACATTTTCTCTGAGAGAACTTTGAAAATGCCGAACAATTTTTTCAAAGGCTACACAGGTATCGATGCTTTTTGCATTTCTTCTTGAAAAAGGCAATATGTATTTTTTTGGGAGGAATTTACCTGTCTAATTTCAAATTTATGAACATAACCATCTTCATTTTTATTTAACTCTCAGGGTCTTTCTGCTCGCTTTTCCACCTGTCACAATTCTTACTTCCTTTGACCTCACACTTTAGGTTTCGAGTCAGAAGCCATCGTGGAGCCCGCTGCTCCCTTTGCTCACAGACACTGACGTTCTCCGGCCAGTTTACCTTTGTGAGGATTTAAGCTTCACGAGGACAGGGCCCGGCGGGTCTCTCTGGCCACCACATCCTGAATTCCCGGAAGAGCGTCCAGGCGCAGCGCTTCGCGAATGAGGGGACGCTGCGTGCTGTCGGGCGCGACAAGTCTCCGAAGCCGCCCACGTCTCTGCGCGTCTCCTGCTGCTTCGTCCTGGCATTTGAGGCTGTCTGCATGGCGAACAGATATAGTGTCGTCCCAGGGGTGAAGGGGACTCGTGCTTACTGTGTGATGGAAGAAACATAGCATCTCTCTGCAGAGTATAGGGGAGGCGTTCTTATGCTCGGGGTTCCTTTCCGGAGACACGCCCCACGGCATGCGAAGACCCCCGCCCGGCCCCGGTGTCTGTGAAAAGTCATAATTTTCATCTTCCCCTCGTATGTATTCCTTTAACATCTTTTGACGATCCACGATTTTATTCCTGTCTATATGACAGTGGTTAACGGCCAAGGTACATGCCGTTCTTCCCAGCTAAAGCCACCCGGTGCTTCATCATTCTGAAAACAAGAATCTTTCCAGTTTCCTACGATAACGTGGTGCCGCAATGGAATCATTTTTAGGTATTTGCCAATAGCTCATTTCTATTTTAGTTATACTAAAATATCTATTTATATATGTTTTTTACAAGCTCCATGAATATGAAGTCTTATTTGCCACTAAGCCTGAATAAAAACTTCTTTCCAACAGTATATTTTGAAATGTTTTATGGAGTTGCTACTTCAACTCCAGTTGTGCATTTTTTTAAGTCAGGAAAATAATTCAGCTAAAGTCTATTATAGCACAGTTATCTTATTTGTTACACTAGCTTTGTAGCTACCAAAATTTCCTTGAATTATTGCCTCAGAATTTAACCAAGGTCCTCCACCCTAACCATCCACGGCTGAAATCATCCTTAATAATTTTCTCTGACTCGATACATAAACAGCAATATATTGACTTTATATTCCATCTGGCTATGGCTAATAAATTTGGGTTACTCAGCTTTAAAATTGTTTGGGGAACATAAAACTCATTTAACTCATCAATTATGTGGTTGCAGTCACTGTCGTTTGGCTTCGTAGGGTATAAATAACTTGCTCCAGTTAAGCTACTGAACTGTTGTTTTATAAATTTTATCAGCTGAGGGATTGCTGCAGATACATGCAACTGTGAAGAGGACCAGCAGCCATGTGTTTCATAATAAATTCGCTCTGTAATTTAAATATCTTTGTAAAAAAGGATTCTATAAAATGTACAAATATTTACTGCGGCTTAAATCACTATATATGATATACTGTAATGACGTTTCTCCCAAAGAATTTATATTTTTTAAAAAGTGCCAATCTTCAATGTCGGAGGGCAAAGAACTTGCATATTATAATGTTATTTTCGATGATATGTGTATGCTTATTAAAAAAACATCAATATGTAACTCGTTGTTTTGGTATTTGTATGTACATAGAGATGATCAAATTCTACTTATATTTAGCACTGAAATCTCATTAGGTTCCAAAAAATAGTTCTAAGAAAGGTAATAGCGAGGGAGTTAATTTCGAACAAAAGGGCAGTACTTGTTTGATTTGTCTTTAACATTTTTACACTGTACTATGAAAAACACTTTCACGGTATACACATTTTCACAAACTGAAATTTTAATAGTATCCTCCATATTATTTTAACTAAAAATTGGAATAGTTAAAGCAGATACAAAAGGTTTTGCTCTCATTCACCTCAACAAAGCAGAATGCTTGGCAAAATTCCTTTTGTTTAATAGTACTTCAAAACACACAGACTATTTTGTTATAGGATCTTAACGCTCCTAAAACATGTTTTTCCGTTATTTGAAATAACGCCCTTCTGGGGAAAAAAATGGCAGGACATGAATACTTATGAAACGGGTGCATATTTTAGTGCAGAGAGATGAAACCACGTTTTGGAGGAATTTACCTGGTTTATGTAACTGAAGAGTTACCCCCTGCCCCCACCACACACACAAGTCGCGTGATCAGCTCATTACTGTTTGCTTCCAACGTTGGACAAACGGGGAGGGGTCCATGGACACTCACTCTTCTCTCCACTGCGCCCTCACTAGGCGGGTGCAGACATGCACGCACTCAAGTGCAGGCACCCTGGTGTTCCCAGGAATGACCACCCACAGAGCGCACACTATGTGCCAGATGCTCTTCATTTAGGAACCGCTTTCTCTTCCAAGACAATCTTTCCAGCTGGAGAGATAAGCACAGAGGCTACATGGGCTGGCCCAGTCAGTCCCCAGCCAGGGACTCTGTTTCAGAGTCCAGGCTCTCAGCCGTGACACTCCTGGCAAAATATTTTGAAAGTTCCACTTGTCAATCTTTTATTAAAATCTACATTCTCCCTGCAAGGTCCCCTTGAAGACAGTAGATCTCTTATATTTAAAGCTGGTAAATATGAGCCATTTATTCAAATAAATGAAATGACTACATCGTGCATTAAATAGATCAACAAAAGTTGCTTTTCAGTATCAAAACAAAAACATGCATTATTTCTTAAATTCTTGCATGCTCTCCTCGCCCTCGCCTTTGTTGCAAACTCCGTGGACAAATGGAAGGAAGGAAGGAAGGAAGGAAGGAAGGAAGGAAGGAAGGAAGGAAGGAAGGAAGGAAGGAAGGAAGGAAGGAAGGAAGGAAGGGAAAACCTTTATAATTTAATAAAAGAGGAGGCAACTCAGTTTTCATAGCCAATTCAATGGTGGGCTGGAAATACTCATTTCTTACATGCAGGTTTCAACATATTCTTCTGTTTCGTGGAAACCCTTTCTAGGTACAGTCTATTTTTTTTTTTTATTTTTGGCAAGTAAACCACTCATTTCACTTGAATATGTTTTTATTATATGAAATATGGGCCTACAGAATAGCATACTCTAGTAAGAATAAATGACTGAAAATTCACTAAAATAGCATAGACATTTGTGAAGCATAAAATGATATATTGGGCTAAATTTCAGGAAAATTTTATATTAAATTATATTAAATCATTCTGTATATTTCATGTTTGTTTGTTTATTTGTTTGTTTGTTTGTTTTTACATCCTATGTGTGTATTAGTGTCCATTTTCTTCTAAGTCTGGTCATTATATTTCCTTTTATTTTTTTCTTTTTAATGAAGAACATGTAAATTGTTATATATGTATTTATATATATATATATATATATTTGTTATATAGATTCGAGCTTAGAATTCATCATAAAGATTACCTAAACAACACATGTTCTCAGCTGAGTATGTAAGATCTCAAACAGATAAATATTTTAGAGTCCAAATAATAAAAGCAATATAAATCAAAAATCTACAGTCAAGCTTGAGCTAATTGTGAATTTACAAAAGTAGTGCTTCCTTTTCTTTCTTTCTTTTTTCTTTTTTTTTTGACATTGCTCATGGTGATTATCACTCTAAGTTACCGCTTGGAAAAAATGAACAATTAAGTTATAGCTTTGTGTTCCTAGGTAAAATTAACTTTTGAATATTGACTATTGGAATATTATCACCATTTTAATATAGCAAAAGTAACATTAAATATGATATCAAGTAAAGAAAAATATAAGCCAACTTTTAAATGTGTTATCTATTTTTGGTGTTAATTTGATATGAGACAAATTTATCTGAAATAAGAACTATAGCCAAGAGATAGGTGTCTGTCTGGGATTTGCTGACTCCTTTACCTAAAAATGTACCAAAAAGCTTGGCACATCTCCACCACCAACGCCAGATTAAATATTAACAATGTAAATCCTGAACTAATACAGGTAGTATCTGAGTTTCTGGCTGGAAGCTGTTTCGGGTATATATTTAGATATGCAGTGTTCTTCTAAATATACTTTGATGCTGTAAAGAGCAGAAACACTTTTAGAAGGTACTGACAGGACCATTAATATGACAGGGGCTTCCAGCCTGCCAGCTAACACATTATTCGCAAAATAATTGCTACTTCTTTAGGGGCATTACATCATAGCTAGAAAGAGAATCTAAATAGGCGAAATAAAGGTTCTGGGTTGTTTCTATTGTTCTTAGCTCTCAGAAGACGTAAATCTCGCTCAGATTATTGAAGCAATTTTTAGCTGTTCTGTCATAACGAGTGCATGCCAGTTTCCAGGAAATGACAGTGCCCCCTTTCCACGTGGAGGTGCCGCATTAACATGCGGGGCGGCCCTCAGCAACAGTGTCACGTTAAGCATGTGAATTTCCCAGTGTCTGTCTGAAAAATTCAGATATACTTAAGACACGAAGAGCATATGAAATGATTTTTAGTTCTTCCCCTTTTCAATATCTCTGCCACGACATTGATTTTCACCGATGGCTAACATGTTAGAGCCGTGAGGGCAGGAGGCCTGCTTCGTTTCCCTCCTTCCCTCCTTCCCTCCTTCCCTCCTTCTCCCACTTTCCTCGCGCTCTTCCGTCCCCTCTGCCCTCCCCTCTTTCCCTCCCACCTTCTCCTCCTTTCCCTCCTTCTTCCCTTCTCTGTTCTTCTTTTCTTTTCCTGACATGAACAAACGAGGTGATTTGCGAGCATTCGGCATCTGTAACGCAATCGTTGTCATTGGTTTTCAACAGGGGAAGAAAAGAGAGAATCAGAATGATCTGGCTGATTTACTAAAACGAGTGCGTGTCCTCTGCAGCCCCGGGGCCCATGGTATTCTCACACATTGCTATCTGGGAGTCAGCAACAGGAATATTTTGAACCGATTTCCTAGGCGGTTATGCTATTATTCCCCACATCTGCCATTATAGCTCTCAGGATATAACCAAGACACTCTGTGCAGGTGATGAAGGTAACTGCACACAACCAGATGGAAATTTATAGGATTTCAAATGTTCCAGGGCAAATTTCAACGATAGCTTTTCCAAAAAAATTTGAAGATTAGATACAAATATAGAACAATCTCTTTCTAATTGAATATAAATTCTCGAATATTCCCTGTATTTAATAAATAGAAAGTCCACTTTCTCACATTCTATGACTTTATACGTGTACACACAGATTTGAGGTATTACGGCCCATATCTTGCCTTAGATGTGTAATGATGAAATTGATCAAATTACAGACTTTATATCAGCTATAGTCTACCCATGCCTAATTAAGAATTTATCTCAATCTACTTTTTTAAATACCTTGGTATTTATATTTTTAACATAAATTAGTAAATTTATTAATTGTCTTGGCTATCAGTATCTTGTGAGATTGGTTACTGGGAGTTAGCATTTTAAAGTCAGATCACCTCTGCATCAACCAAGAACATCATGTTTCATTATTTAATAAGTGAGGACACATTCCGGTTATGGTGACTTCAGGAAATTTCATGTCATCCCTGAAATAGCCGGCACTCTGTGCCCTAATCCTTTACTACTATAAAAACCCAGGGTTAATCATTAATTAGGGCTATCATACGGGGAACAAGCAGCTAAGTGTTGAGATGAACAATTCAAGGAAGCCTTATAATGTTTAAGAAGACTATGAAACTTTTTAAAGAATAAAAATATCAGTTTTTTCACTTTCAGTCAAGATAAACGCTGTGCTTGCCACTTCTCACGACCACATCGAAATTACAACTAAACTACAGAACAGCCATCATCGAGAACCACCTGAAGTCTCACTGAATGGAATTCCTACAAGTAAAGACACACAGAGGTGGCCACTTCAAGACTGGTAGGAGGGACGGAGACACAGACCAGTCCCACAGCCGCGTGTGGCGGTTGAGGAACAGGAGAGACATCTCGGCTGCGGAGGTTCTCCCAGAGGAGCGAGGGGTCTCAGCCCCAGACTGGGCTCCCCAGCCTGGGGTTCTTGTGCCAGAAAGAGAAGCTCCGCATGCCCCCCCCCAAAAAAAATCTAGATGTGAAAACCAGCGGAGGAGATGGCGGCTGAGTGACAAGAAGGGTGACTAGAGTCCCAGGTATCCTCTTAAAGGGCCCACATGTGGACTTACTGCTGATGGACTTGCTCACTCTGAGCTCCAGTGCTGGGGTAGCAGCTCAAAAGGTGCCAGGGACACATGGGGAGGAACTGAGTTATCCGACTGTAAGGCTAGGGCTGGAGGGACAGCTTCCTTCCAGAGAGAAATGCTGGCAGAGGGCACTGCTCTTATGTTGAGCCCTCCCACCTGACGTGCAGATGCATGTGAGCCCCATATCTGAGTCTCCATCAACTTGGCTGATGCTCATTGCCTCTCCCAGGTGACTCCCTGAGACCCCGCCCCTCCCAACCGGTGGGCCCACACAAGCTGCTTCCAATGGCTTTTCCATACAAATGGTCTGTCTTGGCTCGTGCAGCAGACTTTCATAAAATCTCTCATAGGTTCACAAATCCCAAACAAGCAGCATCTGACCTCAGCGTGCCCCACGCCTTTTGCCCCAAGCTCGGCACTAGTGGCAGCCAGCCTCAGTTTATAGCTTTGCCTCTCCCAGACATCTCCAAGCCCAGCACAGGTGGTAACCATCTGCAGATCACTTTGTAGCTCATATGAGGTGTCTCCAGGAAGGGCACAGGCAGCAGCTGAACTTGGCCTGCAACAGAGCCCCTCCCAAGAGGCCCTAAACCAACACACTAAGTGGCCAGCTTCAGATCACACCAGAGCACCACCCAACAACCTGCACAAATGACACACCCACAAGGCAGACCAGGCAGGCAGCAGAGCCCCACTAAAGTGAATCCTGCTCTGTGGGGTCAGCCCCTGCACAACAGCTCCTCTGCTACAGCCATGGCCAGTCCTCTCGACCAATCGGCCTGACAGTCAGTCTCTCCCATTGATGTGCCAACAGCAACTAAGGCTCTACTACAACAAGAGAGCACACAACCCACACAAAGGACACCCCTGAAGCACTAGATTCAGGTGACCAGGGAGACTGCGCCGCAGAGCCCCACAGGACACCTACTACATAAGGCCACTCTACCAAGACCGGGAGACCTAGCAGCCCTACCTAATATATATAGAAAAACACAGAGAGGCAGCCGAAATGGGGAGACAAACATGTCCCACACGAAAGAGCAGAACAAAGCTCCAGAAAAAGAGCTCAACAAAATGGAGACAAGCGAGCTACCAGATACAGATTTCAAAACGCCGGTTATAAGGATGCTCAACGAACTTAGGGGAAGAGTAGATGAACTCAGTGCGAAATTTAACAAAGAGATAGAATACAAAAAAATGGAGATGGAAAACATAGAAAAAAGAATCAGTCAGAAATGCAAAATACAATAACTGAAATGAAGAATACTTTAGGAGGCATCGACAGTAGATTAGATGAAGCAAAGGATCGAATTAATGATTTCAAAGATAAGGTAGCAGAAAGCACCCAATCAGAACCGCAAAACAACAAAAAATTTTTTTTAATGAAGATAATTTAAGGAGCCTCTGGGACAATATCAAGCACACTAACATCTGCATCATAGGGACATCAGAAGGAGAAGGAGGGGCATCAGAAGGAGGAAGCAAGGAATTGAAAACCTATTTGAAGAAAAAAATAATAGAATACTTCTCTAAGCTGGCAAAGGAAATAGACATTCAACCCCAGGAAGTGCAGAGAGTCCCAAACAAGATGAACCCAAAGGGGTCCACACCAAGACACGTCATCATTAAAATGCCAAAGGTTAAAGATAAAGAGAGAATCTTAAAACTATCAGGTGAAAAGCAATTAGGTATGTACAAGGACCTCTCATAAGGCTATCGACTGATTTCTCAACAGGAACTTTGCAGGCCAGAAGGGATTGGCATAAAATATTCAAAGTGATGAAAAGCAGGGACCTGTGAGTAATATTATTCTACTCAGCAAAACTATCATTTGTAATCAAAGGACACATAAAAAACTTCCCAGACAAGAAAAAGCTAAAGGAACTCATCACCACTGCTGGAGGAACTTTTTTAAGAAAAATTAAAAAGGAAAAAAGATCAAGAATAGGAATAACGAAATAGCAATAACTACATATGTATCAATAGTTTGAATGTAAATGGATTGGGTGCTCTAATCAAAAGATAAGGTGGCTGAATGAGTAAGAAAACAAGACCCTGACATACGCTGCCTATGAGAGGCTCACCTCAGATGAGAAGACAAGCTGGCTGAAAAGTAAAGGATGGAAAAAGATATATCATAAAAACAGAAACAAGAAAAATCTGTGTTAGCAAACAGACCCATGGCGTGTCAGCCACGTCACGTGGTTTTCTTCCAGGTGGTCAAAGGCAGGTGGGGAGCACAGCCACTGAGGGGGCATAGTCCCCAGCACCGTGCCCAGCACCTCAGCAGATGGCCCCACGTCGATGCAATGAAGGAGAGAACGCTGACTGGTTCACTCATCATCATGTCCAATGCAGTGACCACGAGCGTTCGAGACTCATCGGCGGGAAGGACGATCTGATTCTAAAATGACAATTTTCTGTGTTAGGAAGTCGTACATCTAACCCCAGAGAAATTACAGAAGGGCAGGAATCACATAAATAAACTTAAGAATAGTTATCGTATGCTACATTAAGACACAGAGTTTAGAATAAGGAAAGGCTAGCGTTACTGTCCATGGTGTGATGTCACCCTCATCCCAACCTGGGGATTTTGTTCTATTCGAAATCAAATAAAAGTCAATGACAGATGGCTTTTTAAAGTCATTTTACAACTATTACTTCGGTGTTGATGTTTCGGTAAGTGAAACAGACAAGCAAGAAAGCACGATGAAGGGCGCTTCGAGAATGGTGGAAACAGCAGGATATTCAGGAAAGACAACTGGAAACAGACAGAAATGCGTCTTATGTCACAGGAGAGCCTGAGAATGTCGTGAGCTCTCTTCCTGCTTTTCTCCTCCCTCCGTTTCTCTCTTTTCTAACAATTTCATCTCCTAGGACATGGAGAGTAGAGCGTGGGGGGCGGGAGACCAGACAGAGGTCCGAAGATGGGTGGGCGGGGGGTGGTCTCTAGTCTGTGGCACCCAGAACCCAGTCCTTAGTGACCTCTGAGCCAGGATTTGCCAAGTGCAGCAAACAAATAAGTAAATAAAAACATGTGTTAGCTGATCGATTATGACATTTCTGGTTTAGCATCAGGACGTTTGAGGCACGGCCAAGTGGAAATCTTGAAACACGGATTTTGGCAGTCGGACCTAGTCTCGGCAATGCCGGAGAAAATTCTCAACTACGATCAGCCGTTCTCAGTCATCAGCACGTAGCTGAGGGCAGCAGCGACAAAGGGAACGCAGAGCGCCAGGTTCCGAGGGTCACACGTGAGCCCCGCAGAGCGATCGCAGTGAAGACTGTGGAAGAGAAGTCATTTTCGGTAACCGTATCTCTAGAGGAGCGTCGGTTAACCCCGGCCTTCAGTGCAGCCCCACTGTTGTTTAGTCAAAGGACACTTTTCTCGGGGAAAAGCAGGACGTGGCAAGCGCTGAGGGACGCACGGGTGTAGACCGGTTAGAAAGGAGATCTGACCGCGGGGGTTCGAGGCCACCTTCTCGGGCGGCAGTCTGGTGAGGCTGCAGACGTCTGGAAGGGATCGCGAAGAGGCAGGTGTGGTGCCACATGCAGTGAAGTTCAGCGGAAACACCTCTGTTCCCTTTTGCAAAACTAGTGTCTTAGAGCAGCTGAGCGGTGGCTTCCGGCAAAGCAGATCTGCGCTCAGCTAGGAAGGAAGCACAGGCCATCGCAGAGGACGGGTCGTCGCAGAAAAGCGGGGTGTCGAGGAATATTAAACAGGGAGGCACCCTACCTACCTCCAGTTACGTAGCCCGGCAGGCAGACACCGATAAAATTCAGGTTTGGTTTGCAGAGTGAGAAAGGAAAGATGTCACATGCCAGACACACATAACGGCACCGGACTAGAGGCTTCCGTGTTAACTGTAACTGTTAATACGGCTCTGTTGAAAGAGTCCCAATTCCTCATTTTAGTTATTCCCAAGAGTTCCAGGAACAGGAGCCATGTTGATGAAGCTAATTACCTGGTAAAAATGATTTCTAAAAGCCGTACTGAAAATGGTGCTTCATTAATATGAATCAATAATGTGATCTGACTGCTGAAAAGGCTAATGCAATCCCAGGCTGCATTAATTGAACCAGAGCATCAAATCACAGGAAATAACGCTTATCCTGTCCTTGAGTTTATTAAAAATTAGTTTAAAATATATGTATCGCTAAGATTTACACTTAGAGTAGAAAAAAAACAAAAAACAAAACTTGGCTATACCAGAAAAGAGGAGCTTAGAAACTGTATAATAAGCAAGGCTGTTTGTCCTTGGTGGCTATGTGTCTAGAGACGCTTTGCCTGGCTTTGCCTGGCATGTTTTTTCTCCAGATCTTCTCATGATGGCCCTTTCTTATTATTCAGGTCTCAGTTCAAGTATCACCTTCAAAGAGATGAATGCTTTCATCACTCTCTGTATCTAATGCTTCTTCCATCATCATTTACTTATGGTCACAGCACTATACAGTATTTTTATTTATATATCTGCACATTCTCCATCTAGGGAATATAATTTATGGCAGGAGACACCTACTCTGCCCAGCTTATTCCTATACCTCTGGCCAAGCACTGCACTTGACACACAGGAAGCCATGGGTACACAGAAATGAAAAACGTTTTAATAGGTGGAGGATATTTGGACTAGAGAAGTTTAAAGCGGAATTTAACGGCTTGATGGAAAGAGTCTGTATTGTTTCAGAATACAGAGTGGGAAACAATAGTGAGCATTTGAAGGGGAACATATTTTATGTCCACGAAAGCAATGGCTCTCATGCCACTAAAACTCGCCCCGTGGAAGGCTTGCCAGTGCAGAAGGAAGTACACGGACAATTCAAGTAGAAGCTGCGTGCTCGTTTGCTCGGTAAACTGTAGAAGTTTGGGAAGCACCTGATTAAACTTTACGAAGCCGCCAAACTCTTAGACCTTACCGTGATACAATCCATGGTTTTGTCACATGTTTGATCTCAAGAAGAAATTATTAAAATGTTCCCAGTAGTATAATATAGTCACTCCAATGCTCCCTGCTAAGTCCACATATGCTCTTTGTGGAACAGACTATTCATATGTCACCTCTTTATATTTTAAGAAAAAAATATTAATTTTCATACAAAAGAAGAATAAACAATATAATCAAACCGATAGTTAATCCAGAAGTAACTGCATTATCAACAAAAAATTCTGTGGCAGGTATGGCTGTTTTTGATATTAAACTAAGTTTTTGACTATCAAAATGTATAACTGCATGTAATTGGGTTATTCCTAAATTCATCTAATTTCTAAATCCGCTTATCTGTTGCCGCTACGTCATGAGCAGTGTTTATGGATGTTACACCTGCTCTATTAAATGTAAACCGTTGCAAGATACTTTCTTTCACTATTTTCAATTATTCTCATTTAGATTTCAAAGTGCACATCTATTCGTCGGGATTCTCCTTGCTGGAATTTACAGAAAATTACCTGTAACTATTTCAAGCACAAAAAAGAGAACGTTTGGCTCACACACCTAAACATCTCTAAGACGAGCCTGGCTCTCAGCTGAATCAGCGGCTCACTCCTTCTCTCTCCCGTCACAAAACTCGAGGTCACCTTCTGTGGTTTTATCGAATGCAGGCGACCTTCCAGTACACGAGAGGGCCTTCGAGCAGCTGAGCCACCCAGCTCAAGCGCACTGACCTTCCCCAGCTGACTTGCCTGGGTCCAGACCGAGCTGGATGAATTTTTCTAAGACTCAAACCCGACTCGATCCCTAACTTTCCCAAACTGGGTGGTGGGGACGCTGCTGTCAAAATTAAAAAAAAAATAAATGCCATCACCACGAGAAGGGCAGCTGGCGCTTGGCCAGTGAAGCAGTGGCCGGTCACGGTCCGGGACGCTCTCGCCGCACTTGGGGACCGTGGGCAATCTGACGTCGCCGACCCGTGGCTTCACGGCCATACTTTCGAAATTGTGTTGTCCATCTCCTTCATTTTGATTCTTCATTGTTAACCGATCCTTCACTTCCGTTTCCCAGCACAGCCTTCCTTCCCGTCGTGCTGGTTCGTGTTCCCGGCCCCCCCGTGGTCACGCCCTTCCCGATGCCGCCACCGGAACCGCAGAGCCCCCTGTCCGCGGCTGCAGGATCACTTTCTCTTGGGTTTCTGATACCGATGCGAGAAACCCCTTCGTGGGCCTGGAAGATAGGTGCTGAATTTCCTTATAATATAATCTAAAATATTCCTTAGATTTTTTTCCCTTATATTATTACGTAGAGCTCACAAATGTTCATGTTATAAATATTTTAGAGTTACTCCCATTTAAAATATTTTGGTATACACCCTAAATAGTCTCTCTTTCTAGAGATTAGAAAGATGGATAGATTAGGTAGATAGTATAGATAGGTAGATGATAGATAGATAGATAGATAGATAGATAGATACATACATACATACATACATACATACATAGATGGATAGATAGATACATAGATAGATAGATGGATAGACAGATTTCCAGAATTTATCTAGATATAACTAGTCAGCAGAGCGGCTAATCTCTGAGATATTACACTGAAAAATTATCAACATGTAAGGACGGATCTTAAAGCACCGAAAAATTTTCTAGATCTATATTGTAGGTTCCTTTTAAGTAACATACAGCACATTCCACAGAAAATTTTTCTTTAGGTATCACTTTTTCTCACCAAAGTTTTCCAGCAAAACTCGAGAGCAGGAACAAAGACAACAAACGCGAACGCGCGACCCGCGCCGCACCCCGCAGGCCCCGCCCCGCGCCCCGCCCCACAGGCCCCGCCCCCACAGCCTGCATCTTCCCGCCCTTCAGACCTGCTGGGATCTTTTCCGTGCCTCCGTCTGATACTCCGAGAATCAGCTTCTTGGTTATAACAGTAAAAAATATTTCCCTTATTCTTGTTTCATCACTACATTTCAAAAGATTTTAGGTGCCTCTCAAAGCTGGGGGTTTCGTAGTATATGTCCTTCTTTAGAAACTGGATTAAAAAATCAAGCGAGGTGACTAGAGGCACCAAACACTAAAGAATCACCTTGAACGAAACTGCCAGCGTGTATTTTGAGGTGAATCCTGTCTCCAAACAGACGGCATAAAGTAGAAGTTAAGACTGAGTCAAACTTTAGAAATGAAGAACTGTTATGCACGCAAACGATCGCTTCAGTGGTCTTATCTGTAATAGGAGAATTGCATTAGTGCACGTATCTCATTCACAGCCTTGTCAGGAGCAAGTGAAAGCTCAATGGTTGTGAGTATTTCTTATCTGAAGTCAACAACCAGTTGAACGATTACTCAGCTTTCTTATCAAATCAGAAGATGATCAGATAACACTAAGTATTTCCTCTTCATTTTCTCTCTGAAATAACTTGCATTTTTTACATTAAAATGTTGGTTTTCTACAAGAGGTCGGTTTTGCTTAGCAATTCTTCATTGCAGGTTTTGTGCCCTGGTTTGACTAAAGGCTCAGTATCCTGCCATTGTCCCCATTTCCCGTGGTCCCCACCTCAGGCACGGAGACCTCAGCGCTTGCCTCCAGAATCCCGCCACATTGGCTGCTCACGAAGACGGGTCTGGGTGACGCCCCGTCAGCGACAACCTCGCGGTCCCACGGTGCGGTCCATGGTGCTGACACAGGCGGCGGCCCATGAGGGTATTTTTCACTTGACCTTGTCATGCTCCCAAAGCTCAGGGCACCTATTTATGGGTCATCGGTTTTCGTATTTTATGTTAATTATTTTTACGGCTGATTTTGCCTTTTTCTGACTCAGTTTACCTTGAGGATTTTATTTCCATCCCCTTATCCTTACATCATTCTTCTCTGCCTCCTATTCCTCCAAACACCTGCACACACTCACGCACACACACACACGCACACGCGCACGCGCACATGCACACACATGCACACATGCCAGGGCCAGAACATATGAAAGAACTGGTGATTGTTTAGTGAGTCAGTTCATACAATTTAATAAAGTATTTCGAGCTCGATGGTGGAAAAAAATCCCCCTAACACACTGCTTACAAAAGACTGAAGCATTCTATTGTCATTTTAGACTTGTTTCGCCACTATTGCTTTTGATCTCAGAATCATCAAGGTTCACTGAGCCTTCTTCTCATTCTGATTAAAGGTCAAGCAACAAAGCCAGCATTTCCTGACTGCGACAGACCAGGGCGCTGGGTGCTGAGGTGGGGAGCAATGGGTTGGACGAGGTGGAGACCCTGGGGCCCAAAATCCTGCTTTGAATAAAGAATCTACAGCGGTCGTAGCGGGCGGAGGGGGCCAGGTAGACTCCTGCGGTACATGGGCTGCTCGGGACACTGGTGCAAACCCTGTCATGCTGGTCACCTGCACTGTTAAGACTCCGTTCAGATAGGATGGCCGGTAAACAGACCCACGTGACGTGGGGGCAGACAAAAGGCCTAGGTGGGGACATCAAGCTAGCAACAGGGTAGATGAAACGGTCTCTTTAGATTTGTCTGTCCTTTCTCACACGCTTCTGGGACACGGTTTAGACTTTACACACGGCTTGTCGTGATCCATGAGATTCCGGGACAGTGACTTTTAAAAGATGCAGAGAGGACAATGAGGCAGTGCGGGGAGGGGCCAAGCCACTGCGTGGGGGGGGGGGG
>NW_024352148.1:1251440-1297035 GCF_902729225.1 Pteropus medius
CCACAGACGCCCCCCCACCCGCTCAGTCTAGGGGACGCGTTGTGCCCGCCTGACCCTTCCCACGGCCGGCCACTGCTCTCAGCATCTCCGTGCCTAACTCGTGAAGCCTGCAGGATCCCCCAGCAGACCCCAGTACACCAGAAGGGGGACCGCGGCAATGGGGACAGCAGACTCCATTGCCAGCTCGACTCCCCACTTCGAAAACCCAAAGGCCACTCTGCACATTCTGACACCTCTAAGGTCGGGCCGTGGCTTTCGATCAGCGCTGTCTCTTAATGGCAGAACACAAGTTAAGAGCACGTCTTAAATCAGGGCAGTTCTAAATGTGACCCAGCACAGTATCTGAAAACATTGGCCTGTTTTCCAGAGAAACTTTAGATAGCAGTAAGATAAAGAAAAAAAAGAAAAAAAAAAAAAAAGGACATTGCTTTACCCTAGAAGGTTGGGGGTATGGAAACTCAAAAAAAGTGCAAGACTCATTACCTGCTAAAGGTGAGAAGGGTTGCCAGTTTTCTTCTAGTTACAACTGAAATCGAAGACTACTCTTATAGTATTCCAGAGTTACTCAGAATGAAGGATGACATTATCTACAGATGAGAGTCACCTGCTGCTTACGGAATTTCATATCTTCAGCAACAACAGGCAGTGTTGCAGGGGTTTCCACGTGGGTGCCCGTAGGCAGCAAATGAGCGGCCAGCCAGGCAGAGACGCGACCGAATCACGCCGCAGCCAAAGAGTCAGTCACGCGGTGGAGACCCGGAGGAGGCGAGAGAGGACGCCAACGCCAGAGGACAAATAACTGTCACGCACTGCTGTTCCCTGGGAATGCCTTCTCCTGTGTGGGTCCCAGCACGGCCGCGGTGTGAGCCGGGGGGAGTCGCGGTGAGTGTGTGCGCGCGGTGTGTGAGTGTGTGAGTGTGTGAGTGTGTGCGTGTGTGCGTGCGTGTGGGGGGGTGATCATGCAGGCGGGAAATGGGAAGAAGCCAGGCGGCCAGCTCTTTCTTCCGCGAGCCCCCCTCCCAAGTCTCACTGCGTTGGGAGGGACAACATTAACTCTGAGTGAAGTTCTCAGTTTTTAATTATTATGCTGGACTGGCCTTGTTAATTACTGAAAGGAGATCCTTCTCATTCGATGGAACGCCGAGTGCCACCAACGAATTAGAGAGCCTGTCCGAAATGCCACCGAAGGCGGGGAAGCTCTGTTCTCACAGAGCGGGCTTAAGTGAGGAGGAGGGAGGAAAATCCGTCTGCTTTCTGATTACACCCTACGAGCCCCACCTGTTCATGGAATGTTTCACAAATAACTTTAAATTGCAGAGCATCACCAAACATATCCCTCGGTGGCTATTTGAATGGAAAATCTAAAAGATCAAACGTCAGTCCATGGCAGACAGTAAACACGCCATAGATGTTTGTTACTTGAAATCATGAATTCAACAAATAGAAGTGGAATGCCTGTTATTATCAAGCCCTCCCTCGGCCTGGAGAATTCCTCATTTAGGGAAGAAATGGGGTCGCTTGATTCGTTTGAGGCCCGAGTACTCCCGGCGCGCGGGCGCTGTCCAGGTGCTGAAAGCTCTCGGGAGCCGGGAGACCGGGCGGCTGTGTCTCCCCAGCTCACAGTCCCCCCGGCCGGGGTCCTGACGGAACAGCCAATGCTAAGGATGTAAACCAAGAAAGCGTTTCACTGTTCCGAATGGAGAATCGCTTTCAAAAATCTGTCGAGCCCCTTTTGATGGGTACGCCAAGTAGCATTTGTGCCCCCCTGCTGGTTTATTAGAGTGCTATTCGTTTCTGAAGTGCTTCTCGGAATTTCGCATATACTAAAATAGAACAATTTACTAGAGCACGATACGTAATTTTATTTGAATGTGATTCTATCTCTCAGCCAATATCGGTTCTAAGTCGCTGCCTGTAATCGAGTTTGTTACCAAGTGTGGTTTGTACCGCGCTGTCTTCTCTACCTGCCCTTTGATTTTCGTTTCGATGACAGTATCGGCTCCTGTGCCTGACAAAAGGAAACCGAGCGAGAGTGCTTAACCTGTTGCAAAGACATACAAGACGGATCGCACGGGATCCTCCGATGAAGTCGCAGAAACGTTGGAAGACGCATCGGAAAGCGGCTGAGAAAAGAGATGGCCAACATTGCCGCACGATTTAGGACTGGTGGGCGGGAGACGCCAGAGAATGCAGCGCGGCTTGGCGCCCGGCGGAAGAGCGGGGTGCAAGGTCGAGGGGAGAACACGGCAGAGCGCGGGCAGGCGGCGGGGCTGCGAACGGCTGCGCCGGGCGGGGGCCCGGCTCGCCGGGGCTGGCGCTGCCAGGGAGTCACCACGACCCCGTCCCAAAGGACGTGCCCGCCCCCACCGTCGGCGAGTGTGTGCGAGCATGAGGGCCTCTGTAGTTCTTACGTAAGGACGGGGAATGTCCTAAAAAGAAGTAAAATGTGAGCCGGATTTGGAAGAATACGTTGTTTCGACAGATGGCCAGTACTGAGAAATCAGTCAGCAGGACAGATCTAAACCTGGATGCCGCACGCTGGGACTTCAAGGGTGTTACAAGATGAGGCTGGGACCAAGGCAGGGGATAGGGAAGGGAGGAAAAAACAGCAATTTAAAGAAAAGCATCTGTAAGAAGTAATATTAAATTCAAATGTTATTAAAGTATATGTAATTATTTTAAATGGCTTCAATATGAAGTTGAAAGTATCATTAATAGAATCAAATGAGAACAAAAAGAAGGAAAACTAGAAACCATTTACTTCACGTGTGCTTAGATTTTTTTTATAATCCCTATTCACTAATTTTACGAGTTGACTTGATATGTATCTTTCTCATATGTCAACCTCTACTACGCAGCTAAGAAACAAGAAATGAGGTAAAAATTACTATAAGTGCCATCGGATTCTTTGGAATTTAATTCATTTTATTGGTAATAGAGTATCTGACATCCTCACTTCTATTTAATGATCTAAGTTTTCTACCCCCACCCGCTTCATAGTCCCTAGGAAATCAAAAGGCCATCATGTTAAAAGATCTTCGAGGAGGATTCTATTTCTTGATATGCAGAAGGAGCGTGCAACGAAATAAGGCAAAAGAAAAATCAGTTTCTAGAATCGCCTTCTGGGATTTGCAGGGACAGGGGCTGGGGGCCACGTGCGGCCAGCTGCCCTGCCCCCTGCACACGGGCCAGTTCTCCTAAGCCCTGTGGCGTCAGATGCAGAGCTGTGACTAAGGGGTCAGGGAAGTGGCGGAGCCCTCAGCCATTTTATCAGCCTGGAGAGAAAAAAGCTCTGTCTAGAGCTACAAGGGCAGCCAAAACCTGAGAAGCCACGCTCTCAAAAAATCGAGGCAAAGCAGAGTCAGGAGAAATCTCATGACCGTTCCCTCTGGGCATTTATTGAATTCTTAAACCACAAAAGAGAGAAGCAAAGAAGCTGAAGAGGAAGTGGCTCATAACGGCACATAATTCTTGACAATCTCAAAATGTTGGACAGATTTCGAAACTCAGGGGGCACAGCAAGGAGGGAATCCTGGCGAACGCGCCACCAGCAGACCCGCACTTGACTGGATTATGTATCTGCCCAGCTCTAGCTTGTCAACAGAAGCACGAACCCCCTCTGGAGCAAAATAAAATCACTCAGCCGCTACAATTATTAATGCAAAATAACCCACCATCAGTAAAAAGCCTCAAAAAAATGAGATGACAGCAACATGTGACTCAGATGCTGTGTTTACCAAGGACGGCCTCGCCAACCTGAACGCGCCCGATCCCATCTGATCTCAGAAGCTAAGCAGGGTCGGACCTGGTTAGTGCTTGGATGGGAGACCACCTAGGAAGACCAGGTGCTATAGGCCTTTAAAAAAAAGAAAAAAGAAAACAGACTAAGAGCTGCCCTCAGGAGAGGGGGTCCAGGGGCGGAGCCGCCCATCAGCACGAACGATGCCCCTGCCCAGAGGGGGTGTGGCCTTAGGGAGGGGTCTAGGCTGCAAACTGCCCCCTTGGCATCCATTTGGTTTATGTAAAATGAAAGGGTTGATGAAGATCATCGTCGAAATACCTACATAGCATTTTATGGTCGCCGATGTTTTCGTTCATTTGGCCTCTCCTGCCCCATAATAGGCTATGACTGAGACAGGGCTGATATTTTAAAAATCTCTATTTCAGCCACATTAGCATTGATCCTGAGAAAAGTTGAGTGTGTTATAGAAGATCTTTCTGGCTATAACTCTCCAGGACTTGACATACAAGGAAAAAGGTATTTTTTTTTTGATAAGCAAGTCTTTGAAATTTCAATATTAAAAAATTACAGTTCATACTTTTAAGAATAAAAATGGTATTATAGTTTTATTTCTAAAACCCCCCTTTTTAATATATATATATATAAAGTATTTTTTAGTATGAAACCCAGCATTTACATAAAAATAATAGAGGAAGTGTAAAGGGAATGTTCTTGATCTCATTTGGAGTGATTCCGAAATGGATATATAAGCCATCGTTAAAACTCATCAAACTGAAACTTAAGATTTTTGCATTTTAGAGGATGCAACTTTAAATAAGAAAAACATACCAAAAAATAACTAGCAGAGACAACCTCGAAGAAAATGATAAAGCTTGAGTACATATGCTATCACAATCACACCATGCACAACTACAGTAATAAAAACAGGTATAGGGAAATGGACCCATGGAAAAGAAGAGCCAGAAACACTAAAAAATATATAGTGACCTGATATTGCAGTTTATCCGGTCATGAAAGCAATAAACAGTAGTCTTTTCAATAATAGTCGTGGGTCAACTGGGTATACATGTAAGAAAAAAATCAATGTTACTTTCTATTTCTCCAAATATTAAACTAATTCTAGATAATAAATGAATGTAAATGTGAAAGGCAGAAAAACAAACCTTCGAGAAGAAACCATAGGCAAGTATATTCATAATATTGGGATAGACACATATTTTTAACTGCATAACAAAACAACTAACCATAAAAGGGAAAAAAGATCGAGCACGCCAACATTAAGATCTTCTGTTTATCAGAAGAAACCAGAGAAGATGAAAAGGAAATGCACAGACTAGAAAAATATATTTGCAATGCGTGCGTTTGATAGAGTCTCACATAGACTATGCGCAAGAAAGACAAATCAAGGAAAGAGAAAATGCTATAGAATACGAAGAGAAAGGTCTAATGCGCAGTACAAGAGCACAGCTAAATGGCCAGTCGACACACAAAAAGGTTCTCAACCTCATTATCCACAGAGAAATGCAAGTTAAAATCCAATGCAACCATCACAGATTACGAAACCAAAAGGAGATCTGATCCAGCTTTAGCGAGAGCGTGAAGTCGTTGGACTTTCCATATCTTCCGGTGGGAGTGTAAAGTAGTAAAAACAACCTGGAAGATTGTTTGGTTGTATCTGCTGACACAGGACGTCCCTTCCTTGGTGTGTACCCAACAGGTAACTGCACGCATGTTCAACAAAACGTGCCCATGTGTTTTCATGGTAATGTTACGCCTAGACGCTAATAACTGGGGTCAGCCCAAGTGACCACCACAGAAGACAGGACGGGTATATCGTGCCCTATTTGTAAGAGCAAATATTTCTTAGTAATGAGAACATGCGATGGCCGCTATGCAGAACACCGAGGCTGAATATCTTACTCGACATTTCGAGCGAAAGAACCAGACATACGAGAGCGCACACTACGTGATTCCCTTACAGAGTCCAGAAAAGGTGGGACTGATAAGCGCTAGAAGTCAGGACGGGTGATGTCTGCGGGGTGATCGCGGGAAGAGAGCCGAGGGTGCTTTCGGACGGGTGATGTCCTCCGTCCCAGACACGCGCTGCGTGCTGGCGATGCTGGGAACGAGGACAGAACACTTGCCGTTTTACATCTCATCATCTGTCATGCATCAGTCGAAGCCGTGAGCGTCTCCGCACAGGTGCGCGCACTCACGCACCATATGCTGCACACGAGGACACACGATGGGGCATGCGACCTAACCTTTGAGGACAATCTTGTTTCCAGGGTCCCAGCTGATTGCAAACGAAACCCGATTTCTGGGCCATCGTTTGGGCAGTGGGCCCCTTGGGGGTGCATTGGGGGCCTGGCGTTAGGGGTCTGGCCTTGGAGCCCTGGTGTCTCGGCCTTCTGCAATGATGCTTTCTAGCTGTTCCGGACCTTCGGGGTTCTTGGGAGGCATCTGTACACACTTTAAAACAGTCTCCCATGCTGTCCTGTAGGTCCGGGAACCCCGCTTCCAACAGCGCTTCTTAAATGCTCTGCTGTCTCACCGGAAAGAACCCATGAGGGTCAGCGTACCTCCCGGTGTCCCCATCAGACTGTGCCAC
Source organism: Pteropus medius (assembly GCF_902729225.1). Classification (NCBI taxonomy): domain Eukaryota; kingdom Metazoa; phylum Chordata; class Mammalia; order Chiroptera; family Pteropodidae; genus Pteropus; species Pteropus medius. The sequence continues at coordinate 1,257,794 of NW_024352148.1, forward strand.
GTGCGCAGAGCCCTCCGGCTTCCGCACCGCAGTTCTCAGTCACAAAAAGAGCAGGGGTGCGGGAAGGGGGCACACGCAGGTCCCTGAAGCCTAAGGACCCCTCTTCTTTAGCTAAGCCCTGGGTCCCTCAAAAACGAATTAATCCCAGATCCGGATGTGCGGCTGGGTGGGAACTCATCCATGCGCCTCATCGCGCGGCAATTTTCTTGGGGACTTAACCTCGCACGGTGTGGGGAGAGGGGCTCGTTGTCAGCTTAGAAGGGCTGGCCGGGCCCACCCAGTTCCCGGTGGTGGCGGTGGCGGTGGCTTCCCGGGCAGCAGGTGCCGGCTGCTCCCCCACCGAGGTCTGTCCGCAGTGCCCGCCGCCCCCAGGCGCCAAGTGTGACTCGTGCCTACTTAGATTTTATCTCAATGGTCCAACGGCCCTAACTTCTTGCCCTGATTTGTCCCCTTTAGTCCCCCACTGACTTGTGCTGTGGCCCTACCTGGAGGCCGTGTGGGCCACATGCTGCGGCCACCCAGCTGGCCACTCGGGTCGCTCCTCTCGCGGAGAAACATGAACGCCAAGCCCAGCACGTGCGCGCAGCGCAGCCGGCGCCCCGCGGGGATCCCAGGTTCCGGGGGGACTTACCGAGGTCCCAGGAGGACAACAGGGCTGCGAGCGCAGTGTCGGGGCGCCTGGCCTGGGCGTGTCCTCAGCCCACGGCCCTGAGCGGTCAGCCTCGGACCCCACGCCTCGTCACCCAGCGCTGTCGAAGGAGGATGACGGAAGCAGCCGAGTTGAGCCCCATCAGCCTACTTAGCCCTGCAGATGCCGCCAGCCTCCTCGGGGACAGCCACACACGGGGAGGCCGGGGCTTTCAGGGTACAGAGAGGGGGCAGCACCCCCTGGCCGCCCGTCAGCCCCATAGCGGTGGGGAGGCCGAGCTGGCCTGGCCTTGGTGACTGGACAGGCTGCGTTTAGCCAATCATAACATTATGCTTCTAATTTATATTAATGTAAAAATTCTTTATGAACAGTGGAAAAAAAGGATCTTGGTAAGTGCGGCCACTGTTTAGCAAAATAATGCCCTTCTGTATTTCTGGGTGTGGGGTGGGGGGCCCCCACGGCGACCCCCTTGATAAAGAGTGGCCACGCAAATGCGGGGTTGGGGGCCCTTTCCTAGGTTGGAAGCCAGCATGGGTTCTACAGCCAGTGACTGTGAGAGCATGTGTGACCTGTAGGTGCCATGTGTCCGAGAGCGGCCTGGAAGCTGCCTAGACACGGGCGGGCAGGGGCTCTCGGGGTGTCCTGCACCCACGGGGAGTGCGAGCAGCCACGCACCGGCTTAAGGCAGTGACAACCTGGAGAGGCGGCCTCCGCCATAACCCGGCCCTTCCTGAATAAACCAGGAAGCCGAGGCAAACAGATGAGCAGATCTACAGCCCAGGGACGCGAAGCAAATGCGACAGAAACTGTCTCTATCACAAACTGTCCTGGCGTCTAGGGGAAAAGGGGTCTCGGGGAGACGCTGTTGTGACGAGGTGTGCGTTCCCTCCTGGCAGGACGGGACTCGAATGGTCCCTACATGGTTGCCTCTAATTCATGCCTCCATGAATATTTATCTCTTTTTTTTTTTTCTATTTTAAAATATTTTGTTGCTCTGGGACCAGAAAAGCTGAAAGTAGGACTTTCAGCTGTAAAATTCGAAAACAGAATATGACTCAAAGAAAGTTTCCATATGCATGGTCTTTAGAAAAAAGGAAACCTCTATCATTTTATTAATGCTCTGAGGTGTGCTTCTCTTGTAAAGTTTACAGTGACTAAGGAAAGGTAATTAAAAATTACATAGCTGGCACCGATTCTTAATAGTTTAAGAAAATATAACACATCATTGCTCTTTTTGGACTTATGTGCTGACTTTGTCATTTTATTTTGGGTACCTGGATCGATTTCAGCCAGATTTTCTAAAAGAAATTTTAAGTCCGACAACTGAAAATATTCCCAAGTGACTTCAGAAACCTAATCTTTATGGTTGGGAAGACGCTCTCGCATAGAATGAGAAAAGATGATTTCTCAGTGGCTTTCAGGCAGGTGTTCTTAAGTCTCATTACGCTGCCTTTTCTGTTTACTCCTTAACAACTTTCAATAGTGAAACAAAGAAAGATATTGTCTTTATTTCAAGGGTCAAGTTACAAGTACAGAAGACAATAAGCTGGCTGAAAGCAGTACAGCGCTATTACATAAAACCAAACAAAAAATAAAGCTCTAAAATTCAGATGACCACTTTGTCCTTCCTTCAGCCTGCCTGCGGGAATTTATTGAAGGAGGCTTTCAAACTTCATCAGAAAAGCCTGATGCCAGCTAATGACCGTGTGTGGGGAAGAGGCTTGGCTGTGTTTAAACCCGGTTAGAGCAACTGTGGGTTTCTGCTTCCTAAGTGAGCCTTTTAACTTCCGAAGAAAACCCTTTGAGGTCTCGGCTTATTTGCTCTCAGCAAATATATGGTTTCGGTCACTTAGAATAAAACAAGATTTTTAAGAAAGTAATTTTTAAAAATGCGTACTTGCGAAATATTTCATAGGTATCATAAACATGTATCTGAAATTCATTTTAAAATCAAATTATTAGTTACAAGGTATAAGTTTACATTTTCGGTTAAATGGAATCAGCTAAACTGAGCCATTAATCAGTTGCAATTTTCTTCTTCATTCCACTTACGGGAAGAAGCATTAAATAATAACAAAAGAAATAGCTTATAACAGCAATATGGTAAAAATAAAAAAAGTCATTTCAAACCTCATATTATAGTCCTTTACAAATTTTTCTGCTAGATTTTAACAAAGAATGGATTAAATTCTAGAGCCTCATTCAAGGTCAAGTTTGTTTGGCCTACATAGGGTCGTGACAAATTCATACTAGATAAAGCCATGATTATGAGATAAAATGCATAAAAATAATTTTGACCACTTATGCCAATTGTGTCGATCACATATATTCCAAACATTGCCAAGCCAACACTTAAGATGTCTTTAGACTTCTTTCTTCTGATTCACTGATTTGACTCTGAAGCTTCTGGTGAGACATGGAGGAATGAAGGATGAAAACTCATTCTTGAACGAAAACTCCTCAAACGAGGAATTCAAAATATACAACAAGCCAGAAGGTCAAGAACAAGAGACGAAATTACAGCAGTGGGAGGCGTGGATGCTCACTTAGCTGAGAGGTGGCATAACGCTTCGGGGACGTGACTGACAGGAGACAGTTCCCACAGCTCCGGGAAACTCCAGGCGGGGAGCCTTGCACGCGTCGGGGGCCGAAAGCAGGAGAATGTAAAACCCTGCATTTGAAAATTTCATTTGAGGTCTGATCATCAGTCATACACAGTTCTAAGTGACTGCTGATTTAATTAAATTTGCAAATCTTTGTACATTTTATATTTCTATTATTTCTCCTAAATAAATCGATTTGATTTATTTATTATGCTGGGTTTTCTTTACTTTTTCTAATTTAGAAAATTTTTCTTTAACTTGCCTATTTCCTCTACTTTTCTGTTTTAGTTTCTCATATTTTTTCAAATTCTTAAATGTTTAATCGATTTTATTTGTTTTTAAATGAAAGTATTTGACTTTATCTCAGAAAACAGTTGCGGTCACATCCTAAAGCATTTTAAAGTAGTCCCATTTTCAAAAATAATCTCTACTTGTAGTTAGAATGTCCTAATTGAACCATGTTTTTAGAGGAATGTTATTTAATATTCGAGTGAATATTTTTAGTGAACTTTTAGTCAATTTATAATTTCATTACTTTTGAAGGAAGGTGTGACTGATAGTTTCTCCTCATTCAAATTTATTAAGATTTTCTTCATGGTCTAATATTTAAATCCGTTTAGAAAACAGTTTTTAGAAATAAGAGCTATCCTGCATATTTAGCTTGATTAAATGCATATACGACCCTCCTTTACCCCATTTTGTTTATGCTAATGAGACTAGGCAAAAGCAGAGATTATATCTTCTATTAGTTTTGTATCTAAACTTTATTTTTACATGAGGAGTATGGCTATGTGTGTTTTACATTTTTTTCCCTAAAGGTTGGGAGTGGTTTGTTAATGTCTCTTGTGTTTATATTTGTATTTCTAACAATTTCTGACATAAATGTTCGGTCATGCACTTAAGAAATTTTTTTTCTATGAGGACTATGTGCTCTCTTTAAATGCTTTTCACCTTGAAATATACTTCATTTTTTACTATTTATTACTATAACTAATACTGCATTTTGTTTGAATTTCTTTGATGGAACTTTGATCAATCTGTTAACTTATAATTTGCCAATATGATGCGTTGTATAAATAACAAACATATCGATCTTTAACTTTGACAAAGGTTTTATCAACTTTTTCAAGAAAGTTTAAACTTTCGTTTTTTTATAAACCTTTTTTGTTATTTCATTTTGTGATTTCTGTTCTTGAGGCTTTTTTGTTTTATTTTTACTTGATATACTTTTTCTTTATATGATTTTTTAATCTCTAGAAAACCTGGGTAGTGCATATAATGTTTTAAATTTCATCAGTGGTCACTTTATGCTTATGCTCACTCCTAAATATGATATGCTAATTCAGGAAATCTTATGAGTTCTAAGAATGAAGAAAAATCAAATGATGTCTTAAGAGATGAGACTGCGTTTGACTATAGGTAATTGAAAATCGTGTTCCATTTGCTTGTAGAAATAGGAGTTTATTTTTCTCATAAAAAAACAAATCTGGAAGTAGGTCATGGCTGGCTTTAGTTTAGAGAAGTTCAAGAGGACTGAGGTCGCAGTATTATCTTGGCCTCTTCCTAACGGTCTTCAGGCGGCTGCTCAGGCTGTAGTCACGAAAGGCCTGTGGTCAGCGCAGGAAGGGGTCATCTGGAGGTGTCACAGACACGACCCCCTGTCCGGAAGTAAGTAGCATTTCCTTAGGTGAGATGCACAGTTATTTTCCTTTTTACCCTCATCCATCCTCTCCCTAATTTGATATGTAAATGATAGTTTATTAGATTTAATTTTTAGAAATTTTACGGCTTGTTTTTATTTTCTCTTTCACAATTTATTTCTCAGATTTAATGTTTATCTTAAGTTTTATGAAGTTATATGTAATGATGACTTAGACAAAGTATATTTAAGTCCTCATGTGATGATTTTTAGTTGTGTCTTTTAATACATCACCGGTCGATTGTGAGTTGTATTTTATGTATTTCATAGTATTAACATCACCATGTTATCTTTTCAAATTCTTGGAGTCTCTACCTTATTTCCTTGAAGGTCTAGAAAAATTTCTCAGTATTAGAGAATAAGAATGGTCATCCACTACTGAATTTTGTTGTTGTTAAAAGCTTTGGCCAGTATGACTTTTTTTCTCCTAAGTTCCTTTTTATTTTTATTTTTTGGTTGGTTGTTTGGTTCATTAGTTTTTCTGTCTGAATGCTTCTAAGTTGTTTTATTTTTAAATATTTAAAAAATGTACCTACCTACTATTTCAAAAGTGGTGACTTCTTTTTACTATTTTAAGAAATCTCAGTGAGTTGTTACCACCTCTGTTTTAGTCATTTTTAAAACACTGTTGTTGGCTTTTTTTTTTTTTTAATCTGTTTCGATTACTGCTTCTGCTTCATTAGTTCTGGTTTCTTCTAGAAGTCGGATCACCATTTCGAGATCCCTACCAACCTCTCACCTGTTATTTTTATCTGCTTGTTTTCCCTCCATATTCTGTGAGTGGCTCTCACGTTTTCTTTCAGCTTCTAGCTTCATCTTCTGGAGTCTTGGTCTGGGTCTCTAAGTTATCTAAATTTGAATGTAATACTGCTTCGGAAGCGTTAATTACCTTCCGATTTTTTTTTTAAAAATCCACGTAATCCTTTCATGCAGTTTAATCACTTTTCATTTCGGTTTAGTTACTTTATCTCATTTTAAATCATAATCGGTTTTTGGCACATTCTCAGAATTCGAAAAGTTTAGTAAGTTTCATATTCTTCCCATGTTGCATTAAATTCAAGTTCCCTTTTATTTCATGTTGTAGAGTCTTTTCATGTGCAAATCTAGGCAGCTAGGACAGTGGCCCCCACCGTGGTTTGGTGACAAGCGTAGGTGACAGTGGCCGAGCTAATCAGAACCCCTCTGCCCTCCACCACCACCCAAGAATTTAAACGTGAGTGTAAGAAACGCGTTCAGGTTGCTACTGGGAAAGACAGTAAAATTAACATTAGGAAACAAATATATACATTAGGAAATTGTGTTTGTCATGCTCCTAGAGCATCCGCCACGAATCCAGTACCTTTATTCTATTCCGATTTCTTTCAAAAATGGCACCAGTAATGACAACCAGGTGACCATGAAATTTCTTCTGTTTTATTCCACATACGTATCTATGATGAAAATGCCATCGTGCGTCAGCTGAGTCCGCTAGTTTCTGGATTATTTCCGCTTCTGGTATGAGGAGTGGAGACGAAGCTAAGAACGCTGGCAGAGGCTCGCGGCCACGTCTGTCGTTTCCATGTTTCGCGTCTTCAGACTGTATTTTTTTGGCCACGTGATAGACGGTCACCTTAAGCTTTCTGCCCATTTAAACGACTTACCGTCGCCCCAGGGACGTCTGTCTCGCCCTCAGGCTTGGTCACTGTGCCCCTTCCCCTGTCAGTCTGTGAAACCTCACAGCGGCTCGCTGTCTGCATTGCGCCAGGAACGCTGCAGCCAGTCAGCGGGCAGAGGCTGGCCACGCCAAGGCCACTTGTCCGCCTGCGGCAAGTGAGCTCTGCCCAGAGGCAGCCACTTAACGGAGATCCGCAGCCCGATTAGCGAGGGTGGCCGTTGCCTCACGGGCAGGGTGGATGCCAGTGCTCAGGGGCGCAGCGGCTTGTCGGTTCCCACCCCCACGCTTTTGTAGTGACCAGAGAGGACGAGGGCCAGGCAACCGAGCTCGGAGCGTTATGCGATTCCTTAAGGAAGAATGAACGCACCATGAAAGCAGTCTAGACTGGCTGCTCGGCTGATTCCGGCTGGAGAGACTCTAGAATGTACGACACGAGAGGACAATGATGACCGTAACAGCAGCCGTGGGTACAGTGACCACTGTATATAACCCATTGTACTATATACACAGGATGGGCAGCCATCAACGTGACAGCTCAATGACCCAAAGACCCAAAGGGTGCCAGCGGTGGGCGGTTTCAGATGCCCAGCGGGCCTGGCCAGCCACCTCTGTCATATACATAATTCCAACGGAGGCTTTGCGGATGGTCCGCTTGGGCCGGGGGACGCCAGCAGCAGCATCTGGTCTGTTTCAAGGCTTCTCTGGGGCTGCAGATGTGAATGCTTGACAGTGACCCCCAAACAAAGGCAGAAGCACCCCGGGGACAGCGCGTAACCAATGCGGTGATGGGAGCAGGTGCGCCGAGCTCAGCTGGACAACTGCAGGGCGGTCCCGTGTCCCCCAAGACCCCACCCGAGCCGAGCCTCTGCTGTCCGCATGGGCTGTGCACCCCCCTACGCCTGCGTCGGCGCCCCCGTTCCGGGCTCTGTTCCAGGGTCTCCTAGGCTGAGCCATCCTCAGAAACGAAACCCACAATACTACGTTTTGTACAGTCACAAGAGACGGAGATTTCGGTCAAGCAGTTACACTACACATTCAATCGATGACTAAAACTAGCTTTTGCAATGATGAGATTCACAGCATCTCACACGATTCTTTTCCCGTAACTATCTTCATGGAAGCACGTGGAAGTCGGGCAAATGTGCCATGTTCGCTCCGTCATTTCCCACCACGCATCTTAAACTCATGTCTTTCTTCCCTTGAGCTAGTCCCACTGCAGCCTCGCTGCCTCCCGCTTTACAACTCCCAGTCTCTGACATTTTAAGGAACCCTATTCCATCTTAAATGAATTCGGGAAAAACAAAGAGCGGCCCAGAACTTGTGAGTGTTTACAGGAGTCACGGGGCAGTTGGGGCGGGGAGCCGAGCGCTTCGCTCTCTCAGTGATATATTCACATTGCTGTGCGGTCAGTGGGATCAGACACACCGAGGATTGTTAAACTCACGTGTGAATTGCCTTTAGTCACCTCCGACAGTGCATTGTTACCGGGGCCACTGTCATTATCTTGTGAATCTCTGTGGCAGGCATTCATTAGAGTCTTTAATTACATTTTGGAAAGCCGGAAATGCAATTTACATCCATTTGCTTCCCATACTTCTTAGGAAATTTAATTGAATATGGAAAAAGTTCTGGATTCTTGAATGACATACTGGTAATTGGGATATATACCTGAACAACTCATTAAAATGTCTGACACTTTCAGACACTCCACTATAAAATATGTAAGGCTAGCGGCTCCTGCCGGCTTCACAGAGTGGAGGTCTAGGGATGTTGTTTTTGAATAAACACACGCATGCACACGCACCCCTCGATTATCTCACTGCACTTTCGCACTTGGAGAAGGGGAGGTTCGAAGAATCAGAAAAAGGTGGTACAAGCTTTCTCCGCGTCCTAGGACAAGTCCTTTACTCAGCTGTGTTGATTATACTCCAGGCGTTAGTCTCCAAAGCTCTCCGTGTAGTAGGCGTCGTTTTATGTTTTGATATTAAGAGGTGAATCCACGTGTTGGGGCTGGGAGGGGTCAGACAATGCGCCCCAGGTCTCCAGCTAGTAAGAGGTGGAAGCAAATTCAAGCCTGTGGCTTTGGCTTAGATTTTAATAGTCTCGCGGCCCCTTCTTGCTTGTTGCCGCTGTGGTTCTGGATGGAACGTATCTGGCATCTGCATCGACGTGTCACTTCTTTAAGATCCAGGTACGCAACGATTTGTGTGTGAATTGATCTTACGTAACTTTCCGCTGTCTAATATATTTCATTCCCTCTCTACATCCTCAGTCGAGACACTTGTCATGTTATGTTCACGGAAGTTCGGGCTCGTCTCTAACCCTTTCCCGACTGTGTCCTTTGAAGGACAGGACTCTGTAGGTTGGGTCGCAGCGCGTCCGTGGATGACCCAGGACCGCCGACGGCTGGGGGCAGAGGCGTGTGACTGCACCTCTGTCTTCTATTCTGTACCCTATGACTTTGCTTCTCTGCCACTGTTAAGCATACGAGCAAAAGGTATTTATGTTACAGACTTCACTGTCTACCATTTCTTAAAGTAGATAAGATGTTTAAAAAATAACTCACTTTAGAATTCTGGAATGGTCGAGAATTTCCAAGAGATGCGGGAAAAAGGATGAATCACAGAGCCAGTCACACACGCCCCTGCGGCACCGCGTCCCGCCCGCGACACCCCGGCAGACCCCCTCATGCATCGTCCCCTGCTCTGGAAGCTTCCGTGTCCCCGTCGCACCTTTCGCTGCTCCTAGGGATTTACCTGGCCTTACCTGTCCTCCCCCAAGTCCTGCAAGCCCTCCGAATTCAACATCGCTGTCCCTCAGACTTGCTTCCCTGTGTTAATACTTCTGACAAATTGCATCGCTTCCCATGCAACGAGTCTCCAAGTTGGACCGCTGTTTCCTGTGATGGTTAATTTTACCTGTCACTTAGCTGGGGACAGCACCCAGAGAGCGGGTGAAACGCTCTTCTAGATGTTTCTGTGATGTAGGAATTTTTGGATAGGATTTACATTTATATCAACGTTATCCTGTCCACAGTGAAGATATGGAAATGCGGGTCAGAAGCACAGTTTTTGAGATGTATAATAAATGACGTATATGCAAACATGTCAATCACTTTGTGTGTGGTTCTTTAACCATTGCTGTTCCTTCCACTGATGCTGAGATTCTGCGAGATCCTGAAGCATCCTGAAAATCAGTGGTGATTTGTAGGCAAAATTTAGTGTAGCTTTGTTGCTGGAGCATTTTCACATGGAGGAGTCTTAATCTCTTTTTTTCAATTATTTCTGAATAAACAATATATCGATTTAAACTGTTGCTGAGTTAAAATCATAATGGAGATACTGAGAAAAAGGCTTAGCTTCTTTGTTCTTCCCCTGTTCATTCATAAATATTTGCAAAAAAGAGGAAAATAAATGCAGACGTGCCTCTTCCCCGTAAGTGTAGGCGGAGCTGTCGGCCCGTTTTTACTCCTTGAAACTGAATATTTATGTTCCTCGTGATTCAAAGCTAACGATTTCATAATCAAAATGAAAGACTGAAAAATCGGTCATGCTGGAATCGAGTTTTCAAAGTCCCGGTTATGCACTCATCAATCGTGGTGGGTACGCGCATTAGGGTTTTCGTATTGGCCTTCTTGAGTCTAAACATTCCTAGACATTAGGAGTAAAAAATAATCCTGGGTCACTTGCAGGCAAACCTCCTTTTGGGCATGAATACGTGCAATCGAATACCTTCCACAAATCAGAAGCGGCCATACTAAACCGGGCGAGTTTCGATGGAATAAATAACCCTTTGCAAACGTGAAACTTCCCATAGCTAATAGGTGAGAACTCCCACAACTATTAATGAAGTCTCCCCTTCATGGCTGAGAAGCCCCAGGCGTAAGGGAATGACAACCTGATTCTAAATGAAGCCGCGTTCTCAGATCTTACTAGTCCTTTACGGCTAATGCAGATCTTTAAAATAAAAACGCTCGGAGACCAAATATCAAAGACCTATGCAATGCTAATTCTCATTTAAGGGAAAATGATCTCAGTATTTTACATAATGTCTACTCTGTGTTCATTACTAAATTAAATAATAAATGGAACTTTTGGAATGAGTAGCACTCAACAGTCGGCTTAGGTAAGCCCTGCTTCTTTGGGAAAGTGATGTAAACCATTGATGAGCAGCCTGGAGAAGAAATTCAAAGCAACAACTACCTTTTCCTTGGTAATTGGCATAAAGGAATGACGAGGAGGTCTTGTGCCCCCGGCTTCTGGCTGTGTGGGGAGAATACGCACGGACACACACAACGACGTCGTAGCTAAGAGGTTGGAAGTGTGGGTTCTGTACCCTGACCATCTAGAGGGTCTCGATTTGATTCTCACTGGCGTTTGAACTTGGAAAAACTACTTAAGCTCCGCGTACCTCAGGGTTTCTGCAGTAAACTGGATGTAATAATCGTATACGGTTCGCATGAACGATGCCTGCCACGTAGTAGGTGCTCAATAAAGATTAGTCGGTCGCACGATGAGAAATGAAACGTATCATGTTCAAACACCTGTGATTCCTCATCTTTTTTCCTCTCGTTTCTTCATTTGCTACTTTTATGCATTTGACGCTTGTGTTCTAAAACCTTCCTAAAATTCCGAATGAGGTTTAAGAATTATAACATTGCAGTTAATTTTCCCTGAGAAGGTTATAATATTCCTTGAGATAAATGCGCTGGTTACATTAACTTAGCTCGATGTCTGGGAGGCATTTTTGCCTTGTCTTACTTGGCCATATGGGTTAGAGCTGGAAGGGAACTTGGAGGCATCATTTAGGAGAGACGAGATCTGGGCCCAGAAACATTTTGTGACCTGAAAATCAGCAAAGAGAAGTAGAGGATCTGAGGCTGGGTCGCGGGTCTTCTCTGTGACTGCTCTCTGTGTTTGCCTTTGCTTGCTACTGTGCTGGTTCCCAGCTCTTAAATGGCAGTGATTTTGTTTTTAAATAAATGCACATATTCCTTCTCTATATACGTAGTCCTTAGAAATGAGGAAGGCTATTATGATTGAAAGATCAAAATTTCAGGCTAACTTATACACAGACAGCATTTTCCTAGCTTTCTGAGTCTAAATAATCTTTCTACTATGGAACAAATGACTTGCCATTTTTCACATCTCAGGATGTGAGACCAATATTGTTAAATCTTTAACCAAACCCAGAGGCAATACATCAAAGCGATCGACTACTGTTGATGATGATGACTTTGCTTAACGGGTCTGTAACCCAACAACGCGTTCATCAGGGAGATTTCAGAACTTCCCAGGCGTCAGCATCATCACCTTCGGGACTCCGCCTTGGTATTTATTCCGGGTCCCAAACATAATAAACAGAAAGGCACCGACCCTACACCAGGAGTTTCATTTCTTAATAGAACGGACTGCAGAGTAACACGAGTCCACTGAGAAGTGTTTGCGCCGTGTTTTTCCCCGTGCGCGTGCACACATACCCATTTCTCTGAAGCCCGGCGGTCTCCCTGACCAGCAGGGTCTTTGTGACACGGGGAGACTCGATGGTCATCTGCGTCCGGTCTTCGTCTTAGGCAGAAGGACCCCGCGCACCTCCCTGCGTGCGGGCAGGGGACGGGCTCGCGGTACAAGGAGGGAGAGAGGGACAGAGGGGTCCACGAGGGCTGAAGGCGACGCTGGGGCCGCCAGCGACTGGGACCTCATGCGTCCCCGTGCCAATGGCGACCTTCCGAGTGTTTACGCGCCCCGTCCCTTACAGGGCTGCGGCTCGGTCTGGGCTGCGTTTTACACGAAGGACAGATAACAATTCTCTCTCGAACACGTCACAGCGGGTCAGAATGACCGCGGCGTACCTGTAACTTCCACTGTTAGTGACGCGAGACCGACAGTAGGCAGAGCTTAGGCAACACGCTTTGTACAAAGCCATGTGTTAGAGAAGGTTTTGTCTTCGATTTCATCTGACGAGCCTCATCATGGAACAAAGCCATGCACGAGTTCCTCCCCTAATCTAAGTCACACAGACCATCAGTGACGAAACCCTTAGCCTGCCATCTAAAACGCCCGAGGTGTCGTCTAATGTGCCACTCCCAAGAAGCCACCTCGCCCCCCCATCCGCACGCGGGGCCCCCGGACCGGCCTGTGCCTCTGTCCCCCGGCTCAGCTCAAGTGCGTCCACCTCGCTGGTGCTGTCCCCGCCCCCGTCCGTCAGCTCTTTTTAAAAGTGCGTTTGGACCATTTTGCCGCGTCTGTCCTCACAGTCTCTGGGGAGCGAGCGTTTAGGAAGCGGCAGGGGAAACCGAGTGCCGAGACACCACCTCTGGGAGGGGAGTCCTGTTCATATGCTGCGCCACCGCGGGCGGAGGGCAGTGCCCGACAGGCACTGTGAGCGAAGCACAAGCCGGTTGCCGGGGACAACAGAACAGGAAACCCATTCCTGGAGCCCCACGGTCATACCAAATGTGAAAATCCTGACTTACTTGTCACATGATCAGTTTAGCTAAGTTACATATTTATAGGAGCATCCATTCCGTTTATGTTTTCAAACTGCTTTTCATAGTATTTTCTTATTATCTATTTTGATAGTTGGTAATACTTGTTCAAAATATTTGCTTCTAATTCCTACCAGGCGCCGCCTCATGTAAACGATCAATTCCATTTCTTTCTGTTCTTTTTTGGAAGCCGAACGTTCTATTTCTTCCCACAGAAAGGTTATTATTATCTGGAAGTTACACTTACTAAAGTGGAGCTCGTGCATTTTAACAGCACTCCAAACCCCGCGAGGGCCTTAGGGCGCTGAGTTACATCCACCCCTATGGAATTCCCCATTTCCCCAGTATTTTTATATTTAACAACAATAACAGAAAAGACAGTATGATTATTATTTGCACAGACACGGTTCGCTCAGCTCCACCTGCACTGGTTTTTTCTTACCACCGACATCATCATCCTCGTTCCCAAAGTGATTTTTTTAGAACTCCCTTTATGTCTAATTTGGTATCCTAGCAGTTCTATTTGAAAATGTTTTATTTTACGCACATTCTTGAAAGTTTTTTCTCTGCAATGCCTAGAAATTCTAGATTTATAATATTTTAACGTCTCCGTATTTTAAAGATCTCGATTTGGTGGTTTTTAAACTTTTTTTTTTTAAATTAAGAGGTCCGCCGAAAGAGTAATCATTGTTCTTTTTAAGAAGTTCTCTTTCTCTGGTTTTACAGTTTCTTCGAGGTTGGTGAGCACTTTCTTTTTTGATTCATCTGCATCTGGATTTCTTTCAATCATTCCATTTGATGTATGTTGTTTCTTATACCTGCGAATTTAGATCTTTCATCAGTTCTGAATAATTTTATCTTTAAATCTCAAATAATTCTCTCAAGACTCTCATTAGATGTACGTTAGAACTTCTTCTCTCTACCTTTAAACCTCTTTTAAAAAATATATAAATACCTTTTCTTGTCTAAGTCCACTTTGAGTAACTTCTAAGAACACTCTTCCAATTGAGTTATTCTCTTTCGGCCCTATCTGCTGTGCTGTTTAATCCATATTTTGTGTTTTTTTTTTTCCAACAGTTACATTCTTCACTTAAAAACCTTCCATTTATTTCTCTATCAGTATGCCTGCTGACCGTTCACTTCTGTTCATTTCAATTTTTTGTTCCTTAGACATCCACCCATAGGCAACTACCTACACACATCCATGTAACTTTACTGTCTAAGTGCCGAGAAGTCTAACGCTGTCCTGTGTTGGGATAAAGTGTCTCACTCGTGACACTTTGCTTGCTTGTGTGCCGGCTGGCTCGTATTTGATGGATCACACAGTCTGGAAAATCTAGAGGCTGAAATGGATGAGAACTTCTCCCAAGGGGAGCTGTCCTCACCCCTCCGATACGCAGGCCAGTGTGTCTCTGACGTGTGGCTCCTGCCTGGCCATCAGCCTGCTGGTCACAGGTGCTCACACTCAGCTCTCTGGTGCCACCGCCCAAGGACTTCCTCCCCGCCAGCCTAGGAGTACGAGGGCCGTTCTGTGAGTCCGAGGGTCCCAGCCCCAAACGTCGCATTTCCCACCTTCAAAATTCTCTTCCGAACAAGGAGTTGATATGCTGACATTTTGAAAGCTGTTTCAATTGATCTATGCAGTGGTTAAAGTGAATTATTTGATATTTTTATGGTGGATACGCATTCCCAAGCAAAGTTCCACGGTCCCTCCGTCAGGTGAGACGGCGCGGTGTGTTGGGGCAGGGGAGCTCTCGGGGCGCTGGCTCCTTACGATCGCATCACATTATACAGTTGACACTCTGAGCCCACGAAGCGAGGCACTTCTGTTCTTTTACTCAATACATAAACCCGATGGAAATGGATTACATGCGTCGTTTTAATGAAATAAGGGAGCGAACTAATAACCGGCGTTGTGGAGAGCGTGAATATATACTAAGAAGTCTGCCATCACAAATCACCTTGTTGAATACAGCAATTTTTTTCATTAGAGGTCGTCGGAGTCAGTGCAAAAATCGATTTGAATGCAATGAGAGTGTGGAGGGGCACATTTCAAGACTTTAATGGGATTAATGTGCTTTTATTAGGTTGGCTCTTAATACTCAATTTGAATCTTTAAATAGTGTACGGATGAAGTTTACTGTATAATTTATATTTATATCTTTAGCAAAACTACAAGCGTCACAGAGTATTAATACGATGTGTAATGATGCCTTTATGTCTAATGTGGTGTACATTTGCTTCCGGCCCCGAAAGGTCAAGGCTAATGTAATATTTTAGAGTGTTTTAGAGCCTATTTAAAACCAAATAGATACTGCACATTTTATCACATAAAATCGAGAGCCTCCGCATTAAAGGCCAAACAAAAGCTGCTTTTCATTAATAAATTAATAGTCAGTTAATCTTGAGTATTTATGGAAACACTCTACGCCCTGCAGCTACACATTTCAGTGCATCCTGATACTACAATGATGTACACATGACGACTGTTTATTGCTTTCTATATTTCTAAGCTGTTTTTTAGCCAAAGTATTATATCAGGACTTGCGACGTCATTTCATTCTCTATACGTCTGTAGTAAAATGAGAATTTCTATCCAACTCTCCCCAGAGTGAAAACTATGGAGAATTTTGTTTCTATCCCAGAAGTTAAAGCTCACCACGCACATACTGGGATTTTTCGGTATAATCGTTATTTTAGGCTGTCGTTTTTCTTTCTACTTAAAGTTTTAAGAGACCTGTTTTCCTCCTATGTGCGGCCCTAGAGCGTAGGTGGCTACCAGCATCGTGGCCAGTTTGCAGAGGGATGGACAGGACACCTGACTCTCTTGACACCACGTTAGCCCCTCGTTTCAGGCTGAATTCCTGTAAACCCGGAGCTGGAAGGGCAAAGTACACACTTGGCACGAATCCAGCGTCCGCCGGGCTCATGTAGCCTCTTGAGACACAGAGTGTTCAAGTGGCCGCTGCGCAGACGCCTCTGAGCTGGGTGTTTTACTGTCTCCTGAGAAAGTTCTCGGCGCCCGAGGGGCCGAGTCCCCAGACCGGATGCAGGCAGTGCCCGGCCTCGGGGGCTGCCTCCTGCTGTGTGGCTATCTTGCCTGTGAAAGAGGCAGCCTGGGCCTTGGGGCGGGGTGGCCTCGGGGTGGCCTCGGTGCGGCCACATGCTCCCCAGTGGTCTGGGTTCCTGAAGTGACGCAGAGCGCTGTCCGGGTGCTGAACGCTCCACGCGGGTGCAGACGGGGACACGAAGGATGAGAGGTACAGGCGTCTCTTCAAGATCCTGCTTTCAGTTCTTTTCGATGAACACCCACAAGTGGGATGGCCGATAGGGAGGTTCCTCGAAAAATGAAAAAGAGAGACAAGGCTTTTCCTGGACCGTTTCCGTCCAAGTTTCTAGGAGTCGGGCTTCTCCAGCACCCAGTCTAGGATGGCGGGGTGGAAAAGAAATCCAGGGGGCTGGTGGTCCGGCTGCTCTTCCTCCCTGAGCCCGCCAGGCGACCTGCTGTCCCTGGCCGCCTTCGAGACTTCTCGTGTCTCTGCGATGCGTGGTGGCCAGCGTTAGCGTCTGTACGGAGCAGGAGGGAGAGGGGGAGATGAACCTCCTCCATCTCCCCCGGAACCAGAAGCCCGGTGGTGCCCTCAGCGGATGTTCCCGGTCCCCCGCTCTGAGAGGGGACGTTTGAGCTCATTAAAAATTGAACGCCAGCTACAAGTAAATACTGAAATGTGACAATACCAATGAACGGTCCTGACAGAAAAATATATTCATCCTTATAAAGATCTACACAAACATATCTTTTCCAGTCTCACACTGCAGGTCGCTCTGATCTGCCTTTGCCTTTCGAGCCCGCATCCCGCATCCCGCATCCCGCATGCAGGCATTACTTTCTCGTATTTCATCGTCCTCTTTTCCATAGTGTGATCTGGATAAAGATTTTTATGTTTTCTGTATTTATAATCTTCGAAGTGTCTCTTCCGCAGTGCAGAAAAGAGCACTTGGATTGACTGATATCAAGTTGATTTTAGGCTATTTGAGAATTAGTTTAATTTTTCTTTCCTCTCGGCCCCTGCCTCGAATGTTTATTATCATGTATTTCCAAATCGGTGGTGAATTACTGCCTTCATCGAATGATCTTCTGGTGACTTGAACAAGTAGACGTGTCTCCTTACTCATTCGACTTGACATCGGGGAGTAACTCAGGCAGAAGAAAATAAAACTCTCATATCAAAGCATCGCATCTTTGTGTTTCAATTTCTCCATCAGCAAAATAGCAGAAACTAGGAAGTATTTACTCACTGGGTTATGTAAATAATAATGAACCATTTCAAAATGATACCTAAATTTTCAGTAACAGATGCATCTGTAATGGTGCAATGTTTTGGTAAACGGGCCTTTAGGGGAACATAGAAATTCAATAAGAAAACATTTTGTTTGTTTAAAAAGACAAAACTGTTTATGACCTACACCTGTGATTATAGAACTCTAGATTATAGCTAGGCTTTACTGACCATCCACAATATAATTTTCGCCTGCTGTATATAATTCAATTCTTACAAAAAAAATTTTGGAAGTGCATATGTGTTCTGTTTTACTCGTGAGCCAGATGGAGCTCCGGGAGTTCAAGTAACTCTCCCCGCTGTCAGGTAGGCGATGCAGGGACGAGATCCAGCCCAGGCTTGTCTGTCGCAGACTCGCCACTGACGCGAGACTACCTGTCAGCATAGGTACCGCCACCTCACATCGGGCCGTTTTATGTTTATCTAATTTAGTGGATAAATCTAACTGAAAAGGCGACTAAGAAAATGCGTCTTCACTTTGGCCAGGTCTTTATTCTCTCCCTCTCCCCACTCCATCTTTTTGTAAATAAAAATATGTATGATTTATTTTTTTAAATGAAGGGTAACTAATATCTTTTTCGTGAAGGATGATGCTTCAAAAAGACAGACAGTGAATAAGCAAATTTTTATGAACTCCTGCTGCTTTCTTGAAAGCAGATTTATGATGATGTGTTGATCAGGTTTTTTTTTGTTTGTTTTGTTTTTTAATGCCTCAGTGGAAATCCACGGGAAAGATAGCTGAGCATGCTTTGGAATAGAGAGTGAATGTCAGACTCTGGTCTGTAAGAAGCCTGTCCCCAACGTCCTCTGCTACTGGCGTGTTAACCAGTTATATCAGGACTTAAAAAATATCAGATCTATACTTCGGGTGTTATTTTTCAAAGTACATATGAGACATACTTCCGTCCTTTGAACAAAATGGACATTTCATAGTCCTCTGCCCCCCATAAGCTTAGAGACGTGAAAAATGACCTTCCTGTCCGCTGTTCGTGGCTCCCTCTTCGGCCCCGTATCGACCTCCGGGGAGCCGGTTTCCATCTGTCTAGCCCCAAGGGGTTATTATTACACTTCTTTTTAAGAAGTGTACAATAACTCGTCTTAGGGAAAATGGAAAACTGTCTGAGTCCTCTGCACAAAACAACACGAAGACATTGAATTTGCGACGCCTGGGGGAAATCTCACGCAAGACAAATCTGTGTTTGTGTGGAGTCAGTCTTCCTTTGAAAATTTACGATTACCCACCAAATTACAGAGAAACTAAAAAAAAGGTTCAAATTTCATATTTAAGATTTGATTTAGTGAAAAATTCTCTTTCTATTTATTTGTTACAAGCATAAAAATAAATTTTTAAGTCAGATAACACAGAATGTTTTTGAATTCATGATTGGGGTCCAACGATTGAGAAGTAGACAGGAAAGAAAACGAAGCCATAGAATTATTATAAAACTACGAATGAAAATTTCCAGTGAACCCTAAATAAATTTCAGTATTATAAATTAGAGTTTTGTCACGATTCTATTATTATTGGTAGGAATAACGATAGCTAACATTTATTGTTGGCTTACTATGTGCATTGATCTACATGCTTTATACCAATTGATTATCCCACTTCTTATATGGTAGAAGTTGAAAGCATTTTCATGATCAAGATGACAAAATCGAGGACTGGTAAATCAAAGAGGTCATTGGCCGGAGACAGACCAGAGCTGACCGCAGCCGCATCGCCTCTAAATCCCGCGTGCCAGGCACTGCGGGACCAGCCCGCCAAACGGCGCCGAGGCCGAGAGAGAGAAACACGTGCTTAAAGACAAATATCCCTTTTTCTTCGGTCTCTTTTCACTGATTTGTGTTTTTCACGTTTCGTTCGTGACCCCTGACTGACCCTGCTGCTTCCAGCTGACAACTAATATTGTCTCTGGGCATTTTCAGTCCGAACTGGAGGGAGATGAAATTTCTCAGGCTGCTCGTGGGAGTTTAAACATGTGGTCTTGGGAGGAAAAGAGAAAGTGCTCTATTGATTATATAAAATCTCAGCCAGTGATATGTATTATGGACACCTCCGGGGCCCTGCCGGACGCCACTGTGCCCCGGCCCCCACAGAGGACCGCAGGGCCGGGGTCGAAACAGACGACACGAGCGGACGCTTTCTTTAGGAAGTTCTCTAAAAGGACCTTACCGTCCGCCTCGAACCGAAACACGGCCCTACGCAATCTTCCTACCGACGACACCGCGGCTCTGTCCTGCGAGACGCTTTCTTTCTGTGATTTAGGTCACCACGCTCGCACAGGAGAGCCAAACATTATGTCCCACAAACGGGGTAACTGACGGAACGTAATGTGTAATTTCTCGAGCATTCTGTTTTTGGTCGTTTTCATGTGTTCGCCCGGGAAGATGGAAAAAGATTGTATCGGGCGCCACTGAACGTGCGCTGTTTCCTGCTGGACCACACGCCACACACTCATCGCCACCTCTTGGCGGAAACGGAAGGGATGTGGACTCGGGAAATAAACTGGCGTGTGACCGCGCTTCGTGTTTACTTAAAGGTGCAGATGACGGTTGCGCGTCGTGTCCGAAACATCGCAGAGGGACTCGGGGAGTCCTGTCCACACGGGCAGAGAAATGTTGCGCCAGGCGGGGCGCGTTCGCACTTTACCTGCGGGTGCTCGAGTTCAGAACACAGGTCCTTTAAAAAATCTGACCACCATGCAGGCCAGGTGCTCTCGGTACAGGTGAGCTCACCTGGCGGCCGTGACGCCAGTCAGGCGGGCGACCTGAACCGTCCTTTGAACCAGAGAAGGGTGTCCGAAGACGCCGCAGGGATCATGCTGCTCAGAAACTGTCTCAACAGCTTTAGCAAATTTTCAAATGCAAGTAACTAGTATAGATTTTACACTGTTTTCTCGCAAGGGTTTTGGGAAAGTTGTTGAGACTGACATATTTTTAAACTAATTATGGCTCATGAGCTTGGAGACGCAGTTATTCGTACCTTTAGAGCAGTCCAACTTCAGGAAAAGACACACAGACTTCTTGTTCCATTTTCTAAGTAAAACAAAGTCTCTGCAGCGTATCAGGGCCTTGCGGTTTGTGTCCATGTCTTCGCACTGTAAAACCAGAAAGGCCCCTTTCGTTTTAAAGGAGGGACATGAAAATATTGACTTTTACTTAAACGAGTATCTCTCTAGACGATGGATAAGATAGATGATTATGTATATGTATAGATAGATGGATGACTATAAATATAAATGTATATGTACACACACGTATTCTTGGACATATGTTTATATGCAACAAAATAAACTAGCGAGTCGCATCGCACAGAAAGCAAACCAGTGAGCAGAACTGCACCTCTAACGTACTCAGTAAAAAGCCCAGGCACGGTGTGAAGACCACGATGTTCTGGGAAGTAGAACTTATCTGAGGTGTCACTCCCAGAGACCTCCGCATCCTTCCGAAATAGAGTCCTTATCGACGACAGCCCTTTCTAACCTTGTCAGGTATTGACGATGCAACTTCCGATAGGATAAATGACCATCTCTCACCTAAGACCGCTGAAACCTTTCCATTTGGAAAGATCGGAGACCCTATAATTTTACATCCACACGTAAAGGGGGTCCCAAGAATCTGTGAAGTTTTTCAGTGTTTGGCACGTTCATTCTTTTAGCAGGCTTTCAGGAAGTGCAGAGTCCGCCTATTACGAACCAAGTTTAAGTACTAGAGACACCCAAGATGTTGAGTGAATTGCCCGTCCACCCTCAAGGCATCTGCAGCCTCATGGGCGTGTAGCCCCGACTGCCACGTCAGGCGGGACATGATGACAATCTTTGCTTCGGCGCTTACTTAGTTATACGACCTAGTGACATCGCGAAGAGAAATTAGATGGCATTTGTGATGCTCATTACGCTGTGAGGCACGAGATAAGCAGTCGATATTTAAAATCTTTAAACATAATATTCAGTAAAAGTATTCGAATAAAGAAATTATGTTATTAAAGGCACGACCTCAAAAATATCGATATTTTCTGATGAATGGAAAAACAAATATTCTAACATTGCGTTTTTTCTATTTATTTTGTCATCGCCTTTAAAATATATGAGGGACTCCAAGTGACCGATAATTTCTCTTTAACCACTAAAGTTGTCCAGGTTGAATTAGTTTAGATTTTTAAATCTATTTGTATACCACCTGGTAGATTTTGAAAAAAAAAAAACATTCTTTACAAGTTAAATTTATACTAAAATTATACGCACAAAAAATGAAGGGTATTATATATTTAAGATGTACTTTTTAAAAAGTAAACTTAAAACTGAAAAAATAAGCATAAAAGTATACACACGATCGGCGTTCAGTCCGACAGGTGCTCCCCAGGTAAAGCCGCCCATGTAACCAGGACGCAGACCAAAGAGAAAAATGTTAGCGACTTGGCAGCTGCCGACCACCTCTCCGCTATCCTCTGCTGACCGATACCTGCCCTTGAGAGCTGCGCACCTGCAGGCCCCGCAGGCCCCCGCGGGGTACTCGCTTCGCACCTGCCTTCCCGGGGCCTGTGCGGGGTGCTCCCCTTCGCACCTGCCTTCCCGGGGCCTGTGCGGGGTGCTCCCCTTCGCACCTGCCTTCCCGGGGCCTGTGCGGGGTGCTCCCCTTCGCACCTGCCTTCCCGCGGGCCGTCGCGCTCCAGCGGGGTGGGCAGGTTGTCATCGCTGTGCCGTGTCCCACCGCGTGGGCCAACACAGTGTGCTTACCCCATCTAACACTGACGGCCGGTTCCGTTCCAGATGTGGATTCTTGTGAATTTGATGCTGCTGCGAACATTCTTACACGTGTTTTTGCTGAAAATATGGCTGCTCATCTGTTCGGAACAAGATATTCCCTGCTGAGGGATTTTTTTCTTTTTTCTGGTTTCGATATTACGCCTGGAAGATCTGTCCACGTCCGTGTACAGAGCAGTGGTTCATCCTCTCCTCGCCTATAATGTCAGATACTGCGTCTCGACATGTGCTTTCTTGCATGTTTCCCTGTGATCGTACATGTTTCCGATTTAGGCTGAATTTGCCTAGAACGATGTCCGCCATGGAGAACCACCGCTAATAGCCTCCTCCCCTCTGCCGCCTCGCTGCCCTCCTGAGACCCCCGCAGCCAGCTTAACACGTGGCCATCAATGCTCCGGGGCCCGGGAAAATGAACCATTTACTGCTTCCGTCATGGAGAAGCCCGAAGAAATACCCTCCACAAAGAGTTAAAACCCTTCTAGTACTTTTTAATTAAGTAGCCCTTGGCCTGATAGGTATTTTATTTCCTTTTCTTTTTGGAATCCTGTATAATTAAGCAAAATCAATGCCTAATTTACTAAAACCTTTACTTTTTATTACTCTTTTAGCTCAGTGTAGATTACCTTTCCATGTGTTTCGAGAAATTGAGAAAGTTATGGGAGGAAAAAAAAAAACACTTGCTTAGACTTGTTCAAAATAAGAGTTCGCGTAAAACTAACTAGGGAAAGAATTAGTCGGTTACACTTGTCCTGTCAGGTGGCCCTGCGGTGTCACCAGCAAACTGCGTGCTGGATGGCTGATTCTTCAGATGTCATCAGCTTTATCTCTATTTTAAACAACAGCCATGTCATTTACACTTTATCTTATCTCGATGCTTAGTTACTGACACTGCATAAATCTGTATCTTTGCTTCTTAACTTAAATAAAATTAAATAAAATTCTACTGCTGAAGTATTGCATGTATTTCGAATTTAAGTTTTTCTACAACGAATACATAATTTCGACATTTCTTAGAGTTTTCCCCCCTCATACTAGTGTTAAAAGTAAGGCTTTAATAGACAGTATTTGTAGCACGTGATGATCAAAACCGCATACAAAGACAAGTTATCTTGAGTTCTCTTTGACGATTTTTAGAATAGGTTGTACACATAAACTCTAGCCGTTGCCTTATGTCATATATTTCATCTTTTCCTCATGTTTTAGAGAGAGCTCTCGATGAGATGGACTGGCATATTTTAATTCTGAGAGAGAAAACAGGAGGAAGGCCAGTCGAGAATAATGAATTCATTCTGAACTATTCTGGAGGCTATTCTACGGGCTGTCGAAGAAAAATTTCCCCAGAGCGAAACAAGCAAGAAAGATTTTGTTCGAGACCGTTGCAGTAGGGGAGAGAGTGAGCTCAACTCCCCTGAAGCAAAAGGTAAGAGAGTTTTTAAGGGTGGGGGCGGGGGGGGCGCTAACGGATAAGTCCTGGAGAAGGAGGTTAGGGATGGAGGCAGGTGCGCGTGATTAGGAACTTAAGATAACTTGTCTTTGTATGTGGTTTTGATCATCACGTGCTACAAATATTGTATTAGGATAACTGGTTTATCAAAGTTGGGGACCCGCTCTCCCACAGAGACTGGAAGATGGAGGCCACATCTCGATTATCACCTTGCAGAGGGATGATCTCGAGTCCTTGAGAAAGACATCTGGGAGTGTAGGACAGTTACATCTCCTGGGACAGAGGGAGAATTTATTCAACTTTAGACAAGTTGTCTAAAGTAAAAGTGCCTAGAAAAGGCAAGTCGGGGGGACTACAATCAGAAAAAAAAACAAACAACTTATCTACAGTTTAGCCGGGTGGAGGGCATGGTGGGCCCTCTTGGTCAATTTGAAATATTTGTTTTCATACAAAGTCATGTGCAGAAGGACCTGTGTATTTTTAATACAATAAACTTTTTCCCTCCCCAAACGAAACTTATACTGAATCATGACCTGAAAATTGACCTTTGTTCTGATTCCTGCTTAGGTGGAGTTATAAAAACAGATAAGGAAATATTTATTACATTGGGCATAGTTAATATCTAAATCCATATTCCTATAATTTCAATATAAATATACGTTAATTCACAGGTGCAACTTTTTTCAAGATTTCAAAACTCAATATTAATACCGACTGCTTTCAATAGTTAATGTTCGTGAAATGAGTCTAATTATCGGTTAGTTTTTATAAGCAAGACCTGATAAGTTAGTTTCTTCGGCCTATACAGGAAACCCCAAAAGCAATGACTCCCTCTGAACCACAGACGATTTCTAAGTTGCTGTATTTTAGTGTTACAGTCCAATAATCATAAAATATTTGTTTTTTTCTGACTTACGTGCCATGAACATATTTAATCATTATTAAAACAATGCAATTTTATCGCCAACAAAGAGAACGTGGGGAAAAAACCTGAACTTACCTTTCGCATGTGAACTGCGGGGGGCTGAGAGGTCTAGGAGGCTTGGTGGCTTCCTGTGGTGTTCTGTCAATGACCACTCCCCACTCTGCCTTTACTCGTGGGTTTCTGGTCCCCTCAGATGCTATCCCACACCGGCTCTCTCCATCTGCCTGGCAAACTGCTACTTTTAAAATTTCACATGTTTTGCACACAGTAAATGCGAAACACAGATTCTAGTAAAATTCATCTCTGCATAAACTACCTTTATACCTTATGTCATCAATAAATGCAAAATAAGCAGTTTGCAGATGATTTCCACAGAGCTATGCTACTTCAAATATAAAATAATTTTTCTTCATTGATAAATCAAAATAAAATAAAACCACGGGTGACCGACTATTTTAAAATCAGTTTGTATATCTGAAAAGGCTGAAGTGCCTCACGCTCTACAATATTTAAAATATTTACT
Organism: Pteropus medius; assembly: GCF_902729225.1. Classification (NCBI taxonomy): domain Eukaryota; kingdom Metazoa; phylum Chordata; class Mammalia; order Chiroptera; family Pteropodidae; genus Pteropus; species Pteropus medius. Next base: position 1,282,884 of record NW_024352148.1, read on the forward strand.
TTCTAAAATGTAATCACATATACATACATTTCGAGAACAAATGAATGAATACAGTTGACACCACGTTGGCTGTCATATAAACCTTAACATAAGAATAACAAAAAAATAAGACTTTGTGGAATTATTAAGAGTTTTGTTTTTGAACTATCCACGTCTTTTACAAACATGATTTTAGAAACGTAATGAATCGCAGGTTTCGAAAGCTACCTGTGCTTGGTGGCTTTGCATTGGTTTTAAAGCGTGGGGACTGTGAGGAACGGGCAGGTCCAGTTCTCGGATCGTTTCTCTAGGTCCCGTGAGAGTCGCAAAAGGAGGACAGGGAGATGGCGAGGAAGCAGGGATGTTGGGGAGGGGAGGTCACTCAAAACCTGCAAAGCGCGTGACGGCAGGTGGGAGGCGCGGGCCCCCGGCGGTGACCGGCCTTTCCGGTGACCCTGCCCCTTCCTGCCCAGGGCGCTGCGGGACGCGACGCCGGCCACTCGTCGGACAGTGGTGTCCTCCTTTCCTCCTGGGCGCTCTGCTCGGGCCTTCTGCTGTCACTTGGAGACGCGCGACAGAGCGGGGCCGTGCGCCGTCACGGGCGGTGGACACCAGGCGGGCGCCGCGGGGGCCTCAGACGCGCAGTCGCTCGCACCGTCTCCCGGGGCGAGGGGCAGAGCGTCGGTCTCGGGGAAGCCACGCGTGCGGGGAGCCCGGAGCCCTGAACGACCCCGAGAAGCCGGAGTCCCCCACGCGCCAGCGCCTCGCAACTCCGGGTCAGCGGGCGTGACCTCCCTGTGCGTCGTCGGCGAGATGTGCGGGCTGGTTTTTAAAAATAATAATGAATGATGCTGAGCATGACTATCACGGACGTGTTTTGATTAGTACTTGTCATTTCAGTGCCCGAGAGATGTTGGGCATCACGGCAGGAGTCGTGGCCCAGCTGTGATGAGCGTCGCTGAAATGTTTTGCCCGTTTCGCGCATCAGAATTTGGCTGTGACGTTGATTCGAGGCCCACGTTAAACACGTCTCTGTTTAAGCATATTGCAAAAAATTATTTATCTCAGAACTTAAAAATAATAACAGATATAACGGAAATATTTACCTAAATTACAGAATTCATACTATCACAGTTACATATATGTGTATATAAGCACATATATTTATATTTATTACATAGTTAAATATATAAGTATACATGTTTTATTTAAAATATACTTAAATTGGTTATATAATTATATGTAAGTATATAAGCACATATTATATACTTACTAGTCAATTAGCTGTGGGCTACAAATATCACAGTTGAAGATTTGATATGAATTTAAAATATTTCATTTTGGAAAAATTTGGAGATATCCCTTTGCCAGTGTTGCTAAAAGAAGGGTCTCTATCCCGTTTTGGCCTGTTTTTTTCTTGTTACAGTCTTCAGTTCTGAGGAGGTTCTGTTTCGTTAGAGTCATATGTTAGTCCTACCTGTGCTGGGATGTCGTCTTTTTATAAAAGGTCCCCATGACGTTTGGAGAAGTCGTTGAGTCTTTGTTAAAGGACGGAATCTATTTGACAGGCCTGGATTGTCTGGCACATTACGTAATTCAATATTATCTTTTAAAAAGCACAGTAATGTGTATGTCCTACCTCCTTGATGATAACTGTGAAGGGCTGGAGAATGCACTGCACAAGTTAATCGTAGGTTCTGGAAGAAGGTAGGAGATCACTGGGTCAGAGAGAAAGGAGTTTATTAGCCACAGCGAGAACACTAGCCGACGTTCCAGCATTTCCTCGTGTGGCCCCAGGCGCCAGGGGACCGTGTGGCACTTGCAGTGCCAAGGGAGGCGGGTCTCAGGGAGCGCGGATCTGACTGGCGGGAGAGGGCCCGCCCTTGGCTCCCGAGGGAGGCGCTCGGTGTCTCGGATTGTCCACTGTAAACACCCCTGGAGGGCAGGGCAGAGCCTGCGCCCTGGGCGCGCGGGGGGCGCGGAGTGGGAGCGCGGGGCCCGCGCGCGCCAGGCCTCTGCGCGCACGCGCAACCCGGAGACTCAGAACTGAAAACCCTTCCATTAAAAAACAAGGGTTAAACTTTATATGTAAAGCCAATGTGTGGAAAAAAAAAAAATCCAGGAAAACTGGCCTGCTACCTGTTTTATATCAAAGGACCTGCGTCTCCCTTCCTGGCAAGCCAAAAACCTCGGTATATTTTGGAGACCTTGCGTAGACAGAAATTGTCCAGTACCAACGAGTACACTGCAGGTAAAAGAGGGGCTTTTAAAGGTCTAATCCACTATTCTTTAGTGAAAGTTTAGCATAGAAATCGGTCCCATGGCCTCAGCAGCTGCTCACCAATCAGCGTTGGAGGCAGTTTACAGCTAGGTGACCCCTTCCGTTGTGAACGTTTAAACAAAACAGAACGAACGAGACCAGCCTTCTTGCTCAATTTAGTACTGTTTAAGACAATTTATGATCAAAACTGAAAAACTTTAAAAAAAAACTTATAGAAAATTATGAAAATTAAAAAAAATGTATCATGGCGATTTTAACAAGCCCACCTAAAAATTAATGTATTTCTTTAGGAGGATTTACCTGTTACTTGCTATTTGATTAGAGCTCAGACACTGGAAAGCTGCATGTTAACTTATAAATTTCTTTTCGGTAGAAAAGATATATCCCTTGAGCTATAAACATTAAATTTGTGTTTAACCCAGGACTTAATAATAGCCTTTTGTAAAAAAAAGTGCATTTCACAATGGACTATATGTTCCGGTCCTTTAAATACTTGTGTAGTCACCATCTTACTAGTTCATAATCAATGAGCTGAATAAAATAATTAATACACACTCATTCTATTAATGTATGAGTCGTGCTTTTACCATTTGAAAACGATGATTTAACGATTAAAACTACCTTGGAGAGTACATCATTGATGTAACTCAGTTATATTTATAAAAATGTTTACATAGGAATGTTCTCATCTCTACTGTTTATATCATTTTATACTGATTATGTTTTGAATTTTATGGTGATGAGAAAATCATTGATAGAAAATGGTTCTAAGTTTTTAAGATTATTTACCATTCTTTCTTAAGTGACGAGTATTTACTCTTTAGGATTAGCGTTCTTTTTAGTTCAGGATATTACCACAGAATCTTTCATTATTCTGGTACAAAAATAATCAAAATAAATCGAATTTACAAGTTTTCAGTCTTATTTTATTAAAACCATTAACAATCTCCAATTTTCCGTTAGGATTACATATAATTAAGAAAACAGAATAATCAATACATATTCCTATTCCTATTTCCTGTAGATTTTGGAATTGTGATTACTATAGAAAAAAAATACTACAAATGAATAAAAATAAAGGCACAGAGAAGCTATAAATTGGGTAATTAACTCCTAACTGGTTGAAAAGTAATTTTAAATAAAATTTGACAAGGGAGGTTTGATAAGTATTCATTGCTCTTAGAAATAGAAATGACAGTAAGTTACGCCATCGGTGTAAACAAGCTTATGGCCCGGTAACCTCATTTATAATGTCACGAATTTAAAGGAATTACGTGTTAAATGATGTTTTTCTAAGATAATTTTCTAACAGTCCAATCTCAATTAATACCGAATTTTCAAGGCTAGTGACTTAATGATAAATTCATTCTTTGAACAAGGCGCCCACCAGATAATGGAGACTAATTTGATTTTTTCAAGTGAGCCGAGTGCACAGAATTTAGAATAGCGTCGTGATTGCTGTACATTTGTATGTTAATTTCACCGAGTAATCACCTCAAAAGACTGAAATTGCCTAACACATTGGAGCATAAACCAGAGAAAATGTACAACACTTGATAGAGACGGGCACACTTAGGACGATGCAAGAGCGTCTGCCCAGGAAATTACGTCCCAAACAGTGGAAATTCTAAGCAGTTATCAAGAATTTCGCCTGACTTCATGACTCAAACTTAGGGACAGCTTAGCTGCTATTCAAGCTTCATTTCTTCGGCACCGGGACTTTGGGACAGTCACAGCGTGCTTGTCATGCACATGGCTTCATCTCCCTTCTTTGCACATGTTGAAAATAGTTCAGTGATAGATTTTTAAGAGGGTTGGAGTATGAGGTCCATGCTATTTTTCAAAACTAGTCAGAGAAGTTAGGTGTTATGGCGCTTACCTAAAAGTTTGAGAATCTAAATTTTCTCATTTTTCATTTAATTCTTTTATAACATAATACCAAGCCGATCACTTCCCAGTATCAGCGTGTGTACATTTTGGCTGCACCTGTGTGTTGGTCGTAAAATCTAAGATGACTAACAGGGAAAGAAAAGTAGACTGAAGGATTATATGGCGAAGTATAGATTTTGGATCACAGAAAGTGAGAGTCAGACGTAAGCTTCCTCCCTCGCCCTGTAACATCTGAGTCTCATTGTTTGTCAACTCTGTCACATAAGAAGTATTCCTGCTGGAAGGAACGTTAGGTGGGGTCCATAACGTACCTACCTATCAATGTGGCCAGCATGTAGTACGCTCAGTGGATAATGAAGGCACTTTGGGAAAGTAAAGGTTATATCCGTTCACTATTATGATTACTAATATATAATTCATCTGCTGTTTGTCTCACGTGAATATTCAAACTCTCCATATCCAAAGAAAATAAGAGGATAAGCGGTTAATGAAAAGATCAATGAAACTGTCCGTGAAGGTGAGAGCATCAGCGGAAAAGCAACCGAACAATTCTATGAGCTTTTTAACCGTCGGAGGGGGACGCACAGCAACGTCCTGCACGCAGCGCATTTCCCTGTCGGCTCTGCTGCGGCTTCGTCAGGAAGAGTGAATGACGTGGTTTTGACAGGGAGCCGCTTGCCGCCTTCCGGTCTGCTAGAGGGAAACTGACCCCGGCAGCAAACAGCAGATGGACTTTAATCCAAACGCTGGCTGCTGGCGAAGTCCCGAAGGTGACAGAAAAGGCTCTGATGCCTGAAAGATGCTGAGACCTAATCTTGGGGAAAGACAAACCTTAACGAAAATAGACGATACAGCCGCTGAGATTCTCTGTCCATTGGTGCTTAATGTCCCCGAGCACAGTTCCGTGCCCTTCATCTCATCCTGCAGAAACTGTATGTAAAATCTCTCAGTAAAATAATAAAATGACACGAAACCAAACGCCCACCGAATCGACGAAGCTATCTCTTTAATCTACATTTTCCTGGGAATCTCTTCCTCATTCGCTTGATACACGCCTAAAACGATTATTTTTCTACTGTATTTGAGGTTTCACGTAAGAGCAAATCATAAGTTGCAAAATTATAAAATACACTCCATGATCTATCACTTACTGTAGGATTTACAGATTTGCAACTTGTGTTAATGAGAGAATTTGAATACAGAAAAAATTTAAATAACCAAACAATACATCGCCATCATCATCATTTTAATAACCCACAGTATTGTTTCCAGTAACTTATAGTGTTATAAACACTATTAGGACAGGAAGCTATCCATTTTATTGACAGATGAATACATATACTGAATATTTGAAAAGTACTGAAAATATTTTGAATCTAAATCTGAAATTAATAGGGTACAAATTATATGACTGACAACTTAAAATGTTTAATTATATTTAATTGCTTCTTTTTGATCTATCAACACTTATTTTATTTTTTTCTCCCTTGTTTTTTAATTAAATTAATTAATTAATTTTTAATGGTGACATTGGTTAACGAAATCCAGTAAGTTTCGGCTGTACACTTTAAGAGTAAAGCATATGTTTACACTGTGTGTTCACCACCCATAGTTAGATTTCTTTCTGCCACCACATATTGGATCCCCTTTGCCCCGTCTACCTCCCCGCTACCCCCTCCCCTCTGGTAATCACTAGTCCATCGTCCATGACCACGAGTCTCTGTTTGTCCTGTTCATTTGTTGCTTTCAGGTTTATATCCCGCATATAAGTGATATCATGTGGTTTTCAAGTTTTTCTGTCTGGCTTATTTTGCTTAGCATGATTATCTCAAGGTCCATCCATGTTGTCACAAATGGCAGTATTTCATCTCTTCTTATGGCTGAGTAATACTCCATTGTATATATGCACCGCAGCTTCTTCATCCGATCCTCTATCGTAGGACACTTCGGTCACTTCTATGTCCTGGCCACTGTGAATAATGCTATGAACATCGGTGTGAAAATATCTTTTCGAATATATTTTCAAGCCTTTGGGGTAAAAACCTAGTAGAGGGATTGCTGGGTCATGTGGCGGATCGATTCTTAGTGTTTTGAGGACCCTCCATACTGTTTTCCGTAGCGGCCGTACCAAGCTGCAGTCCCACCGGCAGCGCACGAGGCTTCCTTTTTCTCCGCATCCTCTCCAACATTTGTTATTACTTGTTCTGTTGATGACATTCTGACAGGTGTGAGAGGGTATCTCATTGTGGTTTTGATTCGCATTTCCATAATAGCTAGCGATGTTGAGCATCTTTTCATATATTTGTTGGCCATGTCCTCTAGGGAGAAGTGTCTGTTCAGGTCCATTTAATTACTTCTCTTCCAAATGTTAGATGATAACCATTTTATCTTCTTTGGAGAGAAGAATTAGATGGGACAAGTATAATAAGTTTCATTTTTTTCTTAATGCTTCTTTAATTTTTTCTCAACTTTGAAAAAACTCAGTTGGTTGAAAGTGATATTTAAGGAAGAATGAGAAATTTGTCACCCATCCACTTCTCAGCGTATTGGTTGTCATCCTCTGGGATCGAGCTAAATGGTGAGGAAACTATGTGAGCTAGCTCAGAGTGAAAACTGTCATTCAGTCGTCCCGGCTTCAACCCCTTGTTCATTTAGGCCAAGAGAGCGCACTTGACCCCGACTTGACCCATCTTAACTACTCCATTCTCTTGGTCACAGTCGTTGGTGAAAGGAAGATGCACACGGCCCCAGCGGATGAGGGTGATAGGGCGGGGCCGGAGCTGGGGGCCGGATGTCCTGTTCTGCTCCGTGAGCTGTGACCGCGTAGTGACAGGAGCAGCCGCGTGTGGAGCTCAAGGCAGTGATGGGAGAGCACGAGGCAGACGGAGGTGGTCAGGGAGAGGGACGGGACGGTCCTGGCGGCACGCGAGGTGTGGGGCGCACGTCGCCTCGAAGCCAGCTCTTTGAAGAGACAACATAGCTTCTTGGTCGGCTTAAGTGACGTCTATGCCAATACACAACATTGTCAAGAGGTTAAAATACGTAGAGGACTGAAAGCATCGAATCGCAGTTTCAGGGGCAGAGGGTGGGTTAGGTCTTAGAAAGGGTGTTTTCTTCTTTGTAGTAAATATACGTACATTTAATTTAAAGGCAGGAAAAGATACGGTGTGTTTAAATGCCTGCAGGCAAGGCTCAGTCGTAGAGAGAGAATTGCAGAGATCACACTGTAAATGTTAACACGCGTTCTAAATTCTGTAATTCAGCAGTGCTTCAGACATACAATACAGTCATTTATCTTTAACGAATAGGGCCATTTTACCAAAGTATTCATTAAAGAAAGAATATCTTTTCCAAAAAAAAAAAGAAAAAAAGATGAATCTAAATGGTTAAAATGAGGAATTTAAAAACCTGTAAGAACAAATAATATTACATACTAATCTTAGCATTCAGTGTTTTTTCCCCTTGATCTTTAAATTCTTTTAAATTCTTTGTGTAGACGAAATAATACACTTCAGAAATTACAAGTTAGTTTTATCGCAATTAGTAGTATATTACATATTAAATCTAAAATAACCAATATCCTCAAATTCACTTGTCAAGTTTTTTGGGATTCATCTTTATCTTGATCTTTAGATGAAAACAAGCACTAAAACCCTAGTTAGCAAGCTCTGTCTGTGAGCCTGACACTGGTGATGGCTGTTACATTCACGGGAAATGGGGACACATCAGGAACTGCGGTGACGTCACGGAATTAGTCGAAGGCGGAACTGATCACGCCAACGACCTGGGTTGGCCTGAGTACCTGGTAAAATCACCGCTTTCTAGTCCCTGTCGGATTATGGTGAACGCCAACCAATTGCATTTCCACCAGATGGTTCGTGTCAGGAGACGCCGCCTGACGCGCTGACAATGTGGCCTCGCCCAACGCCGCAGGAGAGCTCTGTATTTTGAAGATGTTCAGACAGCAGCAGAAAATACAGCCATTGGGTGCCTTTTAAGGAATTCTCGGTAAGCGGTGGCCACCATCAATGGCTCTTGCTGCCCTCTTCAAGTCACCCGGCCATTTTAATGTCCCACCTGGAAACGATGTTTCTGGAATATTGCTGTGAGTCTCATTGCTTTATGTGCTTAGTTACAAGAAGGAACTGTTTGGGGTTTAAATGATACGTCATTACCAAGGAAAGATTCACATGGGCTGTCCTTAGCAGGTGGGGCATGATGAGGCCTCATTTACTATTCTTCTTCTTCTTCTTCTTTTTTAATTATTTATGTCTACGGCACCTGGTCTTCCTAGGTGGTCTCCTATCCAAGTACTAACCAGGCCCGACCCTGCTTAGCTGCCGAGATCAGACATCGGGCTTGTTCAGGGCGTCATGGCCATAGACCATGGACTGTGGCTCCAATGGGGCACGAACCCAGGACTTTCTGTGTGTAAAGCAGACGTGCTCCCCGTTCCCTATTATTCTTATTTAGTAAACTTTGTCTTGGCCTCTATTTCCTTTTGGCCAAAGACAGATTTGATAGAAAGTAGGTCTATGACGATTACTGTATTTTAGTTAAAAATCTATGGAAAGAAAGCGAAGGTGATCACATTCCTTACAATACTTGTTTTCTATGCCTCGTCATCTGCAAGACGGCCAGGTTGCTAATTTAAATATGTCCCTTCTTTTCTGGCTAGGTAAGTAAATGCTCAGACTTAATTCTTTTCAATGTGTTATACACAACCTTTCCTCATGTTGCTGCTTTTTCATTTAAGAGAAGTCTAAAACTTCTAACGTGCAAGGCGGCCAGTCTGCAGTCATGAGTGTCAGGCGAGGCTGTTCCAGGGGACGGACGAGCGGTGCACGCCAACGCAGACGGAGTTGTAAATCTGGCTGGTTTTGATTTGTGGCCTAGAGGTCAATAGGTACTGGGCGTAATAACGCTTCCGTAATGGGGAAATTCAAGACACGTTTGCCTAATGAGAAACCATAACTCGTCGCGGTTCGGGCTGACGGTTGTTCCCTCCGCCGTCCGATGGCTGTGATCCCGCCCCATGCTACAGACTCCGCATCTCTGCCACGCACCGCACACCTCCGCGAGGCAGAGTTATACGGTCAGTCTTCGATTTATAATAAAGTTTCTAATGTTTGCTACGTCCCGTGCGTTTTATATGCTTGCTATTTTTAAATGTGAACTTTTATTATCTTCCCTATAATGCTCACCTGAATGTTGGCCTGATACGTTTTTCCACAGTCAGGATTATCTTCCAGGTAATCAGATTTTCCTGGTTTTACTTATTTATTTATTTTACTCGATTCAAATGCTCCTCCTCTAGACAGGAGAAGATTCGGAGCAGAGCTCCCCTCGCTTAAAACTGTTTGTGACGCATAGAGAAAAAAATAAAACTTATCACGAGGTTGGAAACGAGCATTTCCAAGTTCATAAAATAACATGAAGTCTGATCTTTATTCATCATCACCTGAACCGGCACTTAACCTTGAACTCAGGATAACGTAAATCAAAATACAGTCGACACTTTAAAAACCGGACCAAAAAGGTTTTACTGTGTAGAAGCGCGTTGCTCGTGGCAATGTTAAGGGTAACGGACTCGAGCGATCGTGCCGTTTTGTGGCAATGGTCACTCGTAGGCCCTCCCTCTGGTTAACCTTCGTGATCCCCAGGTGAGGCGGGGACTGTCCTTATTCCCACGACAAGCGAGAAGTCTGAGATTCAAAAGATTAAGTAACTAGGTCAAAGTCATGCCTGCTGCCGAGCAGAGTGAGGTCTCTGTGGCTTGCGAGCCCGTGTTCTCCGAACGGCTTCTCCGTGAAGGGCTTTCTGTGACCCTCGGTGACCCTGCGTCTCTGACCGCCGGGTCAGAGTCGGAGCGCCCGCTGCGGCCACGAGAGCCTGCACTCACTGTCTGCACATTCGTTACCCACGGTGGCTCCCGGAGGCCGGAGCCATCAGTGGAAAACTAACTGTGAATGTCTCTCACTTCAAATGACGGGGCAGCGAGCAGGATGGTGGACGGCGCAGCAGCCAGGTGTAGACAACGGGCCCTATGCGGAGAACGCGCCCGTTTCCAGTGCCACATCACGCAGCGATGCCTTTAGCAGGACCGGCTGCGCGGGCCCCTTCTGGTCCTGCAGGCATTCTCCCCAACCTGGACGCGTGTCCTGGCACTCTGCCACACTCACCGCTCTGTCTCCTGTCTGCGTGGCAGCAGGTGTTAGCCCGCAGCGTGAGCTGTAGAGACCTGCTCGGTCCCCGGTCACAGGCGACCGTCCCTCGGTCTGCATCCAGGAGCTCTGCAGGGGCCACTCCTGCTTCTCAATGAAGAGTCACCGAGCGTTTGCCGTCAGAATTTCTTTCCTATCGGCCCTGCTTTCCCACGGTTTCAACAGTTGTAAGAGCCGACAGGCATATGTTTACTTAAGGTCTTTGATATTTAAATGGAAGAACTTTTGTTCACCCAGAAAACTGATCTATTCGGGTCTACAGTGAAAAGAAATTAAAATCTGAGAATATCAAAGCAGGAATTTAGACACTGAGCGTTTGAAATACGGATGAAAGAAATATTCAATGTGCTTCAGGTTTTGAAACAGCGTCAGTCAAACCGTTGCGTTTTGGTTTATTGCAATTGAGAAAACACTCATATTATAAGGTAATAGTGGGTAATTAATGGCAGCGTCGATATAAGTGACTTTTCTAAAGGTAAAATCACGTTCTGAAAAACAGAACAAATACAAAACAAAAAAGCGAGATGAAAATAAAAATAATAATTTTGGTCACGTGCATCGTACTTACACTAATAAGCTGTTCTCAACTACCCGCCTGTGACAGAAATCGAACGACTACCCCAACACTGTCCGAAAGCTTCGGCAGCAGGACACAGGCCTCCAGGGGACAGCAAGGGACCCGCCAGCCGACAGGCGGACCAACCAACCAACGGCTCGCTATATTACAGGAATAAAGAGGTTCCCTGTAGAATATGTAAGCAGGCTGTATATACATACACGTGCACACAGACCGGACAAAGGCCAACATCCCGAGAGCCTGCGGGCAGGAGCACCCTCATTTGGGGTGTGTGGCCCCCCACCCGGGGCTGGAATCACAGTGGCCGGCGGCCGATGAAGTTGATCTCTCACTTTACAGTCTGTCTCGCACCTTGCCATGTCCTGAAATGGTCCCGTGTAACTCTGCTTTTAATGGCATGATTCTATTCCCTAATGAGGATTAAAAAATAATAACTAACTAGGCCATCGTTCCATGCGACAACCACACACGCAGGCCGTGGGGCAGTGGGCCCGCGGTGCCAAGCTCAGGGGCCCGGGCCACGTTATTCATGCTCGCTGTACCTCGTTCTCCTGAGCGAGGATCAGCCGGAGAACATCTGATGTCGCACCGCGTGGTCGTGCGGCACGGGCGGGTTGACAGTCGGGTGCAGCGAAGGGGGCATGACACGTGTCAGTGTCCGGTCTTGACATTCTCCGCCGCGCAGCTCCCGACGTCCCGCCCCAGGGGAAGGTGTGGAAAGGTACCCGGGTGGCCGCGCCGCGTGGACGTTTTTAGGCGAATGCGCTGAGAAGGGGGCGGAGGGAGGGATCTGAGGAGCGAGGGGACGCTGGGACCAACAGGTGGCCAGGTCAGCCCTTGGCGTGAAGATGCACCGGTTCCAGCGGTGGGAAGGTGAGGGCGGAGCGAGGCGGGCATCCGACGGGGCGGGGTGACCCGCATCCCCCGGGAGGCACCTGACCGGGGCTGGGTGACCCGCATCTTCACGGGGAAGGACCGGACGGGGGCGGGGTGACCCTGACCGGGATCACCTGACCGGGGCAGGGTGACCCACATCCCCTGGGCAGGCAGCACCCGGTGGACCGGCCTTGGCGCGGGGAGTCTGCGCGCAGCTCGTTTGCGGTAAAAGCAGGGTCACCCCAGGTTAGCGGGGTGGGGTGTAGGCTGGCTCCCCAGCTCCGACGCTGAGAGGGAGCGGGGTGCGCTGACCCAGGAAGAAACAGCCCTGACGTCTTCAAATGGACAGAAACAAAGATGTTTTTGCATCGCCTTCGCCTGGGGAAAGCGACATCGCTGGGGACCGTCCGTCCAACGCTGCACGGTCAAAGCTGCGCAAACGGCGAGGGGACGTCCCCGCCCCCCAGGCCTCGGCCCCCGCCGTGCGACTCCGAAGGGCCCTAGCGCTTCGCGAGCATGAAGAGGAGCCCCCGGCCCCCCGGGACGTGACCACGCGGGGACAGCGCCACCGCCCCCGCCACCGCAGACGTGACCACGCGGGGACCACCTCCGCCCCCGCCCCCGCCGGGACCGCGGCGCAGCGCATCACCCAGCTCCCCGCCGCTTTTGCGTTGCGCGCTCACTGCCGGCTGGTGACCTGAGCGTCCCGTCCCAGCTCGGTTCTCGGTTCTCGGTGGCTGTCACGCCGCTCTGGGACAGCGAGGTCGAGGGTCAGCACACCCCCGGGAAACACATGGCCACGCCCCAGTCCCCTCGGACCTTGTCACAGCGCCCGCTGTGCCGTACAGGTTGTTCACATTTTCACTACGCAAAACCATCGTCAGTTCCCATTATCTGTTTAAATCAAAAGAAAAGCGGCTGATTTTATTTTTTTTAGTTAAAAACGTAGGCGTGGTCCAGCAGCCTTTTAATTTGGAGGGTTTGGCACGCAGATAAGGTTTTGCTTTGCTAATATGGTTCTGTTAGCATATGTAAGTAGGAAAACGAGAAAATATAGTTTCTTCAGCTTTTCCTTATAAACTGACTAGCAGAGCGACAGCATTTGCCGGAAGGGATTTGAAGCCACGTGCTGGGGGCGGGGGACAGGACGGTGAGCAGACGAGTGTGTGAGCAAATGGCTCTGCGTTCGTGGGCGTCTGCGTTTTATGAGGCAACCGGAAACGTCTACGGGGTTAAAAAACTCAGTTATGCTTTAATTGAACATCCAAGCAAGAACATTTTGGAGTTAAAAATGAGAAGATTTAGAACCACGTTTAGATTCTACAAAAGTGTCTGGGAATCAGTTCATCACGCGAAATTCACAGCTGTGCTACGCAGGGCGGAGAAAATAGCGTCGACTTCTTTAGAGTTGGAACATCAATAAGACGTGGATATAAAATAGTTACGATGCTAGTTTAAATGTATGTTAAATTAAAAGTCCTGATATTTATAATTCTGTAGATAGCGCGATTATCCGCCATGTTCTAGACGTACGCTAGAATGTGAATTTCGGTTTGAGTAATAATTACCGAACACATCCACCAAGTACGAGGCGCCCCTGACTCGCCCCCGTCACCCTGCGAACACCAGCGAGCCGCACGTCACCAGGCACAGCCGAGAAAACGGACCTGCGCGGTGCAGAATTATCTGTCAGGAGCTCATAGCAATAAAACGAAAGTAAAATTTAACTTAGCAAATTACCAACACAGTCAGTGTTCTTTGGTGTGTATTTATATATAATATATATATGTATGTATATGAGCAAATATAAGACAGCATTTTTACTTTCAAAGAACTTCAACTTTACTTAAGATAAAAACTAAGAAAAAAACTAATTACGAATTCGAAACAAGGATCTAAGGCATTTTGCTGTCTTTTTCTGGTACAGAATAAGAGACGCAGATGTTCTAAGTTCTAAGGAGGGAGAGATTGCCGCGGCCGAGGTCGGGGAGACCGTGGCATCCGGGACTCAGAAGTCTAGTATCGTGACGGCAGCCGGGGGCCGAGGAGGGACGGGGTGGGGGCGAGAACACACGAGGGCGCTGCTGACCGCCCTGTCAGGGTGACTCCTGATCATGCTCCCCGCTGCTCCACCAAGGGCGACGACAGGAAGCAGACGGCAGAAGCACAAATGCCTTCCAAGTAGGGAAGATTCTGGCTCATGACTCACCTCGAAAATTCATACTTTACAAAACTAGAATGAAAAACAAAAGACCTAACTGTGCCTTTCTTCCCCTCACTCACCTTAAGCGACGCTCTTTCCTATTGTTTTCACATTTCACACAC
>NW_024352148.1:1297157-1523077 GCF_902729225.1 Pteropus medius
AAGACACGTTTCTTCATAAATTCAGGATTGTAATGAAAAGTAGCAGCTGTTGCCGTTGCATCATTTTCTCACCTTCGAGCAGAAGCTTTGCTCACGCGCTTACTCCAAGCCCGAGGCCCCTTGGCCTGCGGTCGCCGGTGACCCCGTGGTCCTCGCAGACTAGTGCGCTGCAGGCACCGGCGAGGGGCGTATTCCGTGTGTTATTCATTATCGAGAGGCAGCGAAGCAGAGAACCGGAGGACGAAGCCAGGTGGGAGGGGTTCGCCATTAAATAGTTGATTTTTCATTATTATTTAAATCCTGAGCATACATTGAGAAGATTGATAATCGGGTCAATTTTAGAATATTTACTTGTAAAATTTACTCGGAACTGTCTAGAATCGACAGGTTTGGAAACCAGAAACACCTAACTTTTTATACGTGATCTTTAACGCCACGTTTAGGCCTGGGTTATTCATCTATAAGCAAATATGCTATCGCGATATGCGAAGGTGACATACATATATAACGGTGTCTCTGAATTTTTTTTCTTCTTCTTTTTCAACTGAAAAATTAGGCCCGTTTCATTCCTTTTTAAATGACCTGTTTGTGATAATGCCAGGGGTATTGAGAGAAGAAAACGCAAGGCAATTTTTGAGGTTCTTTCCTGATTTTTAAAACCCTTTTATTATTTAAAAAGTATGAGTAGGATGCTGTTATTGAGTCTTAATCTGTTTTTCCTCAGTCTTTCGAATGATTCTTTAAAAAATCCATGTTCCATCTGTGAATGTCTTCCTGAGGTAAAGCCGTAGAATTCTTATCACATGTAGAATATTCACAGGATTAATTTATAAATATTATCTCCGAGACCTAAACACAGTCATGGAGAGGCTGCTAAGGTTGAATTCGATGTTTCTTGAGTCATCGACTGATCTTACTCATTATACGCTCAGTGCTTCTTCTATGAACGCTCTTTGCTAGTTTTCGCACGTGGTTTAGGAAGTCGTGTTGATTTTACAGATGTTCTGGGCCCCCGTGTTATACCGTGCACTGAAGGTAGCTACCCTCTCTTGCCACTGGGACGTGGCTTCTGTCATCACCAAGGACACTGCTGATTGGACAGTCACACGTCTGGACTTCATTGCCTTAAGATACTTAAGGGATAGACTGTCTGGAGAAAAATAGAAATTGTTGGAGAAATTTTATTTCAAAAATATTTTCCGCTTGGGGTAAACAGATGACCATTTAACGTACTTTCTCTAAACATGGGGGCAACTGAGCTAGGTGCTGTACGGACGAGGTGCGGCTTCGTGCGCCGGGTGTACTTTATGTCGCGTATCGTCACGGGCTCAACCCTGACGTCGGGGCAGGGCTGACCTTTCAGTGGACACTGAAGGGTGAAGTCCTAGAAATGCCTCCTCTTTTGTTGGTGAAACACCCTAACAAATGCCATTTCCAGATGATGCATGTTATGGAAAAATAATGAACGTGCGTCAGCATAAGAACAGATTATGGTCATACTAAATACATTGTGCGCATTATTCTTTTTTATCCCCTTAAGCCATAAGTATCAGAATACAGACTCCCTAGCTTCTTGAGCGTTAACCTGGCAGAGCATCCATTTAATGTCAGGAATCAGATGACCACCCGGGATGCACAGTTTAGGCCAATCCCGCATAGATAACTAGATTCCCCCGGGGTGACAACAGTCTCTACACCCCTAAGATGTCCCAGAAGACATGGCATCAGAGCTCATTCTGGGCGCAGCACAGGAATAGTGTGATCTTGCCTCTCGGAGCTGGTGATCCTCATTACCAAGGCCCCCGGGGGACTCGGTCCCTTACTGGCCAGCTCAAGCCTATGAAGCTCTCAGCCCAATCCGCAGCGTCACCTCAGGCGACAGCAGCCTTATGCCTGGGTCTCACCTGGTCCCGTTGAAAAGCACGTTCATGGGCTGCGTCCCAACCCTACTCTCCTTGTCTGAGTGCAGCAAGTTTCCAGGCCTTTCTCACGGGGCCGTCTGCCGTGCCAGTGCTGTTTCACACGCGGAGGCAAGGATTAGAAACCTATTACCCTGTCCGTGAATTCATGTAATTGAGATTTCTTTAAATATCTGTTTTATACGTTAACTGCACAGGCAACGGGAAGCGCGGAAGGCCCCGGCGACACGTGACCTCGCTGGCAAACACGCTCAGGATCCAGTTCGGGAGAGGAGCGTAGATCACCGACAGTGTGTGATCTAAGTCAAGTATCTGAATGTCACCGGGCAACACGTGCGAAAGAAATTCAAATATTTAAATAGCTGAAGCAGCTGCGAAGGACACTTGATAAAAGGATTTAACGAAATTTCGCCTGGTTACTTGACAATTTTAGACGTCCCCCAACGGTTTGAATTAATGGGATTCGAATCCCCACCCCCGCTGCCTACACTGTCCGGGGTCTCAGACTCCCCTACTTTCCCCCATTATGTCTCGGGAACACGGGGCAAATGACACGTCTGGCAACTGAACACGCTGGAAGCAGCCTCGCTAATCGGATGTGGCCCCGCTCCCAACATGGTCGCTGGTGCTGACCCTGCAGGCTGATGCCCTTCGCTTCCCCAGGTCAAGCACATTCGGGGCGTAACTGGTCCTTGAATTTTGCGAGCTCAAATTACGGAGAGAATGTGGCCATATGAACAGAGTAACACAAATAACTGTATTTTTGCAAATTCCACTTTAAGTCGTATTAGACGAATATATAAATAAGAATATCGTCTTTGCAGGCAACTTAGCCTTTGCCTTTCTCTTCTTAAATCTGCAAATGAAGGTGGTTTGGAAACCCTAGGGTGGCCTTCTTTCCATCAAAACTATGCCTGAAGGCTGCCGACTAAATGGAACATCCAATATGCCCAGTGAATAATTGATGTGGCTATTGACTGTGGTTAATGTGGGCCCGGTCCTCCTTCAGGATATGGAAAGACATTCAATTATTAATTTTAAAATGACATTCAAGAAATAAACAGTCTTTGAGGTTTAATTAGTCAATGTTAGAAGACCTATTGTTAACAAATATTTATAATTTTCTGACATGTTTTTCTATATTTGTCTCAAAGCACTCACATTATCTTCTTGTCTATAAATCTGGGATCTCCGAAAGGCTAGGTCTTCAGTGTCCCTTGAAATGATGGCATCTTTTAAATTTAGGATTCTACACATTGTAAGCATTCAGGTGAGATATATATATATATATATATAGCCGTCTTTGTGTCTTGCATTGCCAGAATGTTGAATTACTTCTTTCTCAGCTAGTGATTTTAATATCTATAAAAGTTTACGATTTTCTCCTATTCGTGACTCTGCTGTTTGATTCACAAGGTAACCTATACTGTAGATACCTAGGCATATGCAAGTATCAATCGCTAAATATTGTGTTTAAACTGTACATTTTTAAACGAGGTTAAAGCCTTATGACGATCACAACTGTCGCCTGGTAATTTCCAGGCGTAAGCACCTGCTGGCTTCCCGCTGGGCGCACAGGGACCCCGTATTGTCCACGCCGTCCCTACTCCGCCGGGCTCGCTGATGACTCACTTTCGCACTTCGCCGGGCAGAGCGGCAGCGGTTCCTGTCCCCAGCCCGGCCTGCTCTCCCGGCCTGTGTCCGGTCCCCATGGCAGAGCACGGTCCGTCACCTATTTCATAACTGCTGCCCCTCGCTCTGTTCCAGGCTCTGCTCGACACGCTTCACGTTCGTTAAGTCACTCAGTCCTCAGAGAAATCGATGGCACAGCTGTCACCCACCTTCATTTCACGGACCAGGCAACCGAGGCCGAGCAAAGTGACGGCTGGGGTCTCCTGGGTGGTTGATGGTGTTCGTCCACGAGGCTGCTGCGTCAGAAACACCACAGACTGGGGGGCTTCAAGGACACTTGCTTCTGGAGCTGGGGACCCCGGGACCAGGGTGCCGGCAGCTTCGGGGACTGGGGAGCACAGGTCCTGGCTGTAGGTGGCCGTCTTCCCGCTGTGTCCTTGCCAGGGCGCTCCTGGGGTCTCTTCTGGGGGGACCCTCGTCTCGACCCGCCACCTCCGAGCGCCATCACCCTGCGGTTAGGGTCTCGACATGCCCCGTCTGTCACTGTGGCAGAACGTGCCCCAACGAGAAGTTTCCAGAACCTGCGCTCTCACCCACCACCTGCCTGCTCTGAGGCGGCTCCCATGTCGGGCGCCTGTGCGGGAAGCCCCTGGCCCGAGGGACGGGACAGTTGTCCCTGACCCGGGCGTTCACACCCTGTGAGTTTCTATTTTTGCTATTTTTGTAATCATTGAGATTTTATCGTAAGACTTTGCGTGTGTGAAGCACACGAGTCCATCATCCTTCCTCTCAACCGTCATGGAGAATCAGCAGCGTTTAGGCTGTGGACCTCTTCTCAGGCATCCTCCACCTTCTCCGCCCACAGCACTCACACCTCTACTAATTTTTATAAACACAAGAGCTTTACGAAGGCTGTTCAAAATGGAATACAAAATGAAAGCCGAGAAAATAGTACTTAAGCATCACTAAACATTAAAAATATATATATACTAAAAAAACTATATTCTTGTCCTCGTATCATAGCAGTTAGTGAAAAGGGGCAAAATCAGGACTGAGATATCATTTTAATGCCGTCTGGAAACGCCTCACGACGCCCCTTTGTAGCCAGCCCGTCCCCTCGCCCCTGACCCACCGGCGACCACTCACGCCTCCCATAGTTTTGTTGTCTCAGCACGTTAGATAAATGTTATCGCACGACACTTGGCTGCTGAGTCTGGCTTCTTTCACCAAGCGTAAGACATTACATTGTCGCATCGTTCAATATTCAGCTCGTTTTTATTCTGAGTCATATATTCCGTCGCATGGATTAACAGACTTTCAAAAAATGCCTTTACCAGTTGTAGGACATGGCAACTGTTTTCGGTGTTTGTCAATTATGAATAAAGCTATTAATAGCAGTTATATAGAGATTTTCGTGAAGATAGTTTTTATTTCTCTCAGTTAAATACTTAGGATGGGGATTTCTATGTCACGTCAATATATACGTAATAAGAAACCGTAGAACTCATTCCAATTCAGTGGAATTCCTGATATGGTTGGATTTCGGTGTAACGTTTTTTTAGTTTTTTGTGTGTTTTGTCCTTCTCCGATTTTCCTGGAAAGAGTGGAGAAAGGACTCGGGTGAAAAGCAAGCGATCTCTGTCACAATGATAGAATTTGGTAAGAAAGATGCAGAAAACTGGTATCACAACTTTCTCCTGTCGTGATTTAGCCCAATAACAAAAAGTATGGAGAACAAGATGTCAGCCACCTCCTAAGTATATAAAATAAAATTAGGTTTATTAAGATTTTACGTATCATAAAAGCGAAGCTTTGTTATTATCTCTGACATGCAGAATAAATTAGCTCCAAAGTGGAATGCTTCACAGTATATTAGATACTATAAAATCGGTGATTTTCAACTGTCAGCTCATTTATTTTTTTTTTAGTTTGCATGCCTTACTCATTCTTAATCAGAATCTATAATTCACAGCCTGCAGGAATTGATCGGTGTATCCATGCAGATTTTGGGAGAATTTATGCCATTTGAAGCAGCCGCACGCACACTAGCTGGTGACACTCTCTCTGGCGGCCAGTACTTCGCCAGCGAGGGTCATGCTGCTTACGGATGCGTCAATATTTTATCAAATTTTTCTCAGATCTCATCTATTCGAAATCTATTTATCTAAAAGACGATCTAAAAAGGAATTCGATGCAGTTGCTCAGACATGTGACGTCAGCCGCCTCCGTCTGCCTAACCCCGTGCGTGACAGTAAAACGTGGTCCTGCAGCGAAATGCGTTGCGAGTGTCTTACTCTTATGCTCGGACCCCTCGTGGGAACACCTGGGCCATCGATGCACCAAGACACCTGCCCCAGTCACCTGACCGTTTTCATTAAGATAAATTCATGGCAGTATGACGCTCTGCTCTCCAGGGACGACCGGCCAGCACGCGTGTCACGTTCGGCCGGCCGTGCTGAGTGTGCGGGGGTCGGCACAGACTCTGCCTTTCGGTTTCACGTCGGACGCCCCTCAGTTGTTCACGCATTCATTCACGCCCCGCGTCTCCCTCGCATTGGGTCCGATCGTTGATAGGTAAAATCAATTCCCTATCGAGATGCTTGTTAAACTCTTAGTGGGTTTCGACGCCCAGGCTTCTGTTTCTCTGTGTCCCCCACAAGTTTTCTGTGTCGCGATGCTTCGTCAGTACGTGACAGATCTCGAATTAATTTCTGCTTCTCCTCCTGCCTCCCTTACAACGAGAACGTTTTCTAGAGCGCTAAACATATCAAAATAATGGGCTCTTAAGTAAAACGGGCCTTTTCAAAGAAAAGTAAACTCTGGCTGCTATTGGCATAGAAGAGAAAGAACCGCCAGTGCATCTGGCTTGTGCCAGTGCTGGACGCAGCAGATCCTCGCACAGCTCCAGCTTCCTTCGGGACGTGTGTGTTGCTTCGGAACTGACAGCGATGAAGCGGCAGATGCTTCTGCTGTCCCCTCGTCGTACTGCACGGACACAGCAAAACCATGAACGCTGACGCCATCTATCACCATAGAAAGAGAGTGCCCGGGAGAACGGTCGGACGAGGCGACAGACCTTTGCCAGTTAGAATGATAGCGGATTTGGACGGCTAAGCCCCTTGGCGACATGTTTATAGTTCTCTGAGATCAGCGTCATCACGCTGGAGGTACAGATAATAAAATGCCAGCCTCGACTACCTTTTTTCCCCTGCCTTGACATAAAGATTTTGAGGACAAGTTTAAAAATGTGGCACGGTCAGAGTCTTTTTTGAGAAACCAACATGGTCTCGTCTCCCGAGTTTTTCTTCCTTTTATGAGATGCCGTCACATTTCCGCCACCCAGGCGCTGCCATGCTCAGGCTGTCACAGTGACAGTGGGGACAGCCGTGCCAGGACTCCGTGCCTGGGGAAGAGTCACCGAAGAGCTCAGGGAGTCGCTCGTGGGCTGGGCTGCAGAAGAACCCTGGCTAACAAAGGGTCCTTTCATCTTCCTGTTTGTTTGCAAAGGAAAAACAGATTTTGCAAATATTCTGAAAGATGCGTTCTTCTACTTAAGGAGCAGAGAAGTAGGGCCAGCAGAAAGCCTTTTCGTCCAGCGAGCTCCATCAGCCACTGTCTGCTAGGGACGGCAGGGTCCAGGGAACAGAGGGGTTTCTGGTCAATCTAAACCCAGCAGTGGACAGGACCATGCAGCCCACTGGGCCCGTGACAAGCAGGAAACACGTCGTCACTCAGAAAAGTACCAGAATGGGCCTCTAAATAATTCTGACATTTGGAACATTACATTGATGATTAAATCGAAAAGAACACTTTTAAAAATGAAGAAAAAATTATGTGTATTCATGTATAATTTTCCCCGTGTTCCCAAAGAGAACTAAATACATGGCCTTTATTAGGGGAGGTAAGGGATGATGAGGGACAGCGGGACGTGCGGAGCCAAGAAAAAGGGCAGTAAATCAACTGCCCGGGAAGAGGACCTAAAAATACTGCAGGGGAAAAAGCCCAACGAAGTCATCCACACAAGCGAGATAAACAATCCTGCAGAAAGTCTGATCAAACATATGAAGGATAAAGTGAAGATATAGGTCTAAAATACAGAATGAAAAGACAGCAATGCAAATGACTAGACTAAGGGTGGCAGGTGATGGCGGCTCAGTCCCTGAGGTTCGCTGTGGCTCCCACGGGTCCTGGAGATAAAGCTGTAGGTGTCCCGGGCAGGGGCTGCCAACAGACACAGACAAAGCTCCGGGGAAAAGCCCGCTCTTCCTCATCCACAGACTAGGAGAAACACGGCCTAAGGACAGGACTCTGTGCCCGTCCTTCTCCAACCCCCGAAGGCCATTGGCAACCACCTCCCACAGGTACACACTTCCCCAGGGAGCTGCCCATCCCCCGCCTGCAGGGAGCAGGCAGCGTGGGTCCCAACGCCCTGCCTGGCAGTGTCCACGGGCGGAGGAGGGCGCTGACATTCCATTCCCTGCCCTGTGGGAGATGGCTCGGAGCACCCTGAGGGCACCGCCAAAGGGTCCAGTGGGGAGAAAAGCCTCCGAATAATTTTTGACAAACGTGTAAAATCAATTCAGAGGAGAAAGAGCAGTCTCTCCAACAAAGGTGGTAGAGCAATTGGACATCCACAGACGATAAATAAACAAATAAAAATAGGAAGAAAGAAAAGAAAAAGAAAGAAAGAAGAAAAATAACTTTGACATTGATCTCATATCTTACAACAAATGGATCGTGGATTTAAAATGTGAAGCTGTAGAACATTTAGGAACAACCACAGGAGAAAATCTTTGGACATCTCACCGAAGGAAATACACAGACGCAAGTAAACACGTGAACACGTGTCCTGTATCATTCGTCACCAGCAAAACGCAGATGTCGTCCACCACGAGACATCACTCCAAACCTACCGGAATAGCTAAAGCCAAAAATAACGACGCGGTCACACGCTGTCAAGGAAGTGAAGAAATGAGACCCCTCGGATGCGCAGACGGGGTGCGACACGGTACTGTTCCTCTGGAAACCTGTCTGACAGGTCCTCACAGAGCTCAACGTGCACCTGCTACACGGCACAGGGGTGGCTTTCCCGGACTCTTACCCCAGGGAAATGAAACCCGTGTTCACCTAAAAAGCCTGCACGGAACGTCCCCGGCAGCTGTGTCTGTGACGGCTGAACGCTGGCAGCAACACGGATGCTTTTCAGCAGGTGACGGGGCGGACGGCTTGTGCTGTGGTGACACCGCGGAGTACCCCTGAGCCATAAAAGGGAACAGCCCGTTGACGTGCAAAGCACCTGAAGGGATCTCCAGAGAACTATGCCGAGGGGGGCGACGTGCGTGTGACGAGCCTTCGGGGCAGGTGCGGAGACCGTGGTGGCCCAGCCAAGGAGGCTGGGACCGAAGAGACGCCGGGGCGGGCAGGCGAATGGCTGCCAGTCATGGGACGCGGGTTTAGTCACCGATCCTGAAAGGACCAATACTGATAACAACAGGAGCCAGATTCCTCACCTCGCAAAGAAGAATCGCGCGTAAGGGAAGAGGATGGACTGGGAGGAGCTGTGGAGTCGGAGCGGCGCTGACGCTCTGGTCTGAACTTGCGGATTTCAGCGCCTAGGTCTAGAGCTACCAGCAGTAGCTGTGTGTACACACGTACACACGTACACGTACACACGTACACGTACACACGTACACGTACACGCACACACGCACACACGCACACACACACATACACACACACACACTGTACTTCTGAGCTGTTTATCGAGAGGATAAGGGCACAGCAACAAGTGACCAGTGCCGGGCACTCCTGATACCTAGATTCCGGTTTCTAACACCATCCTCACGCCTTCTCGTGTCCCCAAAGCCTTCCCCCGCACGGACACACCACGTTTCACTCATCTCTTCATCAGACGACGCGCGGATGGCTCTCCGTTTTCGGCGATTTCGAATAATGTCGCTAGGAACATGTGTGCGTGGGTCGTGTGTGCGCACAGACGTGATGCTTTCGTTCTCGCCTGTAGGAACGGGGTAACCGAGTCACGCGGTAACTGTCAGCTGTCGGAAGCCCGGTCAAGCCGGTCCCCAAGAGGCTGGCCCGCTGCACCCGCTGCCAGCGCCGGGTGGCTCAGGGCCCGCCACCCCCTCGCGACCTGTCCTCTTGCAGCGGTCCCAGGCGCGTGGACGTCTCCCCAGCTCCTGGCGCGGGGCCTCGCTCCGCGGCGCATGGCCACGTGTGCGCCCTCTCCAGGGAGGTGTCCGCGCGGGGGCTCCGCCCTTTGAGTCACTCGGCGTCTGCCCTTTCGGTCACTCGGCGTCTGCCCTTTGGGTCACTTGGCTTCTGCCCTTTCAGTCACTCGGCATCTGCCCTTTGGGTCACTCGGCGTCTGCCCTTTCGGTCACTCGGCGTCCGCTCCCGGCACCGCGGCCGCGCACGTGTTCTCCATGCGCTGCTGATCCAGGCTCAGGAAAGGTGCCGCGAGCCGGTTCTGGACTCGGATCCCCCGCGCCTCGCCGCGCGCAGGGCCGGCGGCGGTCCTTTGTGATGCTCCTCCGTGCAGCGACGTTTGGGGACTGGCTCCGCCAACCGTGTCCCTTGTCCCTTGTCCCTTGCCCCGCGTGGTCCCTGGCGCTGGGACCCGGCGCCCCGCCTGGCCGAGGCCCCCGGCGCTGGGTGCATCTCCGTCCCGTGGGTGGCTCGCAGTCCCGCCGCACCGGGCCGAGCGGGTCGCGTCCTGGAAGCCGGCGACGTGTGGCAGCGGCGGGCAGTCCAGACGCCCTTCGGGTTCCACTTGAAGATCGTGCGAAACTCGGCCCCGAGCGCGCTCTGCCGGACCGGCCAGTGGTCGGCGCGCCACGGCGCCACCTGTCACGGTCGCCGAGGCCACCTGCGCCACGCACCGCGAGGACCCGTGGAACACGGCCCAGTGCCACTGCACGCGCGGCACGCCCTTCTCAAAAAAGAACACCGGTTCTGGAAGGTTCTACCCCCCCATTTTCGATTAACCTGTCCAGTTCTAGCTTTTCTTTCTCGCGGGTTGCTTTGAGGGCGCGTCAGATCTTAGAGTCACATAGGGTCGCGTTTAAAGCGCTTAGCCCAGGGTCTGGCGGCCAGCCCAATAAATGCTTAACGATACCTTTTCTTAATAGCAGTATCATTATTTTATTTTAATGTCTTTCTATGGTTGTAACATTCAAAGTTACTAGTAATAATTGTAAAGCAATTTCTATATGCGTTTGACGCATATACCTTTAAATTCATTCCATGACTATATATTTCATAAATAGTAGAGGTTCAAAGAATTATTTGATTAATAAAACTTAATTTTATACAATTATTAACAAAATAATCATAATATTTATTAAAGCATTTTAGGTCAACAAAAATTTATTTTCCGTTTTTCAAAAACTCACATTAGTCAAATATGTGGATTGAAATTCTCTAATCCAGAAAAGAATCATTTTGACAAAGACGCTTACATAATTAAAGATGGTTATGCCGCCAGAAACATACTAAATAAATAAAAGTATATTTTATAATTTTACGTGAGAACGAACATCTATCTTATACATTACTTAAGAATAATTATACACCAGTATACTAGTTATTCTTGTTTTTAAAAAGATGTATTTGTTAAAACTACTGGCCCATAATCTCATGGGAATATTTTGTAACATTGTTTAAAAATCTTGCATTTGGATGTGATTAAAAAATTAACCAAAAAAGAACAATGTAATCCTTAGCAATTAAGTTCATTTCTTTTGAATGATGCTGGCATCTCCCTCCAGAAAGATAAGCCGTATCTCTGAACCCTCAATTTTTCCCCTCGTTTTTTCCTCTTGATTTTTATTTGTAGGATAGAGTCCCACACTATCTCGTGTCTGTATGTGTTTTTAATTATAACATCTTTTGAAAATATTCCATATCGGTACATGCCTCCTGTACGACAGATTATTTAACCATCACTCGGTTAGTTTATTAGCACTCTGAATATATCCTAATTTTGCTGTTTCGAGCTAAGCTGCGCTGTGGGAAAATTCCGATGTGTACATTCAGACCACGTGGGAAAATTCTGATGCGTACATTCACATGACGTAGTGTCCTTGCGATCCAACTGCTGTGTCCCAGCTCCGTGCGTAGCAGGCTTCGCCCCAGCTCGCCGTGTCTGCCTGTCCCCCGCCCCCACAGGGCGCTGCAGTACGAACACTTGCATCTAGATTATAGTTTCAGATCTGAGGGCGCTGGTACCGCACTCGGAGCCCCAAAGCCTCCCACGTCTTTTTCCTGCGCACCTGCTGTAGCAAAACATACTCTCGCAGGAGCCCCTTGTTTTTCTGTTCAATGCAATAGCCCTGCTTCGGTCTCTCCTGTCAATCATCGAGATGATGACAGATGTATAAGAAATAAGGTTATGAGTTCTACAAAGCTTCGGCTAAAATGTGGATTGTGGCAAAGCTCGCTCAGTCTAGTATCGTACAAACACTCCGCCTCCATCCGAGGAGGCCACGCACATGAAGCTCACTCGCATCCCATTTTTCATCCATCCTGCCTGCCCAGATCGAGAAGACAGAGAAACACCCAGAAGCCTGCAGCTTTCCCAAGGCTGCTTTACACTTCGATGCAAGGCAGGGATGGATGTGAGGCGCTGTCATTCCCACAAGATGCATTTCTCCACCAAAGTCAGTTTGCCTCTCGCCAGGGGGGTGCTCGGGCACGCCACAGTAACTTCGCGTTTCCCCAGATTTTGTCTTGGGAAACTGAGTCGTGCGCCCCGTCGTGTGGGTGCACCGGGCCACACATGCCCAAGGAATTTTGCAGAACATAGAGATGTCGTGAATGGCAGAACATAAAGCAGAATGAGCCGAAACATTTTAATTGAATGTTACAGCTATAAGAGGGGCTGTTCGTACAAAGAAATAAAAAATTTAGAAGTCCCGGTGTTTTGGGGTGCAATGACATAAACTTTGGTTTTCAGAAATAACTACTTAATTTTAGGCAAGTTTTCCATTGCCGTTAGAAATCTGCGTGATGAGTCCTAAATCAGGCGTCGGTATCCTTCAGGCGAGCGGTCATTCTAAGCGTAGCATTCTATTGATCCTGAGTCTGGCCGACTGTACTTGAGGACGGAGCACAATCCATTATCGGGGGGAGTGCAGCCATCAGGCTCCTCGTGCGTCCAACTAAGTGATTACTTTATCTATCTTAATTGATACCACTAATAGTATCATATATAATTGCTGTATAGAGGCAGAACACGTGCTTATTAATAAGTCTGAGCTAATTCGCAGGATGACATTTAAGCAATATCAGTGCAGCTATTTGTACGTCCCGGATCGATACGTGCCTATCGGCTCTGTCTCACAGCAGGTGGCGGGGAGCAGTCATTTAAACTGTGGATTCTAGTGTATTTCAGCTTATTTTCAGGGCGACGAGATTTCTTTTTCCTTTTTTTCCTTTTTTTGGTGGCCGTGTTTATATAAGAATATAAACCTGAGGTCCAGATTGATGACCAAATGGTTCTGAAATGAGAACCATGTTGCTCTCGAACCGTTATGTTTAGTTACGTCATAAGAAGTATGCATTAGAAGGAAACCTCTGAAACTAAAACAAATCAAAACAAACAAAAAGATTAGCACCTTCGACCTATCTGAACTTATAAAAATACACGTCCGTCTGAGAACTGTGCAGAAAGAGGCAGTGGCCAGAGACAGCGCTAAAATAAATGACTGTTAGAAACATTGATCTTTATTTAATGCAAGTTGCCCCGTGAGTGTAAATTAAGTGATTTGCCTCGCTACTTTAACCCTTTCGATCAATGAGATGCCACGTCACTCGGGATTTATGAAGTAGAGTAGATTGCTTCAGAGAAATAAGGGATGCACGGAGAAGCATCCCGGCAGCACAGACGCAGCCCGCGGGGGCGGTCCGGATGCCAGACCGGAGTGTGTCCTGGACGGGGAGGGGACAGTCCCCGGGGTCTCTGCACCCTCGAGAGATGGGACGTGGGTAAGAACCCCCCAAACAAACAAGGGGTGTTTTTGTTGGAAAGGCGTACTCTGCTACTCCCCAGATTTGCGGGCTAAGATGCTCATTGAATTCTGATTCATAAGGCAGAGCCAGGCCGTGGCTGGACGGAAATGGAGCTGCCAGGGACTGAAGCTCCCGGGAAGGCCGTGCGACCTGCCCAAGGCCTGGCCCAGCACTTCCTGCTGATGGATGACTAGGTTTCGGATTCCTCCCAACGTCGGCGTCTGAGTTTTCGGTGGGGAGCTTAGGCCGCTGAACCTTGGACCTACTTTAGAAAAATTTGCAGAATACTGTGCTTTTTCAAGCAATTTATGCAACGTATCTGACATGTTTTCAATCTGGAACACACATATTTACAGTTACTTTGCAAAAGCTGTTTAAGAAATAGCTGAATTCTGACACCAAGATGCCCTTGCCTCAGATCTATATAAATTTTATCCAGTATTTCTACTGCTTCTTACCCTCAGAGGCCATGAGCAGCCCACGGCGTTTTCAACCACGTTCACTTTCCGAGCGGTATTTTGCTACACGCACTGTGAAAAGAGTGAAGAACAAAATTGGGGGGGAGAGGGGGGAGGGGCGTCTCTCTATTTTCCAGCTCAGTAAATCCCTGAATGTTACACAAATTCTAAATGGTACAACATGTGGCATTTGAAGAGTGCTTTGGACTCGAACACTAGATAAGTCTGTTTCTTCTTAGAGAAAATGATTTGCAAATCCAGAGGACATTTCAAACTGTACTGCAAAACCACAAGCATATAATTGGCTCACAAATCTTCTTTGTCTCCCAGAGAACGGTTCGGTAATTAAACAACGCACACGCGTCAGGAGAAACTCCAGCTTCTCCTCCTGAGTAATCGCCTCTCTCTGTTCCTTAGAGCACGGTGTAGACGGGAATTTCGTTGTTTGGATGTTTGCCGTGTACGAGATACAGCACAGACTGAAGTTTCTGTTTCTTTTTCCATTTTGTCGTGGATATCGCAGACGGGATGAGCATCCGAAAAAAAGCATCAGTGTGTGTGCGCTGGGGTCAGCTCGCCGAGAGTTTGTCAGAAATGCTAACTGCTGACTTAAGACGTCACAAGCCGGGAGGGTTGGGGAAGGCGCTGTTTTCCCGAACCACCTCCCAGACAGAAACGTGCCAGGGAAAGTGGCACTTTATGGGCGGGGACACACATCGCCGGGGACGGAGAACTGCGTTTTAACACTGCGCTTTGGATTGTCCCTCCCCTGGCCTGTGCCTTCCTGAGTCCTCCATTATAAGCCGCTTCTCGCTGATATTTTGGTGGGAATGTTCCCAAAGTTTTAGGTAAAATATTTTCGCATCATCTACAAATTTCTCAGTTCAATCTACACGTGTACAATATGAACTCCAAAGAGAAATGGCGCATAAAAGCTAAATTGAAAAATTCGGGATTGATAGAAATAACATTACATTTTTTAATCTCATAGATTCAGTAATAAAATTACATTTGGAAAATCTTAGGTGACCTAGGGTTTGGCGATGACCTCTTAGCTACAACACTAAAAACACAAAACATGGAAGAAGAAAAAAATAACTTGGACTTCACTAAAATTAAAAATTTCTGCTCTGCAGAAGACACCGGTAAGAATAATCTGAGAGGACATATTTGCAAAACACACATCCGATAAAGGACTGGTGTCTAAACTCTACGGAGAACTCTTTAAACCCAACAATAAGAAAGAAAAAAAGCAGCTAGAGAAAGAGAGAGAGGCAGAGGCTGAGCGAGGGGGTTGAGAACACGCTCTATGCCGTCGTGGACCGAATAACAGACACGCCGATGTCAACGCGGGCCTCGTGGGCCCTGCGGTCAGAGGACAAGCTGGACCAGCAGTGACGACTCGAAATGGAAAACTGGCGGTTCCTCAAAAAACTAGAAACAGAACTACCTTATGACCCAGCAATCCCGCTTCTGGGTATTTATCCAAAGAAAAGCAAAACGCTAATTTCATAAAGCTCTGTGCACCCCATGTCCACTGTGGCACCATTCACAAGAGCCTGGATATGGAAGCAGCCTAAACGCCCAGCGAGAGGCGACCGGATAAAGAAGTTATGGTTTATATATACGATGGACTGCCACTCAGCCAGAAAAAAAAATGAAATCTTAACCATTTGTGACGATGTGGATGAACCTAGAGATTATTATGCTAAGTGACCTAAGTCAGACAGAGACAGACAGATTCCATATGATTTCACCTATGTGTGGAATCTTGGGAACAAAATAAATGAAGACGCTAAACAAAGACAGACTCGTAGACACAGAGGAGAGACTGAGGGTTGCCAGATTGGTGCGGGGGGAGGGTTGGAGGGCTCCCCGAAGAAGGGGACGGGGTTCGGAGCACAGACGGGCAGTCACAGACAGTCCCGGATATGCGGAGAACAGAGTCAGCAACACTGTAAGAACCAGTTATGGTGCCAGGTGGGCATAGACTAATCGGCGGATCGCTCTGGAGGCTACACAGATGTCTAACCACTAAGCCGTACACCTGAAACCAACATAAAATAGTTCCGAATGTCAACGCTAATTGAAGAACAAGAAAATGATAACTTCGGAGCCCGCCATAGACTCTGCCTGACGCTGGGGGCCGTCTCGCTGCTGACCACCGTTTAGTTTTTGGCCCAGCTCGCCCCCGTAGCCTGCCTTTATTCTAAGATGACCAGATTGGGCTTTGAAAATATTCTATATAAAATTCCAACATCTAGAGTCTTCGAAGGTCTAAAGACACAGTTTTTGTTGAGGCTCATTTATAAGGTTCATTCTTAAACGGCCTTCGGTTTTCCCGGCACCACAGGTGAGATAGTCCCCAGTCCGTGGCAACACCGAGACGAGTTTCGCTTTGCTCTGAGCAGGAGTGACGTGGGTCACAGTCACTGGACGGGCCGGACATAACGCCTCTGCCCAGGTCCCTGTCACCCTCCCAAAGCAGAGCTCGGAAGCCGCAAGCTAGTTTCACGTTGGCTAATTGTTTGCAATTCGGGTCTGAACTTTTTGGGTTAACTTGTTAGATCCGTTTGTTTCTTTTGCGAACGTAGCAGAGCTCTAAGCGATGGAAACAATGCTTTCCAATTTCTTTCTTATGCCAAAATGAATTCCTAACTTCTGTTTCCTCATTTATTCCATTAAGATTGGATCCTTGGAGAACAGCCCAAGTCCGGGGCAGAACGAGGACACACATACACGAGCACACACACACACACACACTCTCTCTCTCTCTCTCACACACACACACACACACACATCTTGCACAACTCCATTTATTCCTTCAATGCCACCCAGACCCTGGAATACAACGAGACGCCCAGGAGAGGTGCCCAGCAGCGTGTGTCAGCCGTCTGGGCTGTTTCGATGCACAGAATCTGAGAACACTCGTGTCGGGCTCTCTGAGGCCTACATCACTAGGGCTTTCTTCAATGAAAAAAAAATCAGTCTTTTCTTGGTTGCTAGTTCGATCCTCCGAAGTCCTGTGTAATAGGAGACAATCTCGTTCATGAGATGTAGTTTTAAAATCTATTGCCTAAAAATCAGTTCCAAACATAAGAAGCCCTGGGAGGTTAAATATATATCTGTACTCAGGTTTATTTTATTCCAGAAAGTTCGTTTTTGTTTAAGGTGTACTCTTTCAATCTAAGCTTTTATTTCTACCGAGAAGCCGACCTCGCCAACAAAATCCACAATACCCATTGCACGAATAGCTTTGTGTTCTGTGGTGTCGCGGCTCTTACAGCCAAAATCTACTCACGTCGCTGTTGATCTGGAAACACTGTGCAGCTACAAGAGAATTTACGGTTTCAAATTATGGAAACGTGAACATGCGCTAACGATGATGGTCCGTCTGGGCCAAGCCGGCCACCTTCTCTCCCTACTAGCATCCACCACTACTACTTAATTTGTGTGTGTGCGTATTATATCCATAAAAGGATTGAAAAGACAAGGGTGGTGATTACAGGGCACAGCAGGCTCTAATAAATAAGACGTTGAGCGTGGAAACGGGCGTGGCCGAATCCTCAGTGTGAAAGGCAGTGATGAGCGATCTGCTTCCATCAGATGCCCTGAAAATGCCCGCATCCGCGGGACGTCAATCAAACAGAGAGGGAGGGGCCCGCGCCCTGCCCGCTCAGTGGGACCGCTGCTCAGAGTGGCGCCTGTCCCCGGGGCGCCCGCGCCAGCTGGGGCCTCTGCATCCCCACGCAGCATCGTCCCCTGAGTTTCAGGCTGGGGTGGGGGGGGACAGAAGAGCCCGGTTGGGTGTCATTTCCCGCGCCCCGTCCGCAGAGGAAGAACGAGAGGCAGGGGGAGCCCGGCACCCTGTTCTCGGAAGAGCTGGCACGACAGACAGGACACGAGGACGGGCACTTGGGGACCTCACAGTCCCCGGGAGAGACAGCGGGGCGGCGCACGGACCCCACTTCTCAGCTGTCCCGGCGGTGACACCGGCGCTGGTCACGGACACCTAGGACGCAGGGCGCTGGGCTTCGGGGAGGCGGGGCTGAGCCAGAGGCGGGGAAGCGAAATGATGCTGTGGCTTCCACGTGGCGACGCCGAGAACAGAGGCTTCAACGCGCTTTTAATGTGCAGCTCAAACAACAGCAACGTGCACAGACTTTCAAAGAGACAGAGAGAGAGACGTCTGAGCAATTCGAAGGACAGGCGTGGGAGGGGTGGAAAATAACAAGAAAAGGTAAGAAAAAAACGATATCGAAATAACTCCAAAAACTTCGCAGTATGTGTGAATGGGCTCTCCTTGATACTACATTCTGAGATGATAAGGTAAAGCTAAAAATAAAATTAAAATAACTAAACAGGCAAAGTCCGGCTCCGTGCTATGTGTAAGGAATACAAGACAAACAAAATGACTCAGCGAGGTTCAGACTGCAGAACCAGAAAAACATATACCGGGAGAATATTAAGAAATAGAGGGCGGGTATGTAAACATTAATAACGGACAACGCGGAAGTCAAGGTGAAATCTGAGAAAGGACAGATAAATATTTTATGTCGAGAAAAGGCACAATCTCCTCTGCAAACAGATCATTAAACTCTCTCAACCTGTGAAACGAGCTTGGAAATCAGTCACACCATAGAAAATGTAACAGAAATGGACAGAAGCACAGTACTGGCAGGGAAGTTTAAATCATCTCTCTCAAGAAAAGGCAGCTTAGGAAAAGCAAAGAAACTTAAAGGTTCAGGAATGTTTCAGTAACAAAATTAATAATTTGTTCAAGCTGAATAATATATATGTACGTATGATTTTATAATATACAAGATTTGTATATATTTACGTTTAAATTTAAATATGCATTTTAACCAAAAACGTTTTTTTTCCAAAGTGTAAAGAGCATTCAAAATATTCATAAAGATTGATGCTTAAAGTAATAAATAAAGACGATCGATCCCCAAAACAGAATTTTCCAGGCGAAATCTCTTCACTCTACTTCTCCAGGTGTGATGCCTAGTCCAGCACAATTAGAATCACTCGGGAACTTATTAGAATTGCAAATTCTCCATCCCTACTTCACATAAACTGACTCTGGGGGAAAAAGCCCAAAAATCTATATTTTAATGATCCCTTCAGGTGTTTCTGACATAAAATTTGAGAGCCATCATTTTAACACCATGCTTAAAAAAAGAAGCAAAGACAGAGAGGAGGGGAGGGGAGAGGGGAGGAGGAGGGAGGGGAGAGGAAGGGGGGAGGTTTTACACTAGTAAGTGTGTCGGAACACACTGAATTGACCGTGTATTTTCTCCTTTCATACACTGTACAGACTCAATGGACAACCAAATATCCCTTTATGCACAGGACCGCCCCTGTTTTAGCACTGGAAACCCAGCATCTCGAGAAGTCCCCTGGGCCCAGGCAATCTGGGACAACTGCTTACCCTAATGACAAGGTCCCGCATAAGGATGTTCTTACGTTACACTTCCCATTTATTCCGGGATCGATCCTACATGGCGATGGAGTGCTGATACTTGAACAGCCACTTGCATTCTGATATTAAAAACCCTTTTTTAAACAGATTTTCATTATTTTTTTCGAAATTAGTATAAATATATGTATTCTTTAATATCTGTTGTTAAAGTAGAATTTTCAAAGAAAGTTAAAATTATGCCTTTAGTGCAAATATAACATTTAAAAAGGTGTCACAGATTTTATTCGACTCACTTATAAAGGAGAGACTCAGGAAAACGTTCACACCAATTCCGAGCGTGTGTGAGAAGCTGTGTGTTTACAGGCGATTTAATAAAGGGGCGTCAGGAAAACTCTGCCAGGAAGGTTCGTATTTAGTTACTGGCCCGCAGGGAAACCCGACGCGACCTTTCGGCCACTCTGCCCCACGTGCCATTGTAGAGATGTCCCACTCAGATGTGTGCCTCGTTTTTATGTTTTTGAGTAGTTTTCCTTAACGGTTAAAAAAGGTTACAAATATCAACTTAAAATTAAGAAAGTAAAGCAACAAAGAGCTTTATATTTATACAAAAAGAAGATTTTGCTTCCCTTACGGTTATCATTGAAATAACTTAAATAATCCACACATGATTCGAGATTACTTTTACCTATGTTTGAAATTGAAACGAAAATAAGAGTATTAAATAAAAAATTAGTTAAAACTATCCTTGCAATATGTTTTTTCCTTTTGCATGACTTTCATCCATCCAACAGCTATGTATCGTGTTTTATAGTGTTTCCCGCATGTGTCACCTGCCGCTCTGAGACCTGGGGACACCCACAGAGATGCGATGAGTTAGTCCTTTCTCTCATCGAGTTTGCGTTTTAGTGCAGACAGTAAATGACACCTGGGTAAAACACATAACATCATTTGAAATAGTGATATGTGTTGCATTAAAAAAAAATAAGAAATAAAGTTGGGATAATGGAAAGAAAAGATCTAGGGGTGGGCAGGGGGCACCGTTTAAGATGAGGGGACAGTTCAGCTCAGGGAGGCCCTGTGATGAGCAGAGAAACCAACGGTGCTAAGGCCATTTGAAAGCCGTGTCGCCTCCTGACACAAGCTTCTGACCGCCGTGGCTGATAAAAATATCATGTTGCAATTTCAAAAACTGTTCCAAACATATATCATGTCTGACAGATAAATTGAACTGATCTAGTAAACTGTTCGGTCGAATTTCTAAGTAGAAAAGGCTGATGTTTGTATCCTGGCGCTTCTGTTTCAAAGCCATTTGTCAGAATTTAAAACAAAATAGGAACGATGCTGGGAGTTCGGGAATGCCACAGATGGTAGCATGAGGTTCGTTTAGTAAAACAAGATTTTCACATCGAATTGCAAAGCAAACCGCTTCACTGCCTGAACAAATGCCCCTAAAATCTTACCATTGCGGTTATCTTAAGGTTGTCTTATAATTAGCTTTAATCTTTAGTTGTTTAAAAAGAAAATTTTTTCATTTTCCTCTTATGGTTAATAAAAGGATACATGTACACGAAAATAAAATTTCAAATCATCTGAATAGACATGATACGTTCGAAGTCAAGGCCGGCCGGCCCCACAACCCTATTCGCTCTGTCCTGTGCCTGGTTTGTCTGACAGGCCATAACTATAAACGACATATCGTGCGGTTCTCTCATGATCTGTTACAGGTGACTTCTGTCCCCCGCCCCAAATTCATACGCGGAAGTCCTAAATCCTAGCCCCTGGCGTGCGACAGACTAGGAAATAGGGTGGGACGGAGTGAGGATACAGAGGGGCTAGATCGTAACGTTAGAAAGAGCTTGGAAAACAGAAGTAATAGAAGTCGAGAACAATAAACGCACGGGAAGAGTCATAACAGAAGATCGGCGATCTCAGCCTTACTCCATTCAAGCCTGGAGAAAGCATCGCGCTATCAGGAGAAAGGAAATGACGAAATAATACTTCTTGATACTCAACTTGAACATGAACGTCTCGCACGCATTTTTACAGAAACTCTGTGATTCGCGTCGCGCCACGCGGTTTTCTGGAACATAACGCGTGTGAGCCGTGACCCATGCGGCGATGGGGTGCGCATTTGCAGTGACCGATAAGGCTTTATGAATTTATGCCTAATGTTATTCCGATAGGATTTTGAAGTAGGAAATGATGAATAAAGTTATATCACAGAAAAAAAAAATTGTGTAAGTGGTCCGAAATGGGTTTAATAAGGGGACCCAGGAGGCGCCGCTCACACAGGTGGGAACTTGCTGACCTGTCCCCACGTAGCGTCCTCCCCCAAGTGTGGGCCGTGGGCATGAACTCGGCGTTCATGCCTCAGCCTTAGCGGCCCCCTAGCTTCTTCGGGGTTGGAATTGCTGACTGCACAGGACGCCACAGTCAGCAGAGAGCAAACTAGGCTGCCTCAAACCTGTACTTCTACCTCGTGCCATTTTAATGAGTTCGTGTGACACCTACACTGACAAAGTTATATCTGCTAGGATGACCAAGTCCCACTCTGAAATTCTGACTAATTAGTCGGTGATCTGTCCCTCCGGCCAGCAGGTCCCTGGCTTGCCTCTGAAATGCGACACGGCAGAGGGAATTCCTAATTCTACGGACTTCTGGGTGACCCTGGCTTGCCAGAGGCTGGGCTCCAGGACAACCAGAGGCTGTCGTTTTCCTGCATGGAGCAGCCATTCCTACTCCTCATCAGGACGGTTTGGGCTAGAATCGGGCCTGCAGAATTCCCCCTGGCATCTGTGCCAGCTGGCCTGCTCCAAGCTGTCCTAACAAGGCCTCAGGAAACGGGGCCCTTAGGCTGTCACATTCCGCAACTCGCTTTCAGTGGAACTACCACCAACGAATTTCTTTGAAGAAACTTTGGTTTATCCACTAAACGTCGTTTCGAGACAGCATTTGAATCTGAGATATATTCATTGGTTAGAGAAGTGTCTTTCTACTTATTTCGTTTTTTGTTTTTGTTTTTCCAAATGTATCTACAGGAAATGAGAAAAAAGAATTTGTTAGTGTGAACCAAACTCATATAATATTGTTAAGGGGTGGAATGGTTTTAGTAGATTCTTTTAATAATTGTCTTTAATGATCGTTCAAAAGTTTTAAATATATGATGTAGGTAAGACTTTACAAAGTTCTTTTTATGAGAAAGTTGTGAGATATCATAGAGTTATTCACATTTTTAACACCTAAACAGGCAACGCGCTAGACTAACAAACATTAAGAGAGTAAATTATGTCGCTCACTGCACGTGTGTGGCCATTTTTAAGTCCATGTGCTTTTGTATCTTACATTTTGGAAAAATACATTTGGGGGGATATACAATAATATAACTAATTGCACTGTTCGTCGAAAATGTAAAAAATATATAATTTATCCATATATCTTTATGGCAGTTGTTATGTAGTAGTGGCTTAACATTATCATATATCAGAAAGGAGAAGCTTATTTCAAAGTTCTGTCATTTTTAAATGAATAAAGTTAGAATATAGTGTTTGTTTTTTTTTCTGGGTAATAGTTCCCAAAGCATGAACAAAACTTCTATATAGATAATTATCCGAACAGAAATTTAAATTAAAAGAAAACTGCAAGTACGTTATATATATATATGTACATACATGTCATGTATAAGATGTAGACAATATACAATATATTTACACTTATACATACACTTACACACTGCACGAGCAAACACACATACAGTCAATATAAGAAAAAACAAAAATGCCATTTTAGGAGTCCAATTTAAAGAAAAATAAATGAAAATTCTGAAAAAAGAAAATGCAATATTAGAAGAAGCAATTTGTCTAGATTTACAGGCTAATCACAGTACTGATGGCTAATTATCCCACGTGAGGTTGCTGAGGAAGGATGGTCATTCATCGCTGGCTTCCGCTTCTGGAACTTGCTCACACGCACACACACGGAGGCAGGGTTCTTTGGCTCTAAGAGCTGTGTGGATGTTTATTATAATTTCCTTCATCTGTTGTTTTCCCCCAAAGTGTTGATACCTACAGCTTGAAAAATGACGGCTTAAGCAGGAATGGTTCTTTCTTCGTGCCGCGCTTTTAGATGAAAACTGGAAATCGCAATTCCAAATCCCCTTTTTCTCCGATTCTTAAACGCAACGGCGATTAGTCGTGAGCGTCCATGTCACAGGGAACCAGATCTTTTTAAAGATGCAGCACATACAGAGCGCAGCGCTCCTTTGTTCCTCCCGCGACCTGAGCAGCGCTAGAAGCAGGCATTTTGTTCCTTTTAATGATATTAAACTTTCATTTTCTTATATGTGTCATCGAATAAGCCTGTGCTCAGCCAAAAATTCTCTTTAAACCGTGCCTTTTCCTTCCCACCGTTCTTTTAATTTTGCACACCAGAAGCCTCACCCTTGAATTTGCGGGTTTGCACAGGGGGTGGAGGAAACTGCCATCCTCACCCCGCGGGGTGCTGCGTGCTCCGCAGGACGCTCCGGGTGGGGGCTGGGGGAGGGGAAGGGCGTGGGGGGGGCGGGGTGCGTCCACCCAGCGAGCAGCTCCAAGTCTGCGTTGTGTCACGTCTCAGTGTCGGATACATCGCGTGCGTGCGTGCACGCAGGACATCGCGACGTGCCAGGAGACAACGGCCCCATAGCTGGCACCTGAAGGCAGGTGGAATTCATGGCCTGTGACAAGCAACTGGAAAGGCTTTTGCTGTGGAAATAGGGCTCCGGGGCCCCCGCCGTTACCACAGCCGCCCACGGAGACGACGGGAAACGCGACGGGGACGGGAAATGGGGCGCGCGTTTCCCGGCCCGCGGGTTCAGTCTCCCCAAAGTCAGTAGAGCGCAGGAAAAAGTGGACTCGCCCTACGCATCGCATTCTAATGAAAAATCGCCGAAAACAGGGCCTCGCCTCAGAAGGAGCGGGGAACCCAGGTGCTCGGACAGATGCAAAGAGAGAACAGTACGAAGCACCCGAGCCGCACCCACCGCGCCCCGAGCGCCCCGAGCGCCCCACGCCCGCGGCGGCGCCTCCGAAAGTGATTCTAGTGACCGGGCGTTATCCGGCAAATCGCGAGGGAAATGCGGTATCGGTTATTGTCTAAAATCATCTCTGAGGACCTGCAGAGTGTGAGACACACGACAGGTGCCTCGATGGCTCATAAAAGTAGAAGAAGCAGAAGGGAACCAGGTGGGGAGTTGGCGGCAACCTTCCGTGCAGTCTGTCGCCCGGCCGGTAATGGGGATGCGAACGGTCACATATTTTTCCCTAAAATATTCTTGTTTACCTTTTAAGTGAGTTCAAAGCTCCCCAAAATGGAAGTATAGACACCTACTTAGTGCTTTGTACATCATTTCCCCATTCGCGCTCGTTTGGCGCGGTTGGGAAGGGCGCAAACATCTGCGAAGGGCTCTCATGATCGGTCCGGGGTCTTGTGAGGGGGGGTGGGGGAGTGGCAGAGCCACTGTCAGGAGGCTCCACAGTCCAGGGTGCCTGGCGTCCGATGACTGAACCCCCCTTGCAATCCCCAGCCCACGCCGGCTCCTCCATCCTTGCGAGGCCAGCTTTTCCTTAGATCGGAGAGATCGTCTGGGTCCAAATTCCTTCACCTTCCTCCCAATTTCCAGGATCTTTGGTGGCCATTGACGCTGGGGCTTAATTTTCCCACACTTCTCAGGCAAAGAATAGTTTCAAAGCATAGATCAGCAGTGGTGATTTGATACCAAGAGCTCACGAAAATCGTGACCTCACGTCCCGGCAGAGTGCGCAGTGTGTGTCGATGTGCCGTGTCCCAGAAGCAGCGCGGGTCGGGACACCCCAGGCAAGCGCCGCCTGGGCTTCTCGAGGCACTTTTCACACCTGTTCTCACCTGACAGAGCACAGGTGTGGAGATGGGAACCGCTTAAGATGTGATTTTGCTTGTCATCTGATTTCCTTGAGGCTCACCTGCTTTGGAGCGGGAATGCTTTCTTAGAATTGTGACGTCTGTGCCAACGTTAAACGTCCAGTGCCACTTCCCCGCACCTCATTCCCTTCCCCGTTTCAGATGTAAGTGCAAAAGTGACATAGTTGTATAATGTTGATGGCATCAATAAATTTATATATATATATAACATAACTATCGTCAGGAACATGTTAATATTTAGTGTTTAGAAAAATGTTTAGTTTTTAATTTAGTTATTAATAAGTAATAGGGGATTTACCAAAAGATGGACAAATGATGAATCAGTACTATATTTTCTCATGGCACTGGAGATTTTCTCATCTTGGGGAAAATATTTACATTTCTGGCATTTTGATTCTGATTGCAAAATATTTTAATCATTGTGATCGTCACTATCCAGATTTGTTCAAAGTAAATAGCATTAGGAAAGCATTTCGAGCTCTTTAAAAATAATTTTTATGGAAACAAGAAAGTGTAATAATTACTGGAAATGTGCCAATTTGCTGATATAAAAATACTCAAGAATTAATCATTATTTCCGAGCTTCTCGGCTGCAAATTTCCTGCACAGCCTCATTCTTTTTTGCCATGGGGCAGTTCGTAGGCGGAGAGGCCAAACGCTTATCCCAACTGGTGCCACGAAACCAGAGCTTGGATCGATCTGCGTTTGAACCCATCCTTCCCTTCTGAGCAATTGGTTTGTTTCAATTTATTTTCACTCTGGGCTCCGTTTCTCGGCTCGGTCCTCCGAGCAGGACTCGTGGATATGTCACAATCAAAATGTGGTTTCACGGGTTTATATTTTTGATACAACAAACTCAACTTTTACCGATGATAGACATTAGAAGCGTTCATTGGAAGAAGCTTTCTGTAGATTTTATAAAACCATTCTTGAGGGCATTATTTAAATCATGTCCAATCTCGCTTATATAAAAAGCCACAACATACATTATCCTTAGTGTTCGGTGCTGGACGTTTTATTTCCTCTCTTAAAAAAATGAACTTGCGCTTCCTAGAGCATTAGAGCCGATTATTCACTGTTTTTCCATTTTGAATTTGTTAACAGAAAATGAAGAACTGGGATTTTATTAAACCTCAGTGGTTATATTTAGCCTAATTTTTCAGCACAAATAAGCTCTCTACCACCCCCATTCATTACTCGTGGCATATTACTTTATTTGCTGTCAGAGTCCACCGCGTGTGTGTGTGTGTGTGTGTGTGTGTGTGTGTGTGTGTGTGGGAATGCCGACGACGAGAATCAACTAAGGAAATAAAAAACTCTCGATGCCCAATACTAACGCAAAACATACACTGAGGCATTGAAATTCTAGATTAAAAGTAACATAAATTTATATTTGTAACAGTTCCTGATAACAGTATTTTTGTTCCTATCCGAAAGACGAAGAGGTTACCAAGTGTCGCACCAGCTCTCAGGATCCGGTGCATGGGTTACTGAGGAGAGTCGGGTCGGCTTTCC
Source organism: Pteropus medius (assembly GCF_902729225.1). NCBI lineage: Eukaryota > Metazoa > Chordata > Mammalia > Chiroptera > Pteropodidae > Pteropus > Pteropus medius. The sequence goes on from NW_024352148.1 coordinate 1,324,073, forward strand.
AGAGGTGGCATCCGGGGCGGCGGCGCTGTAAAGCTCTGCCTACTCACCGCGACGCTGCTGGAAGAGGAGGTTTGACCATGGCCCGCTCTGGTCACTCTCCTGCTGAGAATCAGAGCCACCATCCCCGGCGAAACTCCCAGGTCTGGGCACCTGGGCCCCGGGGCCTCTCCGGGGGTGGGGGGCCGGCTCGGGGAGAAGCTCCGGCGCCTTTTCCTTCCTGTCATCCCGGGTGGACCGTGTCTGAAGAAGTAGAGCTGAGACAGCAAGGATCCGAAGTCACAGTTTTGCAGAAAGGGTTTCTGTAAAACTTAGAGATCAGACAAAACTGTGACTGTAACTTTCCACGTGAAGAAATAACCGCGAAGAAATGATTCCCACAAAAACGCGTAAATGTGCCACACTCTTAATCAAGAAATAGGATGAAGCCCCTTACTCTTTGAAAATTAACAGGGGACACTTTCTTTGCAACTTCGTTTCCGTCGGAAAGGGGTCACTTGTGTCTTCTTGCTTTAGGTAACACAGAAGTTCACGTCCGCCTCCGAAGACGCCGGAGCGGGACCGTGACTACGGCGCCTGCCGCGGGAGCCACGCCGGCCAGGGCCGGGCGCTCGGAGAATGGCCGGTCCTTCTCTGCCCTGCTCCCCTGCCGGGGCCCTGGCCTTAGCTTCGTCCTTTACAGACAGCCGCTGGCGGGCCCCGTCCTTCCTCTAAGCGGTGGCCTTCTCGGGAGGAGACGGAAGGGCAGGGCCAGTGCAAATCCTAAGAGCAACCGTTCGCGTTCTTGGCAGAGAATAGAAAACATCTTTTCTTCTTCCTCCGTTATAATTCGCCTTCTTTCTGGGCTCAGCAAGGGGGCAGGCGGCAGAGGACAGGCCGGAGACAGAAAGGGAGAGAGAGACGGCGTCATTAACTGAAATCGTATTTCCTGCTCGTTAATGATCTGGACGCTGCGCTCCCTGATTTGGGAGAAGTGATTTCTGAAAATGCTGCGATTTCTCTGTAACAGGTTATCAACATAAAGTTTAAGTTTTAATTGGATATTTGGTAGTGACATTTCTACTCCTGGCCGGGACACAGTGCACAGCGGCTAAATAACCCCGGCGGGCGTCAGAGCGATTCCAAATGTCAACACGGCCCCGAACGTGGCGCAGACGCTGCGACCAGTGTCCAAAATGAAAACGACGAGGAAGCGCGTCTCCTGCCTCCCGACACGCCGCCCGGACGGACACCCCTGGAGAAGCGCAGGGAGCTCTGGAGCCTGTCGGACTTCAATGCGGCGACGTGAGGGACAACCAGACGACCTCCCGCTGCGCCCGCGAACTCGCCCCACGCGACGTCCTCGGGCGGAGGGCAGGCACCGTGCCACGGGCCACCGTGGAGCAAGGCGCCGCGTCCCCTTCCGCGTGGCCGCGGGGGCCGGCAGCCCCGGTGGACCCCAGTCTGCCCAGCACTGGTCTGGCGCAGCCCCTGACCTTGCCACGAGGCAGCGGGCGACAGCGCAGCGTCATTCAGCCCGAGCGTTCCGTGATCTGTATGTGGCAGGACGGCTCAGTCTGAGGCTTTTCATGTCATTTGTTTGTTCGTTTGTTTGTGAAAAATTTTAGTGGTCTCTGGTCGCGTTTAAGAAGTTAGCTGTCCCTGCACTTTCTCGGGACGAGTGTCCGGCAGGTAACGAGTAAAGGAAGCAGCCTGGGCGTCTGGCGCTGAGGGTTTGCACCGCTGCTCGGCCAGGCCCGGGAAGGGCGGCGGGAGTCAGTCCCGCACCGTTGTCCCCCGCGCTGGCGTCCCCCGCGCTGGCGTCCCCGCCTGCCGGGGTCTGCATGGCCGTGGTCAGTGTCTCCAAGGACAACTCATAGGTGGGTCTGAGCTCCCGTGGCTTAAGTTACCTGAAGCGCGGACGGTGGGGAAACCCGGCCGGGGTAGTTGGGGACGGTCCCCTGGGGTCCCCAGGGTCCGTCGTCTTCTGAGCGAAGGCCTTCCCTGGACCGGCTTGTCGAGGACGTCGTGCAGCGGACATTTTAGAAGGACCGCGACTAGTGTCCCCCCAGGACAGGGGCAGAGTCGTTCCAGACCTGGCCCGTAAGCGGGGTGTCTCCGCCCGGACGCGGAACCGGGTGGGGACACCGCGCCCGGGCCGCCCCGCACCCGCCCGTGGGGCTCGGGGGCTCGGGCCGCCGTGCAAACGCGCTGCCGGGCGTGCGTCCGGCGAGCGTCCCGGCCCCGCGTCGCCGGCCAGGTGCGGGGCTCGCCTTCGCCCTGCACAGGTGCGGCGGGTCAGCCCCGGGGAGACGCGGCGGGAGCCCGGGCGCCCCGCCACCCACCGACACGTTCTCGACCCGGGGGAGGACCCCTGACGTGCCCGGCGACGCGCGCTCCGCTGTCGTTTGGGGGCCGCAAAAAGTATTTCACGAATCCTCGTTTCTGTCGTTTCCTTAAGAATATTTTCTTTTTGATGAAGAGCGACTTCTGGAATTTGACCGACATTGTGTTTCTGTTAAGCTCGCCGCACGAGGGCTCGTTTTAAACTCGGAAAGTTTGTCTTTCCATCCGACTCGAAACGACTCCAAAACGAGGGGCGCCCAGCAGGCTGGGCCAGGGGCGCAGCGCGGCCGGCGGAGCCGAGCTCCGGCTCCCTGGACCGTAGGAATTTACTTCCTTACAGGATTAATGTCCAATCTGAAGCGATGCACATTCAACAAATATTTTCTGGGGCATTAATCTCCAGGCTTTGGAAAAGGCGATGCAGACTTGAAAGTTTGTGATAAAAACTTTGACACATTGTGTTTTGGTAGTTATATGGTAGAATTCTAAGAAAATTCGAGGTATAAAATTCTCATAAAAGCTGCAACGGAAATGTCAGTACTTATAATTATGATGTCATCTATTTGTTTTAATGAGTTAATTAGAAGATTATGACATTATTACATGTCTTATGACATATTATTATTATTACATATTAATAATTTTGTAAACAAATTAAGTTTATGCAGACCAAGGAATATGCTCTTCTTGGAGTATAGCATCACAATTCATTTATAAAGCTGTTTCTTTAAAAACTGGAAGTTAGAACTAAGGAAAATTAACTGAAGACAACTTTAATAAAACTAACCTAATAAAATACACTTTGATTATGTCTGTGGAAAGCTAGTATAAATCAGCTAAGTCTAATATATAACATATTATATATATTAGTCGATCTAGATCAATTTAGCAAAGCATTGCTTCGAAGAACTCCTTAGTTACCTGACGTTAATTTGAAAATGAAGACAAATACTGCTTAAGAATATTGTATCGTATCGAAGGGAATTGTCACAATTTCTGAATTAATGCAGCCTGCTAAATTGAAAAGACATATGTTAATTCATTTCTCTTTGTCTTTTTGTTATGCGATGTAATTTTTAAACATGAAGACTCTTCCATATAATATATGCTTTTAAATTTCCAACCGGCAATAAAGGCTAGAAGAGGCCAGGAAGGCCATCCATCCTCTGGGAGGCTGACCTTGGGCTTCTACTCCCTAGACTAGAGGACGATGAATTTCTATTGTTATGTGCCCAGGTTTGTGGTAATTTCTTACGCCAGCCCTAGAAAACTAACACACCTATATATTCATATGACACTACATTCAATCAAAACTAATTTATATACCAATTGCTAGCTATATAAACATCATTATCCTAAAACATACTTTAAATTCTCTACACCTGGGATAATATGAACCTGTTTAAATTAGATGGGTTTAAAATACTTGGCCAATTCCCTACATACTACTTGAAATATATGTCACTGAGTCAGAAGCCGGTGAAACAGGTCTTGTCCATATATAGACGTTTATGACTTACTGCCACCAAACTCTAATCAAGAATACAGTGAAATCTGTAATTAAAACTATAAATGGATGTTCTTCACATTTAGGAAAAAAAGTAAAATAATTTTAAAGCATACGTTTTTGCACAGTTGTCATTTTTTTCTTGTACTTTTCACCTATTTATTTTATTCGGACTTTGAGTCATTTTTAAGGCTCTAAAAAGGGTCTCCAATATTATGGCTGACAAACACATATTCGTTTGCCTTAAAATTCATTTGCATTTTGGAGCAGTGGTTTATTTAAAGCGTTCATATCTGTAGCATCATTTCAACAGTCAATCCTGGAAAGCGTTTAAAGGAGAAAATGGGCGGGTCCCTGGTCCACACACTTGCAGGGCCAGGAAAGCCTGGGGAAGTGTGTAAGAAATTCGGCCCAGGATCGATCCCAGGCCTGAACGAGAGGGAGAATCCGCGTTTTGCAAGACCCCTAAGTGGCTCCTGTGCAGAGCCGACTTCGAGAAGCTGAGTCTAGAAGACCCCGACCATCCCGCCCTTTCCCCCAAACGGCACTGTGGCACGCGGGGATGAAATTGGGCAGAAACGGGCTGCAGTTCCCGGAGTCGGAGTGTCCCGGTATCCCTCCGATGACATGCCCGGGACACGGATCCTCACACACTTCCCTAGGGCAGAAGCCGGAGCAAGCCGACCGCCATGGCAGGCTGTGCCTCAAGAGCCTGCAGCAGGATGGGCCACGCTGAGGTCACCGCTCTCATTTATAATGCAGGATGCGCGGCACAAATAGCTTCAAAATGACCTTGGGTGAAAGGGGCTTGGTTTCTGTAACTGCCTTGTGGTTCGAGAATGCAAAGGATAATGTCCACAAAATGCTTTTTTCTTTTTTTTTAAAATCTAATATAATGAATGTTTTCATATATAGCCAAGAACAACAACAAAAAAAATGGCTATAAAGTCCCACGTACTGTATCACGCAGCTTCACAATCACTGGATTTTACTTCAGACGCTACAAGTGTCTCTTTGTTTCAGTGGATGCATTTTAAAACACATTCTACATCTTACTACCTTATTGCCTCACTCATAATTCTGGGACATATTTTTACCTAGTCACAATAACATTATAATACATAAGAAAATTGACTAATCATTTGGTATCTAATAGCTCATATAACAAGCATTCTCTCTCTCTCTCTCTATGATCTTGAGTTGGTTTAGGTTGGGACCTAAACAAGTTCTATTGAATGCATTTGGCTAAGTTATTTATTTTTATGTATAAATTTATAAACTAATTTTAATAGCATTAACATTAAACTGATATTACTTTAGCAAATCTTTTTGCTATAATATGTTTTACATGTTTCTTCTTATATACGATGGCTATTTCTTTTCTTCAAACATAAGTAATCAAATAAATAAAATTCTCAGATTATTTTCTTTTAAAATTTTACTAATAGGAGAGAGAAGCAAGAATGGATTTGAATTTGTTTTCTTCTCCTGTGATTGTCCTCAGTAAATATTCTGGCATCTGCTCGATTTATTTCCCTCTTCTTCAAAGTCTGTAAAATAGCCACATGCTCGCTTTTGTTGTAACTTGGATTACAGAACAAAAATCATTACCATTTACGACTAAGCCTTCATGAAAAGCAAAGAGAAGCAGCTGATAATTTTATATGTTACACTATTTATTTTACATTTTTATACCGAATCTGTTATACTGTAATTCTTAAATGTACCTATGTCAGAAGAATGGAATATGGTATCATAGGATGCAGAGGCAACAGTTCATTTAAAAATTAAAAAATTTTAAAGTCTATTAGGAGTAGACATATAGAATATATGATAAGAATCAACTGTTTTGTACTGTTATGACTTTATTTGTCCTAGTAACCTCTATTTGCTTCTCACATGAATTTTCATATCTAAATTAACACCATAATTTTATATTATGCCCAAATATTTCGTTATTCTTCTGTGTAAAAATATATGATGAAAATGTCTAAAAAATTAAAGTGAAAATTAATTTCTATCAATCACCTATATAAAAAATTTTTAATTTCATTAACAAATTTTTTCTCACAACTGTTTTAAGTGCATAATATTTGTTTTATGCATTAACTGAGTTTCCCATATTAAAAATGAAAAAAAAACAAACAAACTAAGGAGGCATCAAATCTTTTCTGTTGATCACCAGAGTTCTCTTTGGCTGATCGCCAACTTCTATTAATGTTGGATGGATTGCTTTTTGTCCTTGACTGCATTAACGGCTGTCACTTAAATAGTTTTATCATGGTTTCATTAACCATTTGAATGCAAATCACTTCTAAAAACTAAGGTTTATTTTGAGATTTTGTGCTATTATTTAAATTGGTTATATATCAAGAGTGAGTTGAATCAAGGATAGAAGCAAAGGATAAGAAAATTAAATTCTTAAAAGAAACCCCTCACTGTCTAAACACACAGATCTCCCCCACCCCCCACTCGCTTGAAGGTCAAGGTCGTTTGCTGAATATATTAGTATGCAACCATGTTCGGGACCCTGCTGACCCTCTTAGGATGATCAGTGACGGATCTGCACTCGTTTGCTGTGTGCGCATTCTGAGTTTTGATGTTCAGCACAGATTGACAAGTACCAGAGCTGGCGCTCAGACCCCTGCTGCGGCGGAGGAGAGGAAGGGTCTTGAGGCTGCCCCCACCCCATCCCTCAGTCTAGGCGTCTGCAAAGTTGTCCCGTAAAGGTCCAGAGAGCAAACCACTCAGGCTTGGCCGCCATACAGGCTCTGTCAACCTCTGCACCCCGCGAGAGCGGCCAGAGACCGCGTGCCAGCCAACGGGTGTGGCTGCGCTCCAATGCGGCTTCATTCACAAAACCAGTGGCTCCGGGTCCGGCCCTCCCGCGCGGCCTGCCGAGCCCCGCCCACCCGCCCTTGTCACCCAGCCTTGCGTTAAGCTGCATTAAGGTCGCTGCGCGTCTACTTGGACACCACATCGGACACGGACACTCACGCTTTCCTGACGACACTCGCCAAGACTAACCTTATTCCCCAGCAGGTAACTGAGAGAGTAACTCTCCTGTTAACCAACCTATACTGAGGAAAAAAAAAAAAGCTTTGTTTTTTTTTTAAATTTCATATCATTTAAAAATTTCAAGCATGGTGATAACCGATCCTGTAATATTTTTTTCTCTATTCTAAAGTGAGAAATAATTTTAAAAAAATACAAAACTATCAAACCCTTATATCAAATCATCATGTCGTGCATAATATCTCCTTATGAAAAAATGAGTTTGTTTTAGAGCTGTGACAACTGTTTCATGCTGGCTGAAGCGCACATTAACTTACTCTCTTCCCTCGGCGAGACTCGCAGCTCCCAGGATTTTCCCCGAATCCCTTAGCCGTGCCACAGACGAAGGCGGGGGGAGAGGGGACTCTCAGTGTCAGAGGTTACGTCTCACAGGAAATGAAAATAAAACCCCCATACCGCCTATACCCACACCTCCTACACACACGCACCACGCACACCCCACACACGCACATACTACACACCCCCCACACACTCTTTATAACTCCACACCCTACACACACGCCACCACGACACCCCACACATCCCCACACACCACACACAATTCCCCCATACACACACCTCCCCACACACCCCACACACTCTCTCATACCCACACCACTCACACACACGCATTCACGCACACACCCCACATCCCCACACACCACACCCCCATACACACACTTCCTACACACACCCCACACACTCTCTATATACCCACACCTCCTACACACGCACCACGCACACCCCACACATCCCCACACACATACCACTGCCACCCCATACACACACACTTCCTACACACACCTTACAAACTCCCTACACACACATACACCACACTCCCTACTGCATACACCCCCCCACACACACACAGGTCATGTGGTCCGTCTCCCTCTCCGCCGGCAGGATGGGCCGCGGCATTAGATTCAGCACAGGTGTGTCTATCCCCACACTGAGGGGCGAGAGAGCACGCGCCACGGCAGAGAGATCTTGTTCTGTTTCGGAAATTCCAGAGGTTCTAAAACATACGAGGCCTCGAAAGATCTCCGAGGAGAGTGGTTCGGAAATTATAGCTGATGTCATCTGCATTATTGGGCACGGTGCAGTAAATATTACAATGACATCAATTTTCGTATTAGCAAGAAATTAGCCGAGTCCTGCATTCCACGGAAAGTGTCCTATAATTCTTCATAGTGTTCATCTTGGCGAAGGTTGGAAACTGAATCATTAAACGTAGTTTTTGAATAAACAGAGCCAGAGGAGTCTGCCTTAGATGCAGCGTGGCGGGCTTTCCTCCTGTGAATTCACTCAGCTTCGTTCATCACCTCAAAAACCAGAAAGTAGAGGAACACTGTCCTCGACATCGATCCACACGCGGCCACACGGTTCCCCTCTCGGCCTTGCCACCAGGCCCTCACGCTGACTCGGGGCTGGCCTTGGGACTCGTTTCAGACCCGTGGTGAGAAATGGGTGGGCGCACCTGCCCGGAGGGGGCGTCCTGCCTTGCAGCTCCTGGGGCCCACGTGGCCTACAGATGATGGGGCACGGCCGCCAACCCGGCTGACAATGTGCGAAGCACGCCCGCGGGCGAGGCCGGGCTGCAGTGTCAGCCACCGGACGGCCCTCACTGACCACAGTCGCCAGAGCACACTCTGCAGAGGTGGGCTGGCCTGGCCCAGGGGGCACTGACAGCCTTCCCGGCCGGCCGGCAAAGCCCGACCTGATGGAATGGGCGAGTGTCCAGCCGCCTGACTGTGGGGTGACTGTCACACAGCAAACGCCACACGCACACGCCACTGCACGGACCGGATGTCTCATTTTAGGACCTGCTTAAGTCTGTTATGCGGCACGCGTAGGATGGACGGTTACTCAGCAGCGCTGACAGCTGCAGGGCCAGCCCTGCCTCTGGGGGCGGGTCATAACATCGCGACGTAAGAGCCGCTGCTCCTGCTCCTGCTCCGGTTCGGTGGGTTTGATGCTGCTTCAGTGACTTGACACATATTGGCACTGTAGATGCCCACCTCAGCGGCACGGAGCAGCTGTGCCCACCCCTCTCATTTCATACGGGAAGAAGCGGAGGGCAGATGACTAGAAGGCAGGTGGCTCGGCTCCAAGGTGTGTCCTCGCCCAGCACACTGCTTCCTGTAACAGGTGTTCACGGCACGTCGTAAGGTAAATGAGACAGGAAATAAAACACTGTAAGGTACAGCCCAAATTTTGTTCAGGAAATCAACAGTTGACACGGGGCTGGGAAGACGGAGATAAATAAGTGACACGAGTATTAGTTTCCTGTTGCTACTGTTACAAACTACTACAAACCTAACGGCTTAAACAACTGCATCACCATACGGTTCTCTGGGCCCAGAGTCCTAGATGGCTCTTGTCGACCACAGTCACAGCGCGGGCAGGCTGTGCTCCTTCCTGCCGCATGACGGGAGGACGGGGCTGCTGCCCACGCAGGCCGTCCGCGGAATTCAGATTTGGAAGTTGCTGGACTGGCATCCTGTTTGCTCACTGGCTACGACCTCAGGGCAGGTCCCAGCTTCCAGAGGCAGCCAGTTCTGCCAACCGTGACTTGTAATGGCACAAGCCCCAAAGTTAGCAATTGTCACTTCTGAATGACTTCAGTTTATAGGTGAGTTTTGTTTCTTTTGCGGGGGGGAGTTAACTGAATTATCTGATATTACCATAAGGATGATGTGTTACAAATAGATGAAAATATTTGTATTCATAATACGTTTCCTGAAAAAATACTTAGGGTATGTTGTTCAGATATCCGCTTTTTATATCCTTTAAAGGTAAATACTATTATTTAACTACTATCATTTTATTTCAGGCTTGCTTATTATTTTATCGCTGTAGTTAAAATCACAGTGTCATGTAACATAAAATTGGACCTGTTTTCAAGTCTCTAGTATCTACAGGTGATACTGCTTTTCTAGTAATTATATGGAAAATCATTCATTATTAAAAATGAGAAATGTAAGTTATTCTGTCTTGAATCACCGATCACGGTGGTACCTCGCCTGCGTTTTTCATGAGCGAAGTTAATACTTCTTGAGCATCTTGTTCCCTTCTACAGCCAAATCTTGAGGTTAGTCAGTTAGTTATCCACGCTGAAGTATTAGACAAGTTCCTCAGAAATAGCATTTTCAAAAATGTACAAGTGTGGTGTCGATTTCGCCCCTTCATTAAGGCAGGGCTGTGACACCGCTGCCGTCTGGAGCTCCCGTTAGCTCGTCGCGTTTCCCGCTGCTCTTCCTTCGGTCTCGTGCTCGAGGCGTCATCTCTCTCGGTGACACGGGGACCGACTCCTTCACGGTACATCTTCGCCTCGGCCCCTTTTCCGTTCCTTCGTTTTGTTTGGGGGCCCCTCGTGACCCTCTGTGGGTTTCGCTGACGTCCCGCAGGCCTGGCATCTGTGCCCCGGGCCATGACACCTGCCCCTGTGCGGGGCCGAGGAGACGCGGGGACACGGGGCGCGTCTTTCCTCTGCCCTCGCGCGCTCCCCGGTCCCCTCCTCACCGAGCCGAGTCTACGGACAGAGTCGTTAAGAATTTCGAGGTGCCGAACCGGGTGCCGTCCTTGTCACGGGCCGGGGACCGCGGGGCGGGTACACGGCGGAGCCCGGCGCCGGTCCACGTCCCCGCTGGCGCTTCTGGCGGTCACCTCCCGGACGGTGGCCGACGCCCCCAAGCGCGACCCCGGTTTCGTTGTAAGGAAATCACCGCGATGGCCATCGTGGTGGCCATCGGGGCGAGCCCCTGGGGTCGGAGGGAGGGCGCCGGGCACCGCCGAGGGTGGCAGGCGGGGTCGCAGCGCCCACCGGCGACCTCCGCCGAGCGGAAGCACCGCAGCGCTCAGGCCGCCTTTGCGGGGACAGCGATGCGGTAAAGCGGGAGGAACACGACGGGGGATGCGGTCGTCACGGAAACGACGCCGACGCTGCGTCCCGCGACATCTCCGCGCTGACCTGAGACGCCGAAGGAGGCGAGTGGCGGGCTCGGCCCCGGGGGCTGCGCACCCAGGGCCCGGGCGGAGGCCGGAGGCTTTCGTGCCCTCACCGGAGACCCCGCCGCCCCCCGCCGCAGCCCGGCCCAGCGCGGGCCGCCCCCAGGCGCGCGCGGCTGCTCCACGCGCGTCACAGTCCCCGCGTCGCGGTCACCCACGGGCCTCGCGCTCCGGCCTCCCCGCCGAGCGCTCTGCGGCGGGGACCAGCACGCCGCCCCCCAACTCCCCCGACAGGGGCGCAGCCCCGCGGCCGCCGCCCCCGGGCTCCGCCTCCCCGCGCGCCCCTGCGCTCGGCCCGGGCCCGGGGTCCCCCGCGGCCCTCCCGCCCTTCGCCTGCTGGGGCCACAGCGCCTGTCCCCGAGGCCGCCCGACCCCGCCCGCCACGCGGGATGTCACACGGCCTCCCCGGGGACCTCCCTCCGCTGCCGGCCTGTGCCTCTGATGCCTGCGCCCAGGGCCCGCGGCGCCTCCTTCCCATCCACGGCGCCTACCACACGGTGTAAGGATTTATTTATCGGATCTCTGAAATAGAATGGTTTTATCCCAATCAAGATAATTTTGGGAAGAGTGTAGGCTTACCACAGAAGTTTAACAATTTCTTCAGTGAAATTGTAAAGAGAAAATAAATTCCTAGAAGAAGCCAAGAGTGTTTTCGAGAACTATATTCTAGCTGTTAAAAAATGGATCGGTTCATTTATAATACTTTCACAGTCTTTAGAGATATATTTCTTTATCAAGGCGATTTAGTCGATAACAAAATCGATACCTCTTTTAACTCATTTTGAAAAGTATCCATAAAAAGTGGACTGTAATTTTCCTACATATTGAATATAAACCAAATGTTTAAAAACTTAAAAAAGAAAATGAAATAATTTTAACTTGCATATAAAATTGAATGCCATATAGAAAAAATTATATGTTTTATTTTTCTGATTGTCACTTTTTTGAGATACTTTAAATAATACAATAGCAGTTAAAGAAAAGAACAATTAAAATGAATTGTCATGTCATCCCACACAATTATATTTATATTTTGGTGTCTATCCGCCCACATATTTATGCCAGTCTACACATATACATACATTAATAGAAACATATATGTGTAGAATGTATCATATATATTCTTTCACTAAATCATATTTTACATATTTTACTTTATTATTTAACACCGTACCTTATCTATTTTTATTGTCAGCTGTTTCTCTTAAGCATGATTTTTTTTATCTTAAAATTTTAATTTGTTAACGGATTTAGGAAAATAAAGCATGATTTTAATGCTCCTGTTTTGGTAACAACAATTATTGGGCAATGACTACTTTTTCGATCAGTGCACATGAGGGTACCCTTCAGTAAAGCAGCTCCGAGGTCGTAACAGCTTATAGAAATACAATATGTCATTCAGTGTGGTGGCCCGTCCCTCAGAGGCGGCTCAGCCCATCGGCCTGCATCACCTGGAGTCTTGCATCCAGGCTCGTGGAGAAGTTGAGGTTTCTGAGCCTGATGGGTCAGGAGCAGAGAGGCAAGGGGAGCATGACAAACCATCTACGAGCTCTGAAAGTCTTCACTGAGAGTGACACGCACAAGCTGTGTTACCGGGCCAAGCACGGGCAGTTTCCCTGTCCCATCGGCCAGGGGTAACTATATGACTGCACTCAACTGGGAGGCGGCAGTCACACACCTAACCTGTTTCTGTGCGAAGCTGAAAAGCAGAATAGTCACGAACGACCCTGAAAGCTGACGTCAACCAACCTCTACTCCTCAAATATTCGGCTGACTCTCCGTCCTACTCAAACAGAGTCATCTCCTGAAGGAAGACCGTTCAGGGGTCCTATCCAGCCACAGCATGGATCTCGGAGTTCACGGTCTGTGGATGATGCACGACAGTATCTTTCGTTGCTGATGCTGTAAGTGGGCTCTCACTTCAAACATACGTATGCCCTAGAGTGACCACTGAGAAGGAAATTAAATATATATATTTATGTATCTCTACATATCTAATCCACATCTACACCTATATCTATATCTATGTCCACAATGATATTATCTATCTCTATATAGAGATAGGTATAGATTTTATCTTAATTTGCTTAAATACACAGACTCTGTTTCCCCAGAAAGTCATATTCCTACTGAGGAATGCGGAGGTGAGGACCTCAACATATCTACGTTTGAGACAACACGGTTCACTCCATAACACCCACCATACACTCAGTAAACAAGAATTAAAAGTATGTGAACATCGCTAATGACTGACACGTTTGTTTTTCAATTCTTAGTTATCACAACAATTATTCGTTAACTACCTATCTCTATAAATTATTGTGCTATGTTTTTAATGAGAATTCCTCAATGTAGAATTATTTTGTCAAATAGACTGACAGTTTCTATGGTTTTTGTGAAATCAAATAAAATTAGATCAAACTATTGTCCCAACAGCATTTAAAAATGTCTATTGAGCTTTAAACATTTAGCATTATATTTTTGTATCGATAGTCATCAATTTGAAAAAGAAATAACACGCTATTATTTTAATTTGCATTTTTTTACTAGCAACATCTTTTTTCTCCAACAATCATCTGCGAATAGCCTATACGTGCTTGTTGAAATTTTTTCTCTTTGAAGGGTACTGGCTTTCCTCGATTGGTTATATGTTAATTTATATATGAAAACATTAAACATTCATGTAATAGTTCACGTATTTTCTAGTTTTGCATATATTTCAACTTCACATTTTGCCGTTTGCTTTTCTGTCACCTTCATGGCATTTTAATAGGAAGAAGTGCTGGCTGATACCTCAATCGGCTTTTCTTTCGTGGTTGCTTACTTCCCTGTTGGACTATAGGTCAGATATTTATTTGACATGTCGCCTGTAAACCGAGATCAGGTATTCGTCTGTATTTTCTTATCATTTTTCTTTGCAAAAAATTCTCCCTTACTCACTCTCGTTTTGGGCACCATCTCCAGTAGGTTTTCCAAAATGAAGTCAGGGTGACATTGCTTCTTTCGAAGTCTTGTCTCCTATAAAAGCTGTGTCATCTTCGGCTGCCGGTCACCACTCGATGCCTAGCACCTAATTCCACGCCTGGCACCGAGGGGGACATCAATGGGCCCTAAATAAACGAGTGAATTCATGAACGGACTGACATGCATCTGGATTCGGTCACTTTCTCGAAGACGATTCTTGAACAATTGAAACATTTTCTGCAACTATCCCTCATCTCTTCATTTTCATTCTGTTTTTAAGTCTATTTTAATATTTTTCATGAAAGTGTATCTTTTTCATTTCAAAATAATTATAGGATTATGTGTATGATTTCCTTTCGCGTTTATATCTGTGGCGGCAAATTTTTTATTGTGATATTTGGCGTTCGATTTCTTCGTCGTCTGTTTTCTCTACAGTGTGTTCTGTCCTTACTCCTGGCTGCAGTTCCTGGTCCTCCGTATGGATGGAGATCGTATGAAACGCAACGCCGGTTCGAGTCTCAACGCCGAATGAGCTCCGCTTTAACCGATGAACAGATATAATTCACCAAAACCGTTTTATCATCCCCAGATGTGCGGCAGATGTGACTGTCTAGTAAATTCAGTGCGGCACAGGCGCAGGTGAGAAGGCCTTCGACGGAGCCGGCAGCGGAGGGTGGTGAGACAGCTTCCTTTGGCGACTTTGCATCAGATTCTTTTACACAGGGTGTCAACGTCTAACTGTCAAAAGAAAGCTGATCGCACGGGTCCCAAGGTACCGTCCCTGGGGCCATTAACGCCCGGGCGATTCCCAGCCAGTCCCAGGCAGAGCTGCCCGCTCCCCTCCCAAGCTCCAAGGCGGCCGGCCCCTGCCTCAGCGCCGGCCCCTCATGTCACCTTCTCTTTCAGAGTCACTCGTGCTAACCCTCTCTCCTCTTTGCCGACTTTGCTGACTCTCCTCTGTACCGACGGGAGGTCATTCTGCTTACTTAAGGCAGTGATATCACTTCGTCCTCTGCTCCTAGAACTGCAGGATTGCTCGCTTGAACCCTGGCTATAGCAGAAGCCCAAGCTCATGAGCCCGGATGACTGCCCAACATTACAAATAGTGTCGAATCTCCCTCTTTATGTCCGCAGAGTCCCCACTCCTTTGCTGTTAATGACCTTTCTGAGGTCATATCCGACCTCTCTCTTTCCTAAACATACTAGCCATGCTTCTGCATGGGGGACCCTGAGGTCACCGACTGCTGCTATGACTATGAAACCGGGGAAAGGGAAATGGCCACGCGAAGCGCTGCTCCTAACTGCACTGCCGGCTCCATGTCAACTACTCACGTCTTCAGGGTCGAATAGCTCTTTGGGGTCTGAGCGTTAGGATGTAAAATGGGGTCCAGTGAAAAGAAGGTCGTTAGAAGCAGCCCTTCCCTCGGATCCGCTGGGAGAGCACGGGGAAGGGCCCGAGACCTCGCGAGCAGGGTCTGCAGGGTCCCTGCCGGGAGCCGACCTGTGAGGCCTGGAGAGGACGGCTGGGACTCCGCACCGCCCAGGACCCGGCAGCCGGAAGCCTCTCTAACCTCAGAGCTTCGGGAGCGCTACAGTTTGCAGCCGACGCGAGGCGGGGTAAAGCTTGCTCCTAGTTTCGGACAGAGGGACTGACAGCTGAGCCCGTGTAGCTTGCAGCCAGGAAGAGCCAACGCCCAGCTCTCCAGGGACCCACTTAAGTCAGAACCCTAGGCCAAGCCCCGGGGAGGGGTCCCAGAGTGCCGACAGCGTACCTAAGGTACTCTAGCCGCCAGAGAGACACCCCAACTGACCGGGCTTGGCAGCCGACACCCAGCGAGGCAGAAGTATTGGGAGAGAGAGGCGGCAATTTGAACAATGAGAGGGAGAGAGAGAGGGACAGAAAAATAGAGACCGATTTTTGGGATGTAAAATAAAAACAGAATCTGAATTCAGTAAGGAGAGACTTTATTGGGGCAGATGTTGCCAAGAAGGAGGAAGGTGCCATGTGACAGGGAGAAAGTCGGGGGCCGGATCTGCAGAGGTCTGGGCGACGGACGCTTTGCAGAGGCGACTGACTAGGGACAGGTTCCGAGTCCGCAGAGAACCGTGGGCGTCCCACGCGGCCCGCACTGCTACTCCGAGAACGCGGCGGAGAACTTCTCACCCAGACGCGCTTCCCGGAGCCCGACGTGTTCGAGACGTGTTCCCCGCACCACAGGCACACGCGCACCCCCGGGCCTCGCGCCTCGGCCGCTCGCAGAAGCCCGTCCCGCTCATCTCTGCCCTCGATGGCACTAGAGGTTTAAGGAGAAGGTGGACCGGCCACTGCTCACCAGTCACGAGACAGAGGCTGCCAGGGGGGCGACCGCCAGCAGGGCAGGCACCTCCCCGGCCCCTATGTCCAGAAGGAGCTCTTTCGCCCAGAAACGAACCCCGGCACGTGCATTTTTATTGCTTGGAAAGCTTCTTTGCCATCATGTCTTAACTGAGTCCGCGACGAGGGGAGAGGCAAACGGTCGCGGCTGGAAACGAGCTTTTGCCCTTCGGGCTCCTTGTGGGCACACGGCTCAGGTGACGCCGGCATTAGCTCTGCCTGGGAGAGAGGCCGCGGTAGCTGCTCTTTGAAGCTTGAGTAATCGGATTACACTATGAAATTTTTTTTAAATTGATTCCTTGTTTAGTTTCATAGCACTACATGAAAGTGGATGCTTCGATAGTGGGAAAGAAATTCTAATTGTCAGGAATACAAAATAAAGTACTGCCTAGCGAAAGCACTGTAGCATTCAGAAAAAAATAAAAAAGTTATGAGTTTTAGAGTCGACATGTCTGAGAATCCCGGTTACATAAAATATCGTTTAAATTCAGGTAAATATACTATGTTCAAACATAACACTTGTTGTCAAGTAAGGATTTTACATGACAGTTAAATGTACACTACAAATACGTTATTCAGTGGATCAGCAACAGCCAAGCTGAGCATTATCGTTTTTTGTTTTGTTTTGGGGTGCTTTTTCTTTTCTTTTCTTTCAAAATTCGCCTTTGCGTGTGCATCACCCAGAATGGCGCCCCAGTATTTTTGTGAAATAAATGCATTCAAGGGCAGAGGCAAAGAGGAATTGGAAAACACTCAAGCTTTAACTACCCAGGCTGATCACACCGTGACGGAGCTGTCACGCTCTGTCCCGCGCTGTCTTCCCGTCTCCGCCGTGGACCCCGGTCCCCGAGTCTGTAAACTCACGTCACCCCCGAGAGGATTCCCCCGCTTTCCCTCGGTGGCTGGATGAACTCTCCTTAAACGTGCTCGCACCCTCCACTCGTCACTCGGGTGCGGAGATGAGAATCAGCTCCGTCTTGTTCTATGTCCGTCAGGACGCACCGCTCACTGCTCTTCGGCGAGCACCGACTCGTTTTAAATTCTCTGTCACGTTTCCCACCGCTTTTTTCCCCTAGAGACTTCCATGCGGCTTCAGTGTCCAACCTCAGGTCCGTCACTGCTGCTCAGCAGAATACCTCGCATTGCATATGACAGACGATAAGGGCCAACCAGTGTGACTGCCTTTCCCTTCTCCGCAGAAATGTCCATTTCCGGTAATCACTGGAGAAAACGGTGTTTATTCTCGCCACGAGCCTTGTCTCGCCCTGTGGTCCCAACTGTCTTCCCCAGCGTCTTGCAGAAGCCTTCTCCCTCGCTCACCCCGTTACCGCGGTCCGCCTGCATTTCCAAGAAGTCCTACGAAGGACGCTTGCCCTAGATCGTGTGAGAACCTCAGAACACGACCCACGTCTTAGGCTTGGGGACAGAACTGTTCCTTCACACGGAAAACAGACGGGAACACTGAACTTCAGCCCCCGAGTCTCACGGGCCTCGGACTGCGAGACGTGCGGCCACAGCCTTTTGCCTTTCAGAGTCTGCCATTCCTCAGATCTTTATCCAGAAAATACTAAGGACTTAGGGGTCTGAAATGCCCTGGGGACTGCTGAAGGGTTAGTCTCTGGAAGGGCTGATGGCAGTCTTGCTTGCTATAAATGCCACCAACAGAAACACCCTAAAACGGTCTTCACTCTCAAGCAGGGTGGCTGTGGATTGCACGCAAGGCCAGACTTGCGTCGTCCGGGCATGTCCACGAGACGAAAGTCTGCAGAGTCGGCCTTAACGCAGAGCAGGACACTGTGGTCGACCGTCAGAATGTCTGTAATTTGTGCCACTGCAGTGCTGAAGACAGACACCCCGTGTCCAGACTCGGCGAGAGGTTTGGGGGCCGCTCCTTGGTGGCCGGCGAGGCTGAGATGTCTGCAGGGGAGAAACTGTGACCAACCGCCTGTGAGGTCAGTGCTTCCAGATGGACTCTTCCTGCCACGACAGAAACATACCTTCCTGGGTTTGGGACTGTTTATGTCACAAAGCTCTGTGATTTTCATGAGCTTGAGGATGAAAGTAGGGTCTTTGTTAACGAAGAAAAACACAAATGCACCTGCATTACTGAGCATTACTCTTAACGTGCCAGGTGACAGGCAGGCTGCAGGTGTAACCCTTATTCACCACGGGCCTGGGAAGGGGAGGCCAAATCACGTCCAGACGAGGTCTGCTTTGTATCGTGTGTGATTCCTTTACGAGATGCGTTATCACAAGACGTTAGACGGAGCATGTAGATTCCACGAAGGTTTTTCGGAATTATGAACGGTAGGACACGACCATGTGAAAGCTGACACGCCAGGTCTTAGCCACGGAGGCTGCGGCACCCCCCTCCCCCGCCTACTACTGACCTCTGGCGGGGGGAAAGGGGGCGCTTTGCTGTGGCAACTGCCCTCACGTGGGGCCGTCCCATGCCACGCCTCTCCACGCGTGGTCACGACATGCCGGTGGCAATCCTTCACTCGTATGACAACCAGACATGTCCCCAGACAGTGACGAGTGTCCTGTGGAACCCAGGACTTCACCCCGGTGCCTCTTGGGAACTGCGAATTCGCAGCGGGGAGCCGGATGGCTTTTAAATTCTATGTCCCTTCTCCAGGGGACTGTTAGCTGAAGAAGACAGGGCAGCATAACACTCATCGGCCGTATGCATCGTCCTCGCCTTTGTGCGTAGCACAAACAAGCACGTACACACGGATACACCCAAAAGTCCACCAGCAAGCACAGTGCGTCCAGTGACGATGACTTCGATGTCTTTGTCTCTTCTGCTCTGCTCATTGACACATGGGTTGCGGCAAAGCGTTCTGGTTAAATCAGTCACAGTTCGTTATCAAAGGGCGGATTCGATGAACCTTCAGTGATCTGCCCGGGAACCCTCTTCCGCACGAGGCCACCCACACCGCCTCCGGTGACGCTCGTCACTTGTCACCTTTCCTTGTCATCGTTAGACCAGGTCGCTGTTTTCCTCGCTGCTGCTTCCGCCCTGGCGTCCGGTCACTGTCCGGTGTCTGCACTTCTCATTGGAGAGCGACGTGAGGAACGAGAGGCCGGAGAGCCACGCTCCCTGCCGAGGACGCGGCTCCACCGACACCGCCGGACGCTCCCACCTAACGCCTGCGACCCTCGGACGCACAGCCCGCGGCTTCTGCCACTTCGAAGGGAGACGGACATGAGCGTGGACTGGCTCGCGGGCGGCGCGGACACGGTGCCCGGGCTTTGGGACGCTCCCTTCCTCTCCCTGAACCGCCCCGAGGCCGCTGCTGCGAGCGGCCGGCGCCGCCCGTGCCGTGGACGGACGTGAACGTGGCAAAGACCGGTCGCGCCTCAGAGGAGCCCGCCAGCCTGGCAGGATGAGCGGCAGCGCCGAAAACTCGGGAGCGAAACCAGGGAGACGTGATTTAAACACAGGAGCTTTCGTGCTTGGTCGAGGGGGATCACGGACCAAATTTAAGAGAACAAATCCTCGAAGCCATTCAAGGGTAACAGGAGTGCTGGGTGTGCGAGGTGCCTAAGCGCAGTGGAATCATATCAAACCGGTCACTGTGTTTGTTCACGGTTCTCCATTCCGTTCAGTTAGCACGAGCATCCAGCTGTCCTTCGTCACTCGAGTCCTGTCTTGCAATGCTTTTGCCCTTAAGTCCTTAAAATATCCTTGGTGCATCGAAGCGAAGGGTCGGTGAGTCTGTGCTCCGTGCTCTCTCATCCCTCCCTCCTCTGATTTCCGTCTTGTAGTCTTGGATTTCATAATCGAGGCCATTTTCATTTTTAGGAAAGACAATGAAACCCGTGCCCGGGAGAGCATTAAGCAGTATTATTAGAGCTCAGGTAAGTACACGGTATTTTGTCTCGAGAGAATCTTTCAACCTTATACCCACGAGGTCCTCACACCTGCTGCTTCTGGACGTCGGTTTGCGGCTCGGGCCGCTCGGGTGCGGCGAAGTTTCGTGGTTGTGCCTAATCCAGTCACAACCGCCGACCGTGCATTTAGGTGCCGCGCCCCACGACACTCGGGGTGTCGTTAGAGGCAAAACTGCCAACTCACCAAAGAGCGTCTCAGAGCGCTGGATTTCGGGTTGAAACGATGCGACACGTGAGAAGGTGACAACGCGGACGGAGGGAAAGGCGCTGACTCAAACGTCAGGGCAGCCGGCTTTCCGCGGCCGCGCGCGCAGAGTGACAGCTTCGTGCACATAAGACGTCGTATCATAGATTCCTAGGGTTCTTCACATGCCTTCATTTCATGGAGAGAAACAGCCGTGGAAATTCGGCCACGGGCATGACACGGCCTTCACAGCCGGGACGTTAGTGACATGACGCGGCGCCACACCGGGAACGTGGCAGCCGTTTGCCAGAGCGGCCGTCACTGCCGCAAACCGGTGGCTTGAGTGACAAGTATGCGTCGCCTCCATCGGCAGCGGCTGGGAGCCGGGAGGCCAGGGCCGCGGGGGCCGGTTCGTTCCCAGGCTGTGAGCGGAGGGCCTGCGGCGGCCTCTGCCCCCGGGCCGCGGGGGGCTGTCTCCCCACGGGGCTCCCCTCCACGCACGCCTGTGTCTGTGCACAGATTCCCTTTTCTCTTAGGCCCTCCGCCTGCTGGGTGTGCGCCCACCCTCGGCTGCCGGGACGCGTGCCTTCACCAGCAGACAGAGGGGCGGATGTCGGAGGAGGACAAGGTTTGCGGCAAATCTGTCACAGATCCTCACTGTATCACTGACCTCGGGCGGCACGAACTCCGCCGTTTCCCGAGGCAGACTGAAATTCTGTTTTCAGCGGTCGGGGGATCCTCCACATCCCAAATCGCCACTTGCTACACCGCGGAGTCGTGAACCCCGAGTGCTGGATTGTGCAAAGCCATCAGGTCACGCGTCTGTCCAGCAAGCTGACACCAGGCTCTCGGAAACTCTCAGAGGCTTGACCCTTGTCAAAGTTCTTCACCCCAGGAAGCAAGGAGGGGCCTGTCGACCGGGGCCAGGGGCTGGTCACCTAATGGTTCTGGCTGTGCGCACATCCACACGTGTTTGCATTCCACAGGCTGTCCTCTACGACGCACACTCAAGGATCCGCCTAGGAACTTGCTTCTGGTCAACAGGGAAGCTGCGCCTGCGACACTGGCTCCTTCAGAGGGTCGGGGACATTCAGGCAGCGGAGGGTGCGTCTTCCAACTTCACAAGAAAAAAGAAGGCTTTTTGAAACAGGCGCTCAAAACGATGATACACTGGAATGGGGCGCAGTAGTTTATTTGTAAAATATTCGACTCACTGACGAACGTCCACACAGCCTAGGGAAGTAGAACCTTCCGGGTGGCTGCGGCTTTTTCAGCGAACATACTGCGGGGAATTTCTCTCCTGATCAACGTTTTCTGGGGGTTTCCCGGTAAGCCGCGTGCCGCACCGTCTTCCGGGCGCGGGGCTTATCCTGTCACCGGTGACGGCCACCGCGGGTGCCCAGGTGCTGCCCGTCTGCCAGTGGCTTCCGCGTCCCACACCGTCCCGTCCCCATCCCCGGGGGGGTGGCGCCTCCGCCCCTCTGCTGCAACGTCTTCCCACTTTCGGTTTATCCCGTTCAGATTAATAACAGCGTCGACAACACTCAGTAAATTAATCCACAAACTACCTTTTACAATATCTGTATAGAAAGAAGGAGACAAAGATAGAGTGACGGTGACCTGAAAAGTACATATCAATATATTTGCAAAAATTCCCGGTTCTGTTTTCCGTCAAATCGTATGAAAACAAGTTAGTGGAAATTCGGCGATGACTCCACAGGACCGTCCCCTCCAGCACAGCTCCCACGGCTGAAAGCCTGAGACTGTCATTCTGGAGGATTAGAGACGGGACTTGAGGCTCCGTCCTGGGAGCTTTACTATTACCGAGTTCTTTGCATAAAGATGCCCTGGGCAGAAACGCACTCACAGCTCCTTTGCTTTGTTTTGTTTTCTGTTTTTTGGTTTTTTTTTGTTTTTTGTTTGGCTTCCTTTTTCTTTGGCCCTGTAAACAATGCATACCCTGGGGGGGAGAGTTCTAGTTAGCAGGCCTACTTTTTATGCATAACATGGCTAGATTTTTTTTAAAAATTAGATACATTGTTGTTTTCTTTGGAAATGTTATGAAATGTGTGACTAGCTTTATTATGAATTCATAAGAGGTAATGTTGATTTTCTTTTTGCTTCATTAATTATAATTTAAACATTCATTTTTTTTCTTTAGAGGATGGAAAAAATCTTTTTAATAAGATACATTTTCTTTTTAATAAGATACTTTCTATTTTTCACATCCGTCTTGAAAAAAATTTTCATTAGCAACAATAAATAAAACACGTATATGAAACACTTATTTTCAGCAGACGAGAATACCAAATTCTTTTCTGGTTTTGTTGTTTCCCGCAGATTTAAGTAATGAAGAAAATAGAGTCTCGATGTTTCATTACTGTGTTTCGTTTTGATGCCATTTTCTGCAGTGTCAGATATATTTTGAACCAAATTGTTTTTAAATTATATAAATTCATCCAAGAATTGAATTTATTCCTCCATTTGTTCCAGTGACTAGAAGATAGTGATGACTCTGGGCAGAGCTATTTCAGTTAAAGGCCTTCGGTCAAACGGGCTGAGTTAAGGTGATGTGCAATGATCTGTTCGGGATGAATTACGCCGCTAACGACGTGATGTGCGGCTCATCCCCGCCCATCTCTCCCGTCTACTGACTATTCTGATGATTTCGCGTCGACACGCATCACCCTAAAGAAGCAGTCACCTCTCGTCCAGGGCTACTCAGAAGGCTCCCCGCCTCTGTGCCGTACCACCTGACCCTCACCCCGGGGGGTGGGGGCGCCCCATCCTGTTCGCCTCGTGTTTGCACTGTTCTAGGACATCATGGCGCTTGACTGTTACTTTCGGGTTGGCTCATGGCCCCAGTCGGCTGACCTGACGCCTCATGAGGAAGCAGCTCGAGGTCTCGCTGGAGGACTTATGCTCAGATCTCAGGCTGGGAAAGGAAAGCCGAGCTGCAGAGCGAACACCCCAGCGTCTCCTGTCCCCACTGTAAGTGTTATTTTTAAAATGTGGGTAATGGGAAGTGCACTTAGGAGCGTGAACTGGGAACGGCTTCCGTAAGGTCACATGTATTTCAATAGCTTTCCTATAAATATCAAGTGTTCACCTTCACTGAGTGGAGTACACAGCTCTTGAAATGCATGAATATATTTTTTAAAAATACTGTGCTTTTCTAACCACACTAGGACCAATTATATAAACCATGTGCCACTTGTTAGTAAATCAGGGTATCTCTGCCTCATACATGTTATGCTTGATATTCTTAAGGGTCCTTAAATTGCATGCAAGCAAATAACTACGATTAGAGAAAAACGTCAGGCTCGCACGAGAAAAGGAGCTGGGCATTTGGAGAACGGGGCTCCTGGGTTGGGTAGTAACAGAATAGCTGACGCCACTACGTTTACTTAATGCCAACCAAGAGCCTGGTGTAGAAGTCAACACCACCAGTCAACGGCACCGGATCCAACGGCACTGTTTTTAGAAAATTTTCCCTTTGGTATTTTTCATTTTGAAAAAAAAGAAAAGTTATTTTATCTTCCAGCGTTTTAGTGTTCCGTCCAAAATGCACGAGGAGCACCAGTCTGCGTAGGCGTGTCCTGCAGCTGCTCCCGCAGTGTGGCGAGGTCCCCGGGGGTGCACGTGTCCCGTGGGGGTACACGCTCTCTTGGATGTTAACCTGTGTGTCTCAGGGTAAGTCTCTGAAAATGGTTCTCGGGGTTTCATGTGGAGCATGTCCTTATCTCTCAAAGGTAAATGATAACAGGTAGAAAATACCTCTGCCTGAATCCGAAACAGTATATAACTATGAATTTCTCATAGTTTTGAAATAAGTAATAAAGAGACCGCCTAAGATCTATTTGCTGTGAATCAGAAGGCTTTAGAGCCCGCGGGTCCCTGCTCCGGGCACGTAGGGTGGCGGCAGCTGACGGGACCCACCGGCCTCCTGCTAAGGGCCATCGTGGGGACGTCGCAAGTCCCCGGCCCCCGTGACAGCTGGGCGTGGCCGTCCGAGGAGGTTCAAAGACTGCACGCTTCCTCATGCACCCTTCCTTCCCGCTTCTTCACTGCCCTTCCCTGCCCCCCAGAACGTGGAAATCCCCACAACACGGGCTCATACGTGCCGCCGAAGCAGCCTGGGGGGCGGGGGGTCTCGATGCGAAAGTGCCCTCTTGGACCAGAGTCATCTGCCCTTTGAGGTGTTCCATGCGAGAGAAACAAGCATCTACTTTTCATTAGGCCTTGGATTTGTTACTATGCCTGATTATTATAGTCGAATTGCACAAAACCAGCACAGATATACATACGCCTAACGTCGTGGGATACAAATATAAAGCAGGCTCTTAGGGGAAACAGGTGCAAAGAATTAGTGGAACGCAAATGATCCCCTGAATTCTCCTCAACCTGTCAGAAAGTACGTTAGGTTGGGCAGGGCTGGACGACGGCTCGACGGCACGAGATCCTGGTCTTTGGTGCTCTATGGAAAAAAATAAATACTTGTATATTATTGATTATTCTCACTATTCAAAAGAGTCCCACCGATTTATGTCATCTTTTTAATTAAGTTCTTTCTATGTGCTGATTGCTAACTGTGTTTTACATTTCTAATTTAACTCGGACTTATTAACATGCGCTCATTAGACTTTAAATAAACACATTTAAATATCGGCATATATTTTAACAGTTTATTATACATTTTAGAAAGAAGTGCTCTCATTCTTATTATTTCTAGATACTATATAATATTGGTTTTTATTTTCTTAAAAATTATTCTTAATTGACAAGCAGTCAAGGACCTGAGGTATGTTTTTATTATTTAAATGTGATGTTCTGTTATTGATGTATGATTATAAAACTCAGCTTTTAGCCTATAATCGTTAGTGCAAACTTTAGATACTATTCCAAAGATACATGAAAAGTACCATGTTGCTTGAATCTAAGGATAAAGATATATGCATTTTTCCACTTCATTTGCATCCCTGCTAAACTAGTTTTCATCATATTTTGTTAAATAAATTTTTGCCTTCTGTATTGTAGTATTTTTCTTTTATTTTACATAATCCTTGTAACTTAATTTTCTCCTTAATTCATGACCCTTTCAGTCTTAATTTCTACTTTGATATTAATGTTTGCAGGCACGATTTGTTTCTATCTTTTATTATACTGGGATACATTTTATTTTATTGGAATACAAATAACATCCTATTTGGCAGAATTCGGTTCCTGTTTAACTCACACTGACTCCGTCTTATGGAAATATGCTAATGCAACACTCTGCTGTTCCGTCTTTTTCTATTTCCATCAATCTGATGAGTGTGTCAAGTTCCGATTTTTTTAACTGAATACTCCCTGTACGTGCTTACTTTTAGTTGAAAAGGTTTACTTTATTATAATCCTCTAATTCGCATTCATTTTTCATTGTATTAGATATGAGTTATAGAACCTCTAATTTGAAAAATAAGATAATGTATACATCTATCCTTCTTTTTCTCCTCCCTAATGTCCCATTTCTTCAAT
This sequence comes from Pteropus medius, assembly GCF_902729225.1. Lineage (NCBI taxonomy): Eukaryota > Metazoa > Chordata > Mammalia > Chiroptera > Pteropodidae > Pteropus > Pteropus medius. The sequence continues at coordinate 1,349,900 of NW_024352148.1, forward strand.
TTATAGACTCAATATATTTACTTCCTCATTACTTAAATTTTAATCACTGAGTGATATATTTTGCTAACTGGCTAAAACGTAGTGCCAACTCAGCATAATTACATTACTGTTTTTCTTCTTTCTCCAATTACTCCCACCTATTGTTGTTTACCTCGCATTTTAAAAAGTCAGGTATTTATACGAGCGGTAAGTGCCCCTCCCCCGCCCGCATGACTCCATCATGCAGCTGGCACGCCCCGCACCGCTACGTTCCCGCACGGCCACCCGTCGTCACCAGCGCCCCTCTGCCCCCGCTGCTGAGCTTTCCGAGGGCTTGTGTCACTACTTCCCCGTTCCTCTCAACGTGAACTTGGAGTTAAGTGTCAAATATACAAATTATTAAAGTTAAAAAGGCACGTCTCTCCGGGCACAGGCGCCTATGTCTCTTCCCTTCCTGTGAGATGAACCCTCGAGAAGGCTTTTGTCTCCTGCTCCCTCGCCCTCCTCCCTACCCATTCTGCAAAGATCATTTAAACTATATTGTTATTTATCTTATTGAATGTGTGTTGGAAAACACTTCTTCATGAACTCCTTTTACTCTGCACGGTCTGGGCCTTCTAAGCAAGTGGCAAGTTCGAACGTGCCTTAGAAGCTGGGCGTCGCGTCTCCCCGAGACACTCTGGATGACCCTTCCTCGCCCGGAGCCATGAGCTCGCCTCCATCGGAGGTGCTGGGGGGAGGTGCTCCTTCCTCCTCAAGGATCTGCCGTCTCTCCGAAAGTGGGGGCATGGATGAATGTGTGAGCAGTCCTATTTCAGCTGAGTCCGGTAGTCTCGCTGTTCCTCTCCTGGGGGGCATGCCCGGGTGCATGTGGCCCCCATCGCGTCATTCTGGGGGGACGGGGGCATGGGAGTGACACCAGGTGCAGCTCCAGTTGCTAATTCGGCCGTCTCTGTCTCTGTCTCTGTCTCTGCCCTCACTGAGAGAGAAAACCGTGGCGAGCATCTTGCACAGATTGGTTTGCAATCGGGTCAGTTTCTGACATAAAAGCTTTCTCTGTTTCTGAGACTCCCCCGAGACAGCATCATAATTCGTTTGGGTTTAACTACCTAACACCGAGACTCCCCTTGTCTCTGCGGTCCGGCGCCCCCACCCCGGCCCCCACCCCGGCCCCCAGCGCGTGCAGATCTCTCCTCCGTTCAGCAGCTGTATCAGGCCAGTTCACGCGGGGTCGGCCTCCGTCGGGACCCAGGGGAAGTAGGTGGGCCACCAGACACCAGGACCCCTGCCTCTGAAAGCCTTACGCCCCGCTCCTGGTGCGCCAAGGCCATCGTGGCGAGCAAGGGTCCTTGGATGACGATCCCTCCTTCATTCCCTGCTCCTTATCCACCGCCCTCGAGTTTGCTACATTCTAGGGTCAAATATGAGAGGCTAATGTAGTCAGTCTTCACCTTCATCTTTCGCTTATTGTGTACGTTTGAAATTCTACTTGAAAAGGTACACATCAGTTCCACAAGAAGAAATCACGCGGGCGTCAGGTGGCTAAAGGAACGGCTTTGGTCTAGACTGCACTGTGACGCGGAATTCTGGAACACTGCCCGCTTCGGGTTCGATCTGATGAAAAGCTTGTGGCATCATCGGCACCCCTGCCCCATTACCTGGCGGGAAACCCAGCCCTGAGTGCTGCATCGGCCTCGAGTCTGCGTCGTCCCTCTGGGTAAGAACAGACACCCTGCCCGCTTTAGAGAGACGTCCGGTGTCTGCGCCACGTCCACGGAACAGCAAAATCACGCTTCTTCGTACTGAGCTTTCCTTAGGGCTTCGTGTTCGTTTAGTTTAAAATCGTTCTCGGGCCCTTCCCAAGAACAGTCACCGCGAGCGGGGTGATGAGCTGCCCCGGGAAGACCCTGAGACCCTCTGGTCGGTGACGTTTCTCTACCAGGGTGACCGCTGCGGCAGGGCAGGGAGCGAGGGGTGACCCTGCCGATCAAATGACTGTCTGTGACGCAGGCGGGGGCGGCGAAGGCCGCCGCTCACCACGCTCCACGCCGGGCGGGTCAGCGCGGCGGGAGACCTGTCTCTTCCGCCAGGGAGCTTTCCGTACGGCTGATCCTGGGCTGTTGGCGATTGTGTTTTCAACTCGAGCAGTTAGAAACTCATGTGGGTTTGTCTACGCACGTGTTTCCCTATTGAAGGAAATAACGACGATTATTTACAAGAAATCATGATAATTTTACCTGGTAATTTGAAGTATTTGAGAAGAACCGTTTAAAGCACAGAAGAAAGTGAAACGGTATCAAAATAGGAGCATTTAGTTTTTTAGGATTCCCTTGTTTTCTGACCTATGCCTCTGGCAATAAAAGAGAAAACGTAGAAAAATGCTATGTGGCAAAATTAAGGGAGTTTTTAAAATTAATAACTGTTACTGTAGTAATGATTAAAAATACATTTCAGAAATTATATTAAATTATGCTAGTTCTTGCACTGGGGAGTAAACATAAAATGTATTAAGTATGTCATGAAAGATAAATTTGAAAAGAATCTATTAGAAAGAAAAGACATTATTAGAAAGACTAGCACACAAATGGAAATCTGTATTTCATGTTTTTGAGTGATAATTGGTAAATTGAAAGATAATATCAATTATTGTGTCAGGCACAGATAACATGTTCCTAAAATAAAAATGTATAGTCTGAGTATACTTTTAAATAAACATTTAAAGGTGTTTCAGCACAGTTGATTTCCACATCTGAGCAGAAAAACAGATGGTTTATTAATGTGAACTCGGAAATGGCAGATGATATCAAGGTCAACAGACCTCCTTTTAGGTCTTTTACATTCTTCACACTGACGGCGAGGTGACCACCATTTAATATTTTATCGTTATTTCAGATTGTATGTGCTAACAAATTTCAAGGTGAGAAAAAGTAAAATGCTAAAGAGATATACGATGCTTTCATGATTTTTAACATTCGAGTTTGGTTGGTTTAAAGGTTTTGGAGAAATAAATTGATAAACGAAAGAACAGAGGCAAACGCACAGTCATAAAACTAAAAGAAATCAAGAAACAATAGCTTTAGCATTTCGGCCCCGTAATTTCCAATTCGAATTGTACTAAAAATAAATCGAGCCATGTTTGCTGAAATTTCTATCTAAATACAAATATAAGCTTGTATTATCTGTGTGAAATGAATATCAAAATAATACAATTTTCACAGGTTAGAGAACGTTAAATTGCAAAACCATCTCGACCATACTTTCAAATGTTTCGCTTAATCGTGAAAGGTTCTTGAGATATAGAAGACTTCCATCACACAGATGGCAAATTGATCACATTCATCACCGTTTGAAGCGTCACATTTTGGCAGCCATCAAACAGCTCACCTCATACATATGCATACTAATATTTTTACATAATTAATCTCGTTATTATAATATAAAAATTCCAGTATTATATTTAACTCAAAATGAATTTTGCTATTACCGAGATCACTGAAGTTGTCTTACTTTCAACATTGCTTAGATGATTTCACAGTTTACTAAAATTATTTTTCTATATTAACAATAAGTCATAAATTTAATGCTTGGGTCACCCAGAACTCTGCAGTATGCGAGATCGGGCTCATTTTCTGTCTCGCTGTGGCATGTGCGACGTCTCTGCCTCGGAGACTATTTCTTTTAATAGGACACAGAAACCTTATCTCTGATATATTTTGTAATATGATGTACTAATGAAGTTGCTGGGTGTAACAGACCTGCTTTTAAAATCTACAAAATAGGTCATAACAAAATAATAAAGCTTTTTTTTTTCCTTTGAGAATGACTAGACTACGAAACAAGGCAGTAAACTATTTTAAATGAAGGGATATCGATTATTATCCATTATTCTTTTGATAATGGTTTTACAGAATTCAAACATACTAAACTTTAATAAGACCATCACACAGAGCAAGCACTAGAACGCAGGTGTCCTGAAGCGTCTCGTGATCAAATCAACAGCATGTCTCGCTAATAAATCTGATCAGTCAATGAATTCAATCATGATACCTTTTACTTTGCAATTCGCTTGAACTTATATACTTTTAAATTGTTTAAATAATGGTCACATGCGTTTATATTTTATAATATTTTAAATAATTAATAAGTAATTTTCAACATATTGATGTCAGGTTTCAGCTGGAAGAAAAGGTACTGCATTGTCGTATTACTCACTGCATTTAAAATCTTTGAAATATAACTGTTATAGAGTTCCTCGATATGGAGGTAGGTCAATATTGGGTTCATAAGTTAAACAATAGATTTTAATAAAAATAAAACAAGGTTTTAATAATTTATGTCTCAAAAAATGTATTGACTCACACGCAAAAAAATTGTTTACTCCCTGAACACATTTTCTTTCTTTTTTAATGTGGCATTTTACTAGAAAATTTATAAAAATCAAAGATACCATCAAAAATACAATAAATAGTTTTCCTAAGGAAAACACTTTCAATTTATTCCATCCTGGTTAGATAAAAGATGATTGCCCAAATTCTTTATTCTTTATTTTAATTGATGTTTTAAATTATTTTGGGATCGTCAAGCAGGCAAAATATATTGTCGAACTCTAGTGGGCTCTGGAGGTTATGCACTTGAATAGGATTAAAGTACTGCGATACTAATTAACACCTACTCTTAAGATATATTTTTTGTCCTCCGAGTGAAGGAATAATGCAGAGAAGTTACATAGTTTTCCTAGGATGGAGGCGGCGTGGGTACAGTCCAGTGACACACTGAGTTTACAGCAGAGAAACAGCTCACGGAGCAGCGCAGCTGTAGATACGAGCGTGACGAAAATTCATCAGACGAAGAGAGCACCCAACGATCAGCCATCACTCCCAGCCATCACGGCCTGAGATTCGTGAGCGGTAGGAACGGATGAGTCAATGAGATTGTACAGTCTGCGTTACATTGTGTATGTTTCAGTCTGTTTCTTCAAAGAAGAAACGCAGCGATACCTTTCCCCTGGAATGCAAAATCACGTACCAGGTAACATTTTCTTATATAAACTCAATTTAGAAGTTTCATATATTATCCATGAATGTCATTAATTTAAATATTGCATTAACTCAGAAAACTGGCAGCGGCTCCTCCAAATGGGTTACAGCTCATTGAGTGGTAAATGGGGCGAGGGTGGCTCTTAATTAAACTCGTATGTGGTGGCTTTTTGCTAAATTAGCAACAAATGAGGAGACTCAAGATTTTCTCTTCATTTCTTAAAATAATTCAATGAGTTTTCTCTAACCATTTTTTCTCTTATGAAAGTAATTATAAAAATTAAACTGTCTCTATCATAGACCACATTTGATAATGAAATCCATAAAAAAGTATCTACTCTGAATCAAAAAGTACAAATTCCACATAGTTCACACATTAGAGGACTATGCGATGTGGCCACAGCTCTGGACATTTTCTTTCTGGCAGAAACCAGGTGATCTTGCCTGCACAGGTTAACGTTAAAATGGATAAGAAACAGTCAAGTTTCAAAACCAGTGAAATATATGTTCTTTTAATTTACTTTGCTTTGCAGAAAAGCACTGCCTTTTATTATTTTATATAATTAATGGCTTGTAAAGAAAGTAGTAAAATACCTTGAAACGTGAAAAATAAACCGTTCATTTTATTTAGAAGCCAAATATGTTTCTTGATTTAGTCTTTCAAGTTTATGTGAATTACGGCCAGGCTGACTGCTCTGTGTTTAACTCCGTTTTCAATTTAGCCACAGATAATGACGACAATTCAGAATAATTTAAAAATTTTAAGAATATATATTTATGATAATTGCTACCTTTATTCCTTCAGAAATGATAAAAAAATCAACTCCATTATGGAAGCTACAGTGTTTTATTCTTTTCTCTATACTCAGAGCTTAGAGTGAAGCCCCACATCTAACTGTATTTAGTAAGTGGTTACTGAGAATGCACAAGAAATCCTGCCATTCATTTATTTGTCTTTTGGGACAAGTATTCCTCTGGGAATTGGGATAGAGCGGTCAGAAAATACAGGGAATTTTTCTGCCTTGGATTTTTTCATCTTTAAAGAGAGAGACAACAAAATAAATTTCATAGAGATGCTCACGCAATATTATTGGGAAATTAATACTACAATAGAAATTAAAGCAGTGTAAAGGGATAGACAGTGAGAAGAGATGGATTTCCATAATATATAAAGTAATCTTACGAAATAATTTAAACTATGAATCAATAAGAGCAAAATATATAATAATGTAACATTTCATTGTAACATTTCATCCCCTAGATGAACTTTTGTAACTGATGCGTCGTAGGACACACATTAGATATGTCATCGAAGCCATCCTTATGCATTATACTCTGTGAGAGAAAACATCTTTTCCTCATAAATTGTCACGGTAAATTAGTGCTGCAATATTATTAAAATGATTGATTAATACAATGATTGATTAAAAAGCTTGTCCATTAATTAAAGGCTGTACAAAAAATATAATTTATCTAAACACTATAGATGCAGAATTAAATATCATATATTCTCTTCCAAAAAGTTGACTGTGATTACTAATATTTTTCTTGAATAAATAAAGCTCTTTTATCTTTTCTGAAAGACCAATATGTCGAAGTTCACATTGTTGAGAAAGAAAGGGAAATCCACGTGTCGAAGCTCAGCAAGCTTCCATTTCTAATAACGACTACATCCTAGAGGACCGGTTCCTCTCCAGAAAGCAACTATGAACTCTCAACATGACAAGGATCACCTGGAGCAACTAGAGAGATGACCTTCCCCAGAACAAGAGTGCGGACCAGATGGCTTCACTGGTGAATTTTACCAAACGTTAAGAAAGAATTATCAACACTCCTGAAACTCTTTGAAAAAATGGAAGAGGAAGAAACACTTTTAAACTTATTTTACAAAGCCAGGTATACAAAAAAATAAAGGAAGGAAGGAAGGAAGGGAGGGAGGGAGGAGGAAGGAAAAGGAAAGGGAGGAAGGGAGGAAGGAGGGAGGGAGGAGGGAGGGAGGAAGGGAAAGAAGAAGTACAGGCCAGTATCCCTGACGACCATATACGTAAGAATCCTCAACAAAAGTCTAGCAAAGCAGATTCAACAGCCTATTAAAAGGATCGTACACCATGATCAAGTGGGATTTATTCCTGGGGTGTGAGGACAGTTCGACATATGCAACATATACCTGTGACACACCCCATTAACCAAATGAACATATAAATCATATGTTCATCTCAATAGATGCAGAAAAAGCATTTGACAAAATACAGTATCTTTTCATGATAAAGAATCTCAAATCACGTACAGATGGAATGAATCTCAACGTAATAAAGGCCAAATACGACTATCCCACAGTACTCAACAGTAGAAAACGAAAAGATTTTCCTCTAAGGTTGAGAGCAAGGTGCCTGCTTTCACCACCTCTGTTCAACACAGTACAGGGGGCAAATATGGAAGACGAAGAAATAAAAAACATCAAAATCAGAAAAGAAGAAGTAAAATTGTCTATTTGCCGATGGCATGATCTCGTATATCGAAAACCCTAAAGACTCCACCGAAAAATCATTAGAACAAACGAATTCGATAAAATTGAAAGACACCAAATCAACATACAAAAATCAGTTGCATTTTTATACACTAGCAATAAACTATCTGAAAAAAATTAAAATAAGCGATACCATTTATAACAGTATCGAAAATAGTAAAAGTCTCAGGAACACATTTAATCGAGGAGGCAACAACTCTGCACACTGAAATAAGACATCGATGACACAAATGGAAGCAGACGCGGATAAACAGAACACACCCTACGTTCATGGACAGGAAGAATCAGTATTGTTAAAATGCCCATTCTACCCAAAGTGATCTATGGATTCAGTGCAATCCCTATCAAACTTCCGATGACATTTGCACAGAAATTTAAAAAAGCAGTTCTAAAATTCACATGAAACCACAAAAGACCCCAATGCCCAATTAATCTCGACAAGGAGAACAAGTGCAGAGGCATTACGCCGACTGATTCCAAAATACGCTGCAAAAATATGGTCATAAAAACAGTATGGCAGCGGCGGGGAAACAATGGAGCAGAAGAGAGAGCTCTGAAACAAATCCGCGCGTTCACAGTCAACTGGTCTTCGACAAAAATGCCAAGAAAAGAAAATGAAGAAAAAATAGTCTTTTCAATAATGGTGTTGGGAAAACAATAGCATTAGCAGAAGAATAAAATTGGCCCCTTCCCTCATACCACATACAAAAGTCAACTCAGAATAGATTGACTTAAACTATAACCTATAGAGAAAAAAAAATTCTTGTCATTAGTTTTGGCAGTGATTCGTTTGGTCATAACGCCAAAAGCAAAGTCGACAAAAGCAAAAAGACAAGTGGGAGACATCCAAAACACGTGTGGGAGTTAAACAACTCAAAAGCAAGAAAACAAACAACCCGATTTAAACATGGGCAAAGGACCTGAATAGATATTTCTCAAAAGAAAACATACGCATGCCCAATGGATACACATTGTACTCGACCATTAATCACTGGTGAAATGCAGATTAAAACCACACTGAGATATTAACCCACACCCGTCAGAATGGCTATCATCAAAAAGACAGCAAGTAATGGTGAGGATGTGGAGAAAAGGGAACCCTCGTTCGCTGTCGGTGGGACTGTAAATCGGTGCGGCCACCGTGAAAAACAGTACGGAGGTTTCTCAAAGATGAAAAATAGGATTCATCGACCTAGTTCTGGATATACGGCTAAAGGGAATGAAATCGGTATCTCAAACTGATAATCTAAACAATGCTCATGGCAGCCTTAATTGCACTGGCCAGGATACAGAAACAACCCGAGTGTCTGTTGTCAGATGATCTGCTAACAAAATTGTGGAATATATACGATGGAATATATTCACCTTGAAAAAGGAGGACATCTCGTCATTTGTGACAACTCGGATGAACCCAGAGGACTTTATGCTAAGAGAAATGAGCCAGACACAGAAAGACAGATACTGTATGATCTCACTTTTATGTGGAACCTAAAAAGCCAAGTTCTTAGCAGCAGAGGCGGGCATGGCGGTTATGTGGCCGGGGTGTAGGGGAAACGGGGAGATGCTGGTCACAGGGTACAGAGTCTCATCTGAGTGGGCTGAATAAGTCCTAGAGACCTAAAGTACAGTAGGGCATCTGAAGATGGTAATAATGTTCTGTGCACTAGACATTTGCTAAAACGGAAACCTTAATTGTTCTCACTAAAAAAAGGCAAATACGTGAGGTGCTGGATGTGTTTTCCGGCTTGATTCTGCCAGCACGGGCAATCATTTCACAATGTATACGCATAGCAAAACATCACTTTCCATTCCTTAAGTATTTATTGGTAAAGCTGGGGGGAAAAGAGCAAACAGATTTCACCATCAAGTCTAACCAAGTCCAATCGGCTAAGACAAAACAAACAACACTTACCAGAAAGAAAACCACAGACTCTAGAACTTTCATCACTTACAATCCAATACAAAATTAACTGAAATATGAAAATCCCCCAAATGGAGCTTATTCTGAAGAGAAAAGAAAATTAACCGACTCCATCCCTGAACTGACCCCTAGTTGGAACTTAAGGTGAGAATTTTAAAGTGATTCCTTTAAAATATTTTCAATGGCATAAAACAAAATATATTTGCAATAAATGGAAAGATAAATCTCAGTGGATAATTGGATAATAAAAAAGAAATGGTGATTAGGAATGGAAGAATTCTTTGTCTTATATAAGCAAATCAATGAACGATCCTAACAGCCAAATAGAGATAACAGAGGAAAAGAGTATGTGAAGTTAAAGATAGATAAATATAATACATAGGCTAAAGAACAGAGGAAAAAAATAGAAAAATAAATTCAACAGCGGTTCAGGGGACTGTTAGATCGTATTAAAGTAATTAACAAATCAAGGACATGGAACCCAGAGCGAAAGGAGAGGGTCCATGTAGCCAAAAAATATTTCAAGAAATAATGATAAAAAATTTCTGAAATCGAAGGAGACATGAATTTAGAGTATCAAGATGCAAATTAAAACCACGAGGAGATCTTCCTACAGTCCCACTAGAATCACAAAAAGTAAAAAGGCCAAGGATAGGGAGCGTCGACAAAGACGTGGACCAAGGGGAACTCGTCTCGCTGGTGGGATGTGAAATGACACAGTCCCTCCTGAGGGACTGGCAGAGTTCCGTGAGAGTGAACACACGCGCATCATGTGGGATTAAACACACGCGTGTTCTGTGAGAGTGAACACACGCGCATCATGGAACCCGGGATCTCACTTTTCAGAATTCACCCAAGAGAAGTAAAAACACTTTTTTTTTTAAAAGAGAGATTTGTAAGCAAAAACAATTTTATTGCAGTGCTGTTTGTAATTGAATTTGACAGAACTCAAAGGTCTACCAACTGGTGAATTAAAAGTGTTACATCAATGCTAAGAGATTGCGCTCGGCCGTTCACAGAGTAGAATGCTGATAAACACGACAGGGACAATTATTAAAATATTATGTTAAATGAAACACAAAAAGCTGCACACTGTATCACTCGATACAGAGGAATTCTAGAAAAGGGACACCAGAGATCGAAAGCTGATCCACGGCTAGCTGGGGCGGAGCTTAAGTGACAGAGCAACCTGAGGGCATTTCTTAGTCGACGGACATGTTGTACATTTTGATTGAGATGGTGATTACATTACGCACAAGGGCCAAAATTTATCAAACTATTTAAAATAGGTGCTATTTAGTTTGTGTAAATTATACCTCAATGAAGCTGCCTCAGCAGAATCTAAGCGCAAAAAAGGCAAGAAATATGTGTAATTTCAATCTGAATCCCCCACTGCATCTGGCACATTTAGGCGATCGATAAACGTTAGCCAAATCACAAAAATGCCTGTGAGTTGCCTTATTGTCTGTCGATATAAAACACGCCCGTAATTTATTACTTGTACATATAGTTTTGTGAATGTTTGAAGTCTAAATATATTTGAGATCAAATATGTGGAACCGCTTATGTAACTTGGTGACAGTTTCTCACGGGTTGTCATTCTGACTTTTCTGCTGGCAGTTGTTCCAACAGGAATGGACTGGGATTTGTAAATGAAACGGTGAAGAAAAACGTTCCTGCAGATGTGCGGGAAACGGTCGACACGCCGGGCAGAAGTCCTTATTCCTCCGGGACACAAGCACTGGAGCCTCCGCAGTGTCCTGGGACGCGCTCGCTGCGGTCCCCAGGAAGAGGGACATTGACGCGGGAAGAGGAGAGATGAAACAGTCGGCGTGACAGCAGACGCCTCCTTACGGGGACGCGGCCAGCACTCGTCATCTTGTGACTTCCCTCCCTAACCCCAACGCTAACCCTAGCCCCGTCCCGTCTCTCGCTCCGAGAGTTACCTTGGAGCCTGGCAGCCTCTGCGGGGCACGTGCCCGGCGGGCGGCCCCTGCTGGCCGGGGGGCGCAGAGCAGAGAGCGCCGGCGTCCCGGGGCGCGGGGCGCGGGGCTCCTGCCTCTGCTGCCTCCCCGTCCGCGCCGCGTCCGCGCGGCACTTCCTCTGCCTTGGTGTGGGGGAACCGCCAGCTGGTGGACGGCGCGCCTGCACCCCGCTCCTCGCCCTGCTCGGCTCCCCAAAGTCACTGCTCCTCCTTCCGGCGACTCTGGATCTCAGTTTCCGTGTCACCTGGGTTCACCTCTCGTCAGGCCGTTCACCCAGCTTCTCCGTGAACGACCCTCGGGTCGGGTTCACGGTGTGGCCCGTCGCAGACTCTCCAACCGCCCCGGCCGCGGGCGGCAGGTGACAGCTGCTCTGCTGCTTCCAGATCGGGACTCCGGGCGCGGCTTCCGGCCCTCGCGCCATGGTCAAAGCCCTCTGCCCCTGTCCCTGACCGTGACACGCCAGCACCCCCTCCGGACCCCGACAAACGAGCGCACCCCCCGCGGCGCCGGCGGGCCGCCCACGGCCTGAAAGCTGCTCTCTCTGTCCTCACGGCGCATCCACGCTGCTGTCCCCACAGGGACGGTTCTCTCCTGACCCGAGGCCCGTCAGGGAGACGCGGCCCCGCGACGCACACGCTGAAGCCGCAGGGACAGATGGCTGAGTGTCCTCGTCTGCGGGAGCCGTGTTCTGTGACGTCGCGAGGCGCACGGAGTTCAGGGCCCAGCTGTCCCTCCCAGGGGCACCTGCGCACACACCTGCCGCGGGTCCCGGTCCTGACCACTCGCCCCGACAGAGTCTCTGGTCTGAGAAAACGAGGCTTAGACGCGGCAGTGGCTGCCGGAGCTACCCGCCTGGTGCGTGCCGGAGCTGGGGGGCGGGTCACCGACCCCCCGCTGGCCCAGAGTCGCCCCGCTCACTTCCAGTGGGGACCCAAACCCGCGCCGCTGAGACCACCCGGTTCTCTGCGCGTGCGCAAAGGGCCATGGAAGCTTCGCGAGCGAAAACCTTGGTGCCGCCAACCAGCCGCGCGTAGGGGACGCCACTGGTGACCGGGCTCAGGTGACGCGCCTGCTCCCACGGCTCCCGTAATGCCCGCTGCCGCAGGAAGCATCTGCGCTTGCTCTAATTCTGCTGAGGTTTTATCACACGATTTCATGTGGCAATTAGTTCAAGATAAGAATCTTATAACTCTGTGTGTGTGTGTGTGTGTGTGTGTGTGTGTGTGTGTTTCATTGGGCTCCAGCACAGCGGTGAGGATACAGTAGACATATTTACAAAATAGTTGCGACGCAGTCAGCTGCACGCTGCTGTTACATAAGCCTTTTAAACAGTAATCATTGGCCCGACTTCGGAGTAACTATCTTGTAGTCTTGGGAGGTAGTAGCTGGGAAGCCCCTCACAGGTGTTTTCACTTGACACCTTTGCAAACGATCTTTCTGCATTTCCGGTGGTGATGACATGGTGCCCCGCGGTTTTGAACATCAACTATCCAACCGGTGTTATCCTCTGCACTCCACCTACGTGAGCTTTTTTAGCACTCACAGCGACATGACCTAAGTCCTTTCGTGTCCCACCTGTCAGACAAAGGGCAGGCGTCACCTGCAGGTCTTCCGGGTTGTAGGAAACGTCGTGAGACCAGCACTTTGCAATGGGAGACTTCCACACCCTTAGCCGACAATAATCTATGCAAAACTTGAGGATGTGTTGCTACCAAATCTGGTCTTTTAAAGTGAGGAAGAAATTCTGAAGATTTCTTAATGCTTAAGGTGCTGGTTGAACAGAACGAAATTGAAGGTCTCAGGAGGGTCAGGCAGTTTCATCCCACAGCTGTAGAGAGCTGGGAGGGTCGCTCCACACGATAAGGAAAATGACACACAGGCTGTCCCCAACCTCGTCACAGAACTGAAGTCACGAGATAAAAAGCTAACTTTAAATCTGCGGGAAGACCGGCACCTATGGGGAGAAAAAGGTCTCGAGCATTCGTCTGCCTGGGGCGGAGCCTACTGGGTGTGATATAAGTGAGATTTAGCTGGAAACGTTTTTAAAAATTGCTACAGACTGAGTGTGGGCTCGCCGAGCACATGCATCTCCTGGGAGTCACAGAAATAGGAAAGTTTGTACCATCTTGAAAGCTTTTCTTCACGAACCCCAAGAGACTCACAGGAAATATGAGTGAGAATCCTGAAAAAGCTTTTCCTGGGGCGCTGGGGAGAGAAAGTGCAGCCTCTGTCTGAGCAAAGCCAGAAGCATCCTCCTTCTGCTCACAGAGCAGCGGCCGTTGTGCACAGGAGGAAGGGTGAGGAAGTAGGGAGCCTGGGGGCACTGGTGGGTACTGCTGGGGTGGGGAGCAGAACCTCGGCCACTACTGAAAATCCGTATGCTCATGAAGGCTAAAATCGAAGACTCTGGTTCACAGGACGTGCTTAGGACTGAGGGTGAATCAAAATGTCAGAGAATGCCCTCCCTACCTCACACCTGCAAACATGCTAACGCACAGCAGGTAGAAATAAAATCAGAACGTATTTGGGATAGTTGCAAGTGACAGAGTTTCTCGGGTAAGAACCACAGAGGGAAAACCTAGAGTTAAATGGGAAGATAAGCCGAATCAGACAGCATAAAGTTCTGACTGCATAAACACTAAAACACACACTGGAGGCTCGCCAGAAACGACGTACTCATCTCTATGCAGAAAAATAATACTGGTCTCCGTTTCTTCCTATTCTATACAAGATGTCTAGCTTTTAACCAAAATTTACAAGACATGAAAGAGTAAAAAAAAATTAAAATCGGAAGAGAAAAAAGACTAATTAGACCCAGGCTCAGACATAGACAGATATTAGAACTATCAGGCAGATAATTTAAAATAAGTAAAATAAATGTGTACAGGGTACAATGGACAAAGCAGACAGCCTGCAAGATCAGATAGGTGATTTCAGCAGAGAGATAGAAACTAAGAGAAAATATCGAACCAAGATGTTAGAAATCAAAGACACAGTAATAGAGCTTAAAAGTACCTTTGATGAGCTTATCAACACTGAAGGAGAGAATAAGTAAGCTCAAAAAGAGGTTACTAGAAATGATTCAAACTGAGTTGAGAAAAAAAAAAGATGGAAAATAAGTACAGAATATGCAACAACGATGTAACCATAGCAAGCGGTCTAACATACATAACTGAAATTTCAGAAAGCAGAAAGACAAAAATGGGAAGGATGTAGTCAAAGAAATAATGGCTGACAACTTTTTACGGACAGATGCCAATTTAAAGAACAAGAAGCTCGGAGAACATCAAACAGGATAAATAGCAAAATCAAATCAAAGCAAAACAAAACAAGAACCTAAACCGATACATATCATTTCAATTGAGAAAAACGTAAGGAAAGCAAAGAGTAAATCTTGAGGGCAGACAGAAAAATGCACATTATCTCAAAAGGAATAAAGATGACCACGACAGCAACTTTCATATCAGAAATCACGGAAGCAAGAAAATGAGAGTGATACTTCTAAAGCACTAAAAGGAAAAAAAACTCAAAAATCTATCAACTGAGAATTTTATGACCAATGGAAATATTCATCAAAAATGGGGCTTTTGAAGACCTGTTCTACAGGAAGTGTTAAAAGAATTTCTTCAGGTAGAAAGAATTCAATGCAGTCAGAAAGGTAGAACTGCTCAAAAAAATGAAGTGTCAAATATGGAATGAAGGTTAAGCATAAATTTTTTATTCCTCTAAAGGATAACTTATTAAAGCACTGAGAGAAAAAAAAATTATTGTGTGTATATAACATATATGAGTGAAATATATGAATACAATGGCACAAAGAATTGATGGGAATTGAAATATATCATTACAAGGCTTTTATGCTGTACAGAAAATACTGTAATATTATTTCATAGAAAACGCGTTTAAAATGTTTATTATAATGTGTGAGGAAACCATAAAAAATTAAGAAAAAGATACACATAATAAATCAATAGGTGAAGTATATACCATAGATGAAGCAGAAATTGCATAAACTTAGTTAAATAGCGAGAATACACAGTAGTAAAATCAAAAGACTTAGTGAATCTTACGTAGTTTTGAGCTTTTTAAATCTTATCACATAAAATTTTTGGATGTTAACGTATCTAATCAACATCCACATTATAATTTTAATATTGGAATAATTTTAAAATCACTGAAATGTCATATTTATGACTAAAATCTGAGATTCTGAGACTCTCCATGCCCTGAGAAATGATAATATCTTGATTAATAGTCTAATTAGTTTTTTCTTCTCTTTGCTTTTTTTTTTCCAATATTTCCCTTATAGACAGTATTAGACAGTGACTCAGATCACAAACTGCCTCAGTCAGACAGACTATTTTAGTTCCAGATTTCATCATGCGTGGGACGTGTAAACTTGGTCATATTTCTTAGCGTCTTTTGATCTTTTTTTTTGACATTTAAAATGGTAATGGTGATGGTGATGATGGCGGTGGTGGTGATGATGGTGATGGTGTGATGCTGATAATGGTGATGATGATGGTGAAGATGATGATGATGGTGATGGTGATGGTGATGGTGATAACGGCGATGGGTGATGGCGATGATGCGGCGGTGGTGATGATGATGGCGAAGATGATGACATTTACGAATATTTATTTACGGTGGTATTTTGGTGATAGTGATAAAGTGATGGTGATGACAGTGATGGTGGACGATGGTGATGGTGATGATGGTGATGGCGATGAGTGGCAGTAAGATGATGATGATGGTGATGGCGATGGTGATGATGGTGATGGCGATGGTGATAATGGTGATGGTGGTGATGATGGCATGGTGATGCCGATAATGGTGATGGCGATGGCAGATGCAGGATGCTGGAAGATGATGATGATGATGGTGATGATGATATCTGATCTGTAGGGCTGAGAGACTTAGAATTTGCTGCATATAGTGCTACATAAAGGTTAGCTGCCATCATTACTATTCCTAAATGCTGTGGACTGAGCTTGTCTCCCTGTAACTCATATGTTGAAGTCTGACCACTGTGGTAACTGTATTTGGAGACAGGAACTAAGGGAAGGTAATTAGGTTAAGTGAGGTCATGAAGTGGGGGCTCGGATCTGATAGGTTTAGTGTCCTCATAAGAGACACGAGAATGTTTGCTCTCTCTCCACAGTCATTCACCAAGGAAAAGCCATGAGAGGACATAGTGAGAAGGTGACTGACTGTCTGCAAGCCAGGGAGAGCGATCTCACCAAGACCTGACCTCTCTGGAACCGTGAACTTGAACTCCCAGCCTCCATAACCGAGAGAACATAAATTTCTGTTCTTTAGGCCTCCGTCTGCGGTAGTGTGTATGGCATGCCAAGCTGACGCAGACACTGAAGATTATAATACATTTCTAAAGACTGCTTTCGATATTCCCACACCGTTCAGGTTTTATCTTAGATTTATGATGAGCGGAGCGGTAGCAAAAGTATAATGCTCAAGTGGACAACTCCCAGTCCTATATTATCAATAAAAAATACGGGCTTTCAATAGGCTACCTATTCTAATCACATGATATCCCACCATTTCTGTAGTGGTCATAATTTTTTAATATACTTACATGTGTGCATAAAGAGCAAATTCAATCACATGCATTCAATTATATTCTTAATTTCTTAAGATTTGTAGCATTCTATATTACCTCAGTAAGATTTTCAAATTAATATCCTGTTTTTCTTTTTAAATTCAATATTATTATTGAATCATTTAAAAATTTCTTAATTGAGCTTTTGTGCAAGCTGAGCAGCAAAAACCGTTCAGCAGCAGAAATGGCAACACATTTATTTAGGTGGACAGTTTCGCTTGCTTTGCTTGGCACACAAATAAGTGATAGTTTGTTACAATTTAAATTCATTTCAATCACATGCAATTTGAGATTGGTTACACATTGATTTTGAAGTTTCACTAATAACTGGGAAGTAAGTATTTCCAATAATAAGTGACTTCTGGATAGTTGTAAATATAAGTAACTAAAAAATTAAAATTAGGCATGTAAATTCAACTATGATTTAAAATTAGTGGCTTATTCAACTTGTTCAACACGTTCTTCCCATTTTCATATTAAATATGGTGTGTTTGTTAATGGAATTTTTTTTAATATTCAAAATGTCATATTTTGAAAAGTACTCTATTTGGTGGTTCTGGCTGCAACTCCTTTTCAGGTTACGAATGTGGGAAGTGAGAACATGGATGATTAGTGAGCATTGTACCTCTAACGATTACTAACGGAATATTGATTATGTTCTGCATATCTAAATATCTGATCGTTTGTTCTCTGCAATTATTCAAGGGAAAGTAATGCAGTATTTGTTTAACCATATGTTTCTTTATGTGAGATTAGAGATAAAAGATTACGGGTCTATTAATAAGCACAACATTGAATCCAAGGCTTATTTTATTATTTTTGTGTGGCACGCCTAAAATATATCATACCACGGAGAAGTAATTTCCTTTTTAATAAAGTCTGAACTTCGGGCCTTGAATTTGATCTATGTGGTCCTCATAAGCCTTTCTGGTATTACCCATGCAGAATGTAAACCAAATATAATTTATCGGACGTTCCGGTGAATCGAATCACTCTGGGAGCTGCATTATTCAGGCGATGCTGAGGAAGCGAAGATTAAACAAACACATGTACTTGGTCCTTTTATCAACACATCTTTAGTGAGAACTTTATTGCAATGTGCTCTTCTTGGTGATAAGGACATCACAATAAACAAAGTAACGTTCCACCCTAATGGACAACACCTTCCAGCATTAGATGCCGGCAAGGTTTAGATGCGAGCGTGTTCTACGGGCTGCGGTGGCATAATAGACTTGCAGGAAAGATGGCAGAAACGAACGTCTAGTGATACATTCTGCTTTCGTCCCTCTGCAGCTGACTCACTAGAATTCTAACAAAAAAAGTTCAGGGGCAAATCGAGCCGCGGTTTTTAACAGGCTTGTTCATAATGTCCAGGGGAGGCCCATCGAGGTCTGCCTGTCTTCTGACCGGTTTTCTGTCATCGACATGATCGTTTTGCATCATTACCGCTGCCATCGTCACGGTCACCGTCATCAGAGTCTTGTTTTCATTAAACGTTTACGGAGCGCTCACCGCGCCCTGTAGGTTCGGGTGTCCTGTGTGCAATGGGAAAGTTCCGAACAAATGCATCTCGGCGAACGGCCTCGCCATCCACCCCGCCGATGGAGGCAAGCCGGGTGGCTGTGTCTGCACTGCTCATTGTCACACGCCTCGCCTGAAATCCGTCAGCAAAGAACGTCTCTGTTGTCCTCCAGCTACATCCTGAATCCGGCCCCTCCCCACCGTTGGTCAGGCACCCGGCCCCTGTCGCCTGGCCCAGGGCAGTGCCCCCCGGACTGGTCCCCGCCCCACCCCCCGCCCTACTCGTCCTGCTCCCTACTCGTCACTCTCCTTCTGGAACGTCACTCTCTTCTCTGGACTGGCCAAGGTCGTCTTCGTCATGCCGTGTGAGTTTTCTGTTGTCGCCGAAACAAATCGTCACGCACCGAGCAGCTTAAACCGCCGCAGACTGACGACGCCGCGTGGAGCTCCCGAGCCCGCGAAGCGGGTCGCAGGACCAACGTCAAGGCGTCCGCGGGCTGAGGGGCTCTCGGGGACGACCCGTTGCGTTGCCTTTTCCAGCTCCCGGGGGCGACGTGTTCCTCGGCCGGTGGCCTCCTCCCACCGCCCACCTCCGCGGCCGGCAGTGGCCGGGCACGTCGTTTTCACGCTGCATCGCTGGCGCTGACCTTCCGCCCGCCTCTTCCCCGCTCACAGACCCTGTCATTACCTCGGGCCACTCACGAGGCCAGGCCAGTCGTAGCTCGATGTCATCTGATGAGTAACCGGAACCCGACCTGAACTGTTTGTTTCCCTATATCACATGACACAAAATATTCACGGGTTCTGGGGATCGGGATGGGGACAACTTTGGGGACATGCCATCTACCACATATATTTATTATAACTTCGTATAATCTACCCTTGGCGACCTCGTTACTCTCACTTCCTGCCAGCCTGCGCCTCCCTCAACGCGCCTCGGCCTCAGCGAGCTCCTCGTGATTCCTTGAAAATGTGGATTTCACCCAAATGGCAGGGACTTTGTGTCATCTCGTCCTCCTTCCTTGAACAAGTCTTCTCAGAGACGCACGTGTCCAGTGCTTCTTTGCTTCCTTTCGTTTGCTGAAACCTCCTGTTTTCAAAAAGCCCTTCACTAACCAGCCTGTCTCGTTCGGCCCCCTCTGTCGCTATGGATTCCTCGTCCTCGGCTTCTCTCTTCGTGAATGTGTCTGTCCCTCTTGCTGTCGTCGGTCCCTCACGCACAGGGCGGAGATTCGGCGCACCTGCACTCGCCTTGGTGCTCTCGGCATCTGACGGACACCGGGAGGGAGGAACCTGCCTAGTGGACGGTGGACAAACGCGTGCCTTTCGCGCTCGGATCTACGGCAGGCGCCTCCCGCTCGGGATGTCCTGTAACCCTCACGGCTGTCCCGCGAAGTTGCTTATCACTTACGTTTTATAGCCAGGATGACCGTGGTTCACAGAAACCACTTCGTCTGAGACGCCGCCACGGCAAAGCCGGGGCGCCTGCTGCTCCACCGCCATCCCCATCACCCCAAAACACGGCGCTGAGCACCTGCGTGAAGAACGCTGACCCCCGTCCCCCGCCCAAGTGGCGACGCTCTTGTTGGAGATGTTAGGCATTCAATTTAAAGGATGACATCGGGGTGTAAAAAACGAATACTTGCTGCGCAGTGTCTTTCTGTAAAAACTTACTTAGTGTTTGTTGAGAAAATGAAGTTCTTTAAGATGGCAGAGAAGTTAAAAGGCCTTGAAGGTTAAAGTCATTTGGAAATCTCCAGAAAGGAGGTAGAATTGAAGAATGAGACAGAACAGCTGATGCATTTTACACCCCTGCTCTCGTTTTAGGGTGCCCTGAAGACAGGACTGACAGGCGAGGTGGCTTATGTGCCATCTCCCGAGACGGAGCAGAGAGACCTGCGCGATGACACACTTAGCTCACTTTGCTACAGGCGGGACACTCCTTATGGTCACCGGGGAAGCCTAAACACTTCCCCTGGGGAACTCACCCGACACAGAGGTTTAAGTGGCATCGGGACCTTTAAAAGTTCCCTAAGCAGTTCTAATATTCGGCCCCGGTTGAGAAGCGCTGTCACAGTGTGTCGCTCGCTGAAGGCGGACCGCGCCCAGCACGTGGTGCTCACACTAACCAAGTAATGGTTGCCTGAAACACTGCTCTGCTGGAGACCGAACACTTAATAAGGAGCGTTGCACTACCTCCAGTCTAATTTCTGCGTGTGATAAATATAAATAGTACATTTCTTTAGATATCCGATAACTGAGACATGAAAAGGTATACATACACACACGTATATACGCACATATGTATATATGTGTGTGTGTGTATATATATATCTTCCCATTGCTAAATATACATTAATGAGTTTTATGTAACTAAAATGCCCTCAAAAGAAGGTATGACTTACTTCAATATTTCCGCCTGCATAAAATCCCCCCAAACAACACTTCTTTTTGTTTTCTCTGGGTAGAAGTTTTTGAGGCATTTTTGCCATGGAAGTAGTCATCTCATTTAAAACCACAGACAGGATAGTGGTGTAGACGTCTGAACACCTGAGAGCCGACATTATCTAAAATTTCTTAGGTCATTTTGATCGTCACACTTATTTTCTTCGAGAGCGAACAGTTCATCTAGAAGTCCTGTAAGTAAAGGATGGTGACTGCAAGCCATTTTCACTTGCTATCGCTTTTAAAATAATACTCGTTCTCTTGTAAAGCCGGATGCATTGAGTAACAGAATACGACCTCACTTTATTTTAAAATTATTATATTTTAATACTTGTAAACACTAACACAATTTTTCTCTCTCCGGACAATCAATGAGCCAAAGTAACTTCCAAAAATAGCGAGAGAAAAAAAAAAGACTCTTTTATCAAGTAGACTGAAGGCTATTTATACAAGAAAAATAATCATAAATTCCCAAGGGAGTATCTCTGAATATTTAAATCTGGTCAGCATTTATATCTACCACATAAAATAGCAAAGGGCTCTAAGTCAGCAGAAATTCCTGTATTTCCACAGCTTGGTAAAAATTAAGAGTCAAATACTACTTAAATTTGTGATTTGCCAAAGAAATGCTTTTGTTCTGTTCTATTTTCAAGCATTTGCTTTTCTGTTAGGCCGAGGCCGGCCATCGGTGATCCCTCGGGCCCTCGGGCCCCGGCCGGCAGGTGCTGAAGGGGAGGCAGCCGATGCGCACTCAAAACACGGAGAAAATGTCATTCGCATCGAAGGCCAAATTGAGGCCCGGCAGCAGCGCGAAAAATCGTCAGAGACGCTAGAAGCGTGGGCGCTCTGCGGACTTGTCCCAGTCAGTCTTCTGTGAATGACTGGCTTTGAGCAGCAGGCTCTTGACACATAGCATCTTCACTGAAAAAACTGAACTGAGAACATGCTTGAAATTATCAGCTAGAGGTTGGAACCAAACGGCTGCGGCCAGGACTGAAAAGCGAGGAGGGGAGGAATCAGAAGCCCAGCCTTGGATTCAGGATGGGACTAGCCAGTCCTCAGGCCGGCAAATGCATGGTTGCCATAGCAACGGGGCATTAACTGGCCCACGCAGATGAACTCGAAGGTGCAGGAGCCAGGGAGTGGCTGCGAGCAGCTGCTCTGGACAGCCGTGGGAGCTGACGCGGCCTCTCAAACGCCTTCCAGGGGGACCCCAAAAGAACGGGTGTTCGGCCTATCACCTATAACGCATTCGGTCGTTGCTTTTCTCTCATTGCCCGAGTAATAAGTCAACTATTTGCAGCAGCGTTTCGGGCTGTGTTGTTTAATTCTCTGCTGCTCTGTGGCCTCATCAGGTACTCGGCTTAGTTGTGCATAATAATGGCCGTGTGTTAGGCCGAGAAGCAAAAGTAAAAATATTCTGACAGTGTCTTTCCCCTTCGGATTTCATTTTCCAACAGGGAAAGTTGAGTTGTTCGACGTTCACCACCAAGTTTGATTAACGTTGAAGATATCACAAAAACTTACTGAAATGGGTGAACGGATTAATGAGAGCCGTGAAGCAGGTAAAATTGGTACCTTTGAACTTGAAACTTTCCCGTTCTTCTCTTGCTGTCTGCCTATTCTTCCTTTTTTTCTCACTGCTCATCTGGCAAGTCCCGCCCTCCCCAAACGTTCCAAGTCCCTTGTTTCCTCACAGCTGTGAGGGTGACCGTGGTCCCAGAAGACAGGACGGGACCCGGATGTGGGTGAGGGGTGGCCTGTGCCATCCCGGTGCAGAGTCTCACACAACTGGATGATTAGACGTGCTGAAAGTGTCGCCTGGAAGAGTCTAATGTTTAAGAAGAAGCTTCGTATTTACACTGAGCGAGTTCTAAGAGAATTAGAAAGGGTAGGAATGATATTAAAGGCATTTCGGTAATAAAAGCTTTCATTAAAAAAGTAAGTTCTATAAAAAGCCTAACACAAGTAAGTTGGCAAACCTTTGCCAAAACATATGCAACTCGATTATGTTTCTTTGGTCCAGTTCATCAAACTTAGATATGGAACATAAAAATATAAAAATAAATGCCAGTATGGCAATTTAAATAATTATAGTGATTTTAGAAGAAAATATGTTCTTTTCATATTATTTCCTTGGAAACAACATTTAAACCCAAATATTAAAGGCTACATCAACATTTCCTTGTAAGGGGCATAGATGCAATTATTTTCCCAAAATTACTACTGATTACATACAGTCTTTTTATAAAAGATTATTTCAAATATGTCATGCTCATTATTCAAGGGCCTATTATTCTGATTTGAATTGAAATGAACATTTCTTATTATTATGGCCCATGTAGAATGATACATTATGTATCATTAAAATCTCAATTTTTACATTCAAGAAATACTGAAAAAGTTAATGCGAGTAAGTTTGAAAAGAATTTTTCAACTATATCAATTAATTCAGATGTTACTTCTCAAAGTTTTCAAGTAATTTCTATCCCTGGGCATTTACTCCTTTATGTGAGAAACGAGGCAGACTGCTCATTCATCACCTGCCGAAAAATCCCATCTCTCCCTTTTCGTCAATAACAACAACAACAAAAAAATGTATCGACAAAGGCAGGACTATATTTGGCTTTTAAAAAAACGACTCCTATTTCTTGGCGTCCCTTTGCAAAAGCGAGCAGTCAGACAGACATTGGGAAGTCACCGGCCGGTCTGAGGAAGGGCTGGCGGCCCTCGCTCCTCCCTTCTCTCTTCCTGAGAATGACGAGGGCTTAGCGGTCGGTGCGCCAGCATCGACCTCGTTCAGCAGAAAGTAACCAAGTGCTAAAGACCCCGGCACCCAGCAGCGACCTCGCTGAGACACACACCGGCCCGGGCCCCTGGAGAAACGTAAGCTGCATTTCGAGGCGCTTCCCCTTCAGGCCCGCCACCCTCTGGGCCAACACTCCACACCACGATGCTCTACAAACAGCTCAGCTCCGCCTCGGGCCCACGCACACGCTTTCCCGTTTGTGATCGGGGGCGGCCGTTCAGAAGACGCGCGGATGACGCTCTCCCAAGCCTGTCGTCACCGACGAGGTCTTCTCAGAGTCCCCCCAGGTCGCAAAGCACCCAGGGCGTGACAACTCAGGGATGGAGAGTGAATGCTGTGGGAGCTACACGGCCTCGGTATTTCTTGTTTTGAATGTGAAATTAAAATATGTATTAATGAATAAAAAGTTTAATGTGCAGAGAAATAATCACATTAAGACGAATGTGATTTTTTAAAACTTTAAAGGGCTATATTTCCGGTAAGTTTTTATGAACATATTTAGTATTTTTCATTGTCCACGATGAGTTTTTTCTCCTAAAAGTTTGCTATGTTTCTATTATGTTAGTTTATGTGGAAAAAATATCGTATTTATATTTTGCCAATTTTAAATGTTCTTTTTTCGGTTCGAAGGCACATATTTATGGGACAAACCTCGGTGTTTACATGCCGTGCACACAGAAAAACAGAAGCAATGGTAAAGGGGCGAGGAATCGCATGTGTCTGAGGGACAGACGGACTTCGGGTACGTCCTCCCGTTAAACTCGCTATTTGTGTCTGCCTCCGGATTACCTTCTCTTAAACCTTGGAAAAATGAGTTTAAATTTTTACATTTTTGATGTGTATTACAGGTTTCTCCCATTAAAACGAATATGCATCAACATATTCAGTTGAAATATAATGCTCAAATATATCTGAGTTGGATGATAAGACTTGCCGGTTTAGCCCATCCTTAGTTACAAACCGCTTGGAAGTTTTCAACTTTCCAATCTTGTCATCAGCAAGATCGTGGTTCATACACCTTCGAAATTGAGAAACATACTCATTTTGGGCATAACTAATGAAGGTTCATCTTCTTCACGTGGGATTATCTGTCTGCTTATACGCTGCAACCACAGACCTTGGCCCTGCGGTCCGCAAGCTATAAAAATGCACACCGCTCAGCTGCGGGACACGTCAGCCAGTACCCAGTGGTACTTATAAATCTTAGGTCTGTGCCCTCTTCAAACTGCTCCACAAAACATACGTCCAAACGTCATTACCATATATTACTATTATTTTGGTAATTTATAAAAGTAAAAACGTCGATTGTAAGAGAACAAGCAGATTTTATAGAAATGAATACAGAGGTGTATAGGAATAAAATTACATCACAAGGGATACTTGTTTTCAAACCAGTCACATAAACAGTGGTGAATAAATAAACACGACAAAAGTCTTAACTGTTTCATTAGACTGTTCTATTTTTGCATATATTAGGAAAATATTTTCTTTTTATTTAAAGAATCGGATTGTGCCGGAAGGGTCGAGAGGTGCCCAGTGTCAGCGGGTCATGAGAGACGACGTTTCTTAAATTAAATAATAGTAGCGAATCCTCATAATTTTGATGCTCTAGCATGCAACATCTTTTTGACTGTGCGGCTCGGAGCATTCCACACCACCTTGCGGACGTGGCCTGACCAGGACAGCGGCCTGGCTGGGGACGCGAGGCAACGCGCAGCCTGTTCTCTGAGCTGTCTCTCTGGGACAGGGGCCGAAACCTGTCACCCTGACGACTAGGTACCATCGGGTACCGGCCGGGGTGGGCGCTCGCTCTGCCGCTGCGGGCCACGGTGCCCAGAGCTGGTCCCCGCGGCGCGTGCCGCTGCCCAGCGCTGTCCTCCCTCGAAGCCGCTTCTGCTCGTGGACCTGGCGTCAAGCGCGCGCTGAACGAACACGCGGGTGTCCCCCATGCCCGCTGCGCGCCGGTCTGACGTCTGTTCCCATAGCAACACGTGTGAGTCACCCCACGGCCTCACTTGCTAAACCTGCTCCGCCCGGCGTCACGGGACTGCTGCACCGCGGCGGCGACACTGGCCGGTGCTCGCTGTCGCCCACAGCAAGCGGCCCTCAGGTGTGCTCGCCCCTCTGCGTGCCAGGGTCTGACCCCCGCTGCTCGCGGCCGTTGTCGCTTGTCCCCGGGGGTTCCCCCCGCCACCCACAGAGCCTTGTCCAGACCAGCGCGCGCCTTTCCCTCTCTGAAGTACACAATATTTTTAAACCATAAGTTAATTGTTTCAGAATTCTTAATTTTTCTTACTAATTTCTTTGGAAGCCAATATTGATTATTTGCACACGTGTGTGTATCCAATTTCTTCTCTTACATTCCCCACAAATCCTAGAAATGCTGAGTGCGAAGTAGACACTTAGACAAAGGGAATGCTTTGGACTTCACTTCCTTATTCAAAAATCAAAGATAGAAATAGTATATACATACATATTTTTTACAGGCTCACATTAGAAAATAATTGTGGTCAGAGTGTTTGCAATAATGGCCACGTGACATGGAATCAGACAGCCTGACCTGGAATCCTAATCGTGTGGCCACTAACTGTGTCACCCAGTAAGTGACCCTCTCTGATTCTGTTACCTCATCCTTGAGCCCCAACTCACAGACCTGAAAGGGGGGGATAATGATGATGGTGGTCATCGGCAATGCCGTCGTCAGCACTAGAAAAAATAACGGCACCAACAGGGTACGCACCATGTGCCGCAAGGTGCCCTAAGAACATGCGAGCTAAGGGACATATAAATGAATTTCGATAATGTTAGTGGCCAATGGAAGTCTTAAATGTGGAATGATTTACTAAAAGTTTTGTGAGGCTACTCTCTTAGCTCGTGACTGGTATTTTATCAGAATTTTTAGCAAATCAGTAGATAAAAAAGATCTACCATATGCTGAGTCCATTCCCCATCGGACCCAGAGCAGTGGATCCGAATTAAAATGTTGGTCATTGGAACTGCGTACTCATGTTGTATGAATCCGACGGTCTATGAAAGCTATTGCAGAATGAGGAAAGGTCATATTATTGAAAACCCACTCTTTAGAAAGGAAAACAGAAAAATGACTACCGCTCTGCTTTTGTCGGTAAGAATTTCTAGAGCAAAACTTTTCGGGCTTTAAAATAGTTCCTGGACAGTGCACAGATAGGTTTGAGAATGTGATGCTTAGGAAGGGTGGATCGCGGGGTTCAGTGACTGAGGAATTCAAGAGGGAAGCGCGAGACGAGGCGTTCGTGGCGAACTGCTGCACGCAGTCCTGACAGCAGCTCCCTCCGAACGAGAGGGCTGCATCCTGCTGACTGTGATATGCCTTTGTACCCCATTTAGAGGACTTTTTTTTACTGCATCACATTTTGTCTCCTATGCAACTTATTGGCACTCAAGGTGAGACGTGAGGACAAGAAAAAGTAAAAGTTTCCGAGATTCCTAAGGTTTTTGATGGTAAAACATTTGGAAAGTGATTTCGAAGTAAATGCAACAAGTTCATGCTAAAATTCAATGGCTGTATTTTTTATCTTAAATAGAGTTACCAGAATTGGTACGGTGTCAGAGGCAATTTTAAAATACTAGAAATATCTAGAAACTGCAGCATCATTAGGAAGGGTTTATTGGCTGTCTCGAGATATATAAAATATATAAATATAAAAACACAAAAACAATAATCGGCCCTCTAGCCTGGTTAAAATATCAAAATGGAGAAAAATGTCTAAGGCAAAACGAACGAAAATTGATGAAAAAGTAATGTATAAAATATTAAAATTAATTTTTAAATCGTAGATAAAATAAGTTTATAAATGTCAGAAGGCTTATAGAATTGACCATATATAGATATATAATTAATTTAATCAAAATGTAGGCATGCATATTGGAAGGAAAGAAGTAAAACTATCTCTGTTCACATATGACGTAATCTTGCATGTAGAAAACTCTAAGGAATCCACCAGCAAACTCTTCTAACTAATCGGTCACTCAGCAAGGTTCCAGGATACAGGATTAACACAAACCCCACTGTATTCTTATATACTGGCAACGAACGATTTGAAAATGAAATTAAGAAAACAATGACATCCACAAGAGCATCAAAAAGGATAAAACTCTTAGGAATAAATTTAACAAAAAGGTATAAAACTTGTACTCTGAAAAACACAAAAGATTGTTGGAAGAAATGAAGGCAGATCTATGCAATGAAAAAATACTCCACGTTCATGGATCAGAAGACTCAACATTGTTAAAATGGCAACCCAACCCCGCCCCCCAAACTGTCTACAGATTAAACGGAGTCCCTAACAGAATCCCAGCTGACTTCTTTAGAAAAATTGATGAGCTTATTCTAAAATTCACATGAAAATGCCAGGCAACCGGAATAGCCAAAGTAACCTCCCCAAAAAGAACAGGGAAGAAGGAATCACATTTCCGGATTACAAAAGTCGTTACAAAGCAAGAGTAATCAAGAGCGTGTGATAGGACAGGTATATAGATCAATGGAACAGACCCGAGAGTTCAGAGATAAACCCACATCCTTGGTCAATTGATTTTCAACGAGGCTACAAGACTATTCGATGAAGGAAGAACAAACAGCCTTGTCAACAAATGGTGCCGGGACAACCGAAGAGCCACGTGCCAAAGATTAAAGTCAGACTCTAACCTCTCATCGCACACAAAAATTAACTCAGAACGCATCAGAAACCCAAATGTAATAACTAAAATTATAAAATTCTAACAAGAAAACGTAGAGGTAATTCTTATTTTGAGTTGAGCGAGGAAGTTATTTTAACACATATTGAAAGGAATAAAAACAAGAACCAAAGCACTAATACTACGAAAACAGCTCTTTCAGTCTGACTTACAACTAATTCTGTTGGTATGATGTCCGATTATCTAACTTAATGCCTCAATGCATTTTCTCCTCCCCTTTCAGTTCTGCATGCGGCTTGTCTAGAAAATGCCTGCGACTTTTCAAATCTCCATATTAAATGGAGACGAGGGTGGAGAGCTGATGTTCTAACACATTCTTTGTGAACCGGATCCTTAAAAAAGAATCCGTTTGGAAAAGAAGATAGATCAGTAGCTTCCAGGTCGAGATGAGAGGCGGTGGGTCAGGAACATACCTTGGAGATCAGACAGCTGTTTGCAAATAGTGATTAACTAAGTGTCCTTATTCTTTCCACTGTATAGAGCAGCTGCAACTTTTACATACAGATGAAACAGTTCTGTATCTCCCTACAGCGTATTTACCAGATGTGTTAGAGTTTCAACTTTTGATGTTCGTGGCCCAAAGATAAACATGTTTGTATTCACAGCAGCCACGCATCGCATCATATATATGATATACATACACACATCATATATATATATATACATATATATATAGATATACATACACATATATATAGATATACATACACACGCACATATGCATATGTGTGTACATATTGTTTGTTATAGACATAATTCAGTAACACGTTACTTATCTTGTATATGAAACTCATTATGAAGAACATACTTTACCAAATTTGCTCTTTCTCTAACTGTAGAGTTTTTGATTTCATAAGCGTTGTTATCGTTTAAATTTATTTCGTTCATATATTTTCCTGTTTGTCTATTTTATAGAGAGGTAGGTGCTGAGGCATAAATGTTTTCAAAACGTTCTTTGTAGCAGTGGGTTAAAATAATTACATCTTTATATTTGTGACAGTTTGGGGGAAAAGTTAAAAATCAATGTAGTTTTCTGTGTGGAGAAGCTAATCAGATAACATCTCCTCTGATTTCTAATCAAGGAGGTTTATTACTTGGGAATTTAAGACAAGGCATCTTTGGAGATACGTTTCAGAAGGGAAAACTTGTCTTTGAAATAATATCATTGACTCAATAGCTGCTGAATGCTTACAACGTGCTGATGGTCCTCTGAGGACTTTAATCGTGTATCTTATCTAAGTTCCAGTGTAACTCTATCAAAACTTTGTCTGCGAAATTAAATTGAGAGAGAGAGGGAAGGAGGGGCGGGCGGAGTAAGGCAGGGAGAGGGAGGAAGAGGGGGAGGAGGGAGGAGGAGATGGGAAAGAGGCTTAGGGAGGGAGGAGGAAGAGGGATGGAGGAGGGAAAAGAGTGGAGGGAGGGAGGAGGGAGGAGGAGAGGCCATGCAAACCCCATGATCGTGCGACCACTAAGAGCCAGAACAGGACTTCTCACTCGTGCCTCTGATGCGAGAGCTCCCGCTCCTGCCCACGGGCCTTACCCGCCTCCGAGAGACACCGATGGAAAGGATCGATGTGCTATTGATAATATCGATGGAGCCTGGACGTTTCTTTTCTCTTACTGTGGCATTGTACACCTTTAAAGTGACAAAACTAACTGAAATGGCCCAAGTTCTACGACCATGATGTCGAAAAGGCACTTCGCTGGGAAGGACGCGTGATACTTCCCTTGGCATTTGGACTATTATTTTAAATTAAATTTATTGGCGTGACATCGGTTAATAAAATTATATAGGTTTCAAGCGTAGCTCAGAAATACATATCGGTCCGTAAGAATGAGCACACACCGTTAATTCCCGCTGCGCCATATCCGAAGCCCAAAACTCAGCATTGCGAATTTCCCGTGTTGCCCGCCACCTTAAGATGTTCCTATTACCTTTGTCATTTTCACCCACATTTGCATTGCCGTTTCCCTGCACTTGGCAATCCAAATATAGAATAATCTCATGAATTTATTAATGCAGGCATTTGAAGTTGAGTCTTGTAGTGCCACCTTCTGGCATGAATTATCGTAGAAATGTTCCAAATGCTGACAGTTTCTAATGGTTAAGTAACTTAAATTAGATGGTTTCCGTTTGCTCGGTATGTCCATTTCTACTTTGCGGTGAATTTCCTTGCGCCTAGATCTCTATCGAAAGGAAAGGGTGAGTCTGGCTCGAAGTACACAGATACCCGAACTCCAGGAAAATATTTACTATGTGACAGCTATACATAGAACAGCAAAAATAATAGGAAAAGTGGTGACATTGTAAAAAGTCTTCGTGGTTTTCCCGTTTTTAACTGAATGCTGCCAATTAATGTGAATGTTATTTTTCTGAGCAAATAAATGCAGGACTCAATATCTTCAATTGTTCCTACATTAATTGCATTTGATCCAGTACTTTAATTTTTACAAACTATTTCATGACACATTACTCAGATTATTTCTGTTTCTTTAATATGTCCTTTATTGCACACACCTTAATATTATGTTATCTTAATTTACCACACGTTCTTCTGATAAAAATAGAAAAATAATCTCTGGAGGGAAAGGGAAGGTAAGAAAGTTTTATCTAATGATGGTGACCTATTTTTCCAGGAAACCATTAGCATCTAATTCTATTACAAGAAGAATTTTAAAACAAAATTAGTGGACGCCAATAAATGCAGCCTTGGGCCAGGCTGATATCATTATGCAGATTTTACAGTGAATTTAACCATTCGCCGAGAAATCGAAATGGAAATTTCTGTGGACACGCAGAGTTTTAGTTTATTATTAACTCTTGTCACGTCAAGTTTTTGTTAAGAGATTACAAAATCCCTTTGGAGTGGACTGCAGGGTTCTGCGGAGTATATAAATATAAAATTATCGAATCGTTCTATTTTTTTTTTTTTTAATGTGGAACAGAATGGCAGGAAGAGGCTCCATCTTTCATAAGAAAATTTCTAGAAGAGAAATACTGGGTTTTGAATAGTAATGAAGTTTATCACAATATATTTGTTAATTTATCTAATTCCTCTAAGGTGATATTTCACGATTATTAACAACCTACCTACCTTTCCTCTCTCCCTCCCTCTCCCTACCTTTTCCCCTTTTTAAAAATATCAAAAGACATTTCACTGAGAGGACGTTTCCGGAACTAACTTCAGTATGACCTTGGGAAGTCCTTCGCCTCCTCCGAGGTGCTTTTTGACCCTTTCAGTCTTCAGCTCTGAAAGTCTCTGACCCAGGCGTCTGCGGGCCGGAGGGGTTTGACTGTAAGGGGCACTTTGTTGAATAGTTTTATTCTGGAGGCTGGAGGGGAATCTCAGGATAAGTAAGTACGCAGAACGGACAAACCCTTGTGTGCTGTCTGGTCCCCACTGGTCTCAGGGCTATACTAGTGGGTTTTATGTGTCAGAGTCTCAAAGACAAGTTAAGGGAGACTACCCACGTTCCAACTTAAGGGGGAGGCTTAGTCCATTGACGGGAATTCATCAGGGATGTAGGAAGAGGGCACACATGTTGACACTTCGAGGTTAATGAAGAAGTCCCCCCATGAGCTGTGAGTGGGGATGGGTTCCATGACTGGCAAGAACTTCTTCGATTTCAGGACCTGCGGCGCGTGAGTGTGTGTGAGTGTGTGTGAGCGTATGCGTGAGTGTGTGAGCGTTTGTGTGTGTGTGGAAATGCTTACTAACAAGAATCCAAGGAACACAGAAAGCCCCCCAGCCCGAAGCTGGCACAGAGAGGAGAGCTCGTGGGACCCTGGTGTCTGAGCAAGGCGAGCAGCAGCCGGCACAGCCTGCTGCGGGGAAGGTGAGCCCGGCGTCTGGGTCCTGTGTGCGGGGCGAGGCCTCCCGTGTCACTGGCGGTTCTCCCTGACGGTGTCCGTGGTGTCCGCCCTCTGCGGATTCCCATGTTGAAATCTTGACCTCAATTTCAGCTGCATTTAGAACCGGGGCCTTTCCGGGGTAATGACAGCTGAGAGCACAGGCGTGGGGCCCTGGTCCCACAAAACCCGTGTCCTTATAGGCGCAGAGACCCAGAGCCCCGTCTCTCCCCTCCTGTGCACAGAGGAAAGCCTGCACGGGGCTCGGGACTCGCGCCAGGAGAGGCTCCCAGGAGGCCACGGGCCCCTGCACCTCCCCGGTGCAGCCTCCAGGACTGCGAGAGAGAGAACCCCGCCCGGGTCTGTGGCATCTTCTCACGTCAAGGCCAAGGCGCACATTCGCTCTCTGCATCCACCGACCCCCGACCACAGCCGAACACAGACAGGGATTTGCTGAAAACAAAGTCCGCGCCGCAGTGTGCCCACGGTGCAAACCCGGGTCGCCCGAGGTCACCTGTGCGTTCACCTACGAAAATGGAATCTTTATTCACCTAGAGTTCACGGTAAGAACATCAAATTCCAAAAAAGTTAGACCTTATAAGACAAACTGGGAAACATTTATATAAAAAGATATACAATGTTTAGTAAATTGTTTCAAATTAAATACAGTATTTTTGGTGAAGCAAAATTGAATGTACATATATACTGAACGTACCCACATCACATCTCTGTGCTTTGTTTTTTTGCATTTTATATATTATCCAGCATGAGGAGTTTAATCTTGCAGATATTAACAAGAATGTGTCATAAAAAAAAAAAACAACCTATTTATGGATGTAAAGTGTTTATGGATGTAAAATGGCACTTTTAACATTTAGTCCCATAAAATCAACTTCAGTGTAAGAGTGAATTATGCAGTAAACACTGTTGTTGTTGTTTTTTTAAGCAAACTCTTTGAAAATGTGTCTTATACTGTAGATCGTTTAGAAGAAATTATTAGTGTTTTGAAATATCACTTACGTGTTATTGAAAACGGCCAGGAAAAGCAATGTTCTCAACCCCTCATTGGCATCGAGGCCTCTTTTCTAATTTCATTAAAAACGTGTCCAGTGAACAGAAAGTCTGTTCACTGAGGAAGCACAGTCCTCGATGGACCCTGGGCTCCCTAGGTGACCCCCCCTCACCTCCATGGCCCCCTGCTCGCCCCGCGCTGCCGCCCAGTCCTCCGCGCCCATCAGCGCGCGGGCACAGGCCTCCCTTCGCCTCGCAGAGGATTCCCTCTGCCCGCCACGCTCTTCCCTGAGGTGTGGGCAGACCGAGCTTCCTCAAGCCTTTTTTCAATCATCTTTCAGTGACCGACCGCCCTGCGTAAGCTGCACAAATCTCGTATTGCTGCTGGCCCTCCACGCCCTGCTCTTTATATATATCTATATATCTATATATCTCTATCTCTATCTATCTATATAAATATATATAAATATATATTTATATATAAATATATATAATTATAAAATAATCATATATAATAATTATATATAAAAATATAAATATATATAAATATATATATTTATATATATATATAAAAAATCGCCACTGAACGGATCCCATTCGTTACTTAGCAACGGTTTCCTCTCTTCGGAGTGCCAGGCTCCCGGAGACGAGGGCGGGGCCTGGGCCGAGGGCGGGGCCTGGGCCGCGGCCGTCCCTGGCGCGCATGGACTGTGTGAAGGAGTCAGGGTCTCATGGCGCGAATCTGGCATCTTTTCAGCGTGGACCAGCTGCAGAGTGTTCGCTTTGTGCGGCAGTGCCCACCCGTGAGTGGCTGGTGAACGTCACCTCTTACGGTACGTGACAGTGACAGTGACGCGTTCGCGCTCACCGGGGTGCAGAGACAGCGTGGTTGAGAGCGGGCTCCAGAACGCCGGGTTCTGGAAGCATCGAGCGCACGAAACGATACCTAGAACCCCGTCCTTCCCCGTCCCTCGTCGCTGGGTTAATTGATACCTCAACTTTATGTCCTCTCATGAGAAAAGAGGTCCCCGTAATCCCTGACAGATGAGGCTACCATTATAAACCCATTGTTATGCTTTACTTCACCTTTTAAATAATAACGCTTTTTAAAATTGCAATAAAATAAGTGCTTCATTCCCTATTTGTCTCTTCCCAATAAACATAAGTTCCATGAAAACCAGTATTGGCCATATTATATTTCTGAAATGTCCATTTTAAATTTGTCAAGTTATCCTGAATAACCATTGAAATGTTTAAAAATAATATCCAGTAATTATATGTCGGATGAATAAATTTTATAGAAGGAGATCAATGGTTTATGTATGAATACTGCTTTAGTTTCTGACATATAATCAATTATTAATATTTTTTGCTGATGAGTATTATAAAGCATTCTCAATAATGTTGATTATTGAGAATAATATCACACGTTCAGAGGACAGAAAGTGATGGCTGCCAGATGGGGGTGGCTGGGGGCCGGGTGAGAAAAGACGGATTGAGAAGTCCAAATTGGCAGTTACAAAATAGTCATGGGATGTAAAGTACAGCACAGGAAATGTAGTCAATAATATTGTAATAACTGTGTCTAGTGCCAGGTGGCTCCTAGACTCATGGAGGAATCACTTTGTAAATTATATGTCTGACCACTATGCTGTACACGTGAAACAAATATAAAATAATACTGAATACCAAATGTAGTTAAAAAGATTCTTTATCACAGGTAAAAAAAGAATTATTCTGTATCAATTTATCACTTACAATTTACTTTGACAGGAATTGTGAAAAATTGTATATTGTATACATTTGTATAAACACAAAACATTATATTTCTTAAGTATTCAGTGAATGGCACATTTCCAGTTGTGAAATGATCGGTTTAACTTAGGTTACATATAAAAAAATTTCCCAAGAATTTCCAATACGCGCGACATATTCTTTAAAAAATTAGACGTAATGATTAGTTTAGCTTCTATAAAGGCACTATAGTATATCGTCTTACCATCTCAAGAAAGAAAAAATATATATCAAAACCATACAATTCACTGCAATTGATGTAGTCAATCACCTACTACAGACTGCAGTGCTAATCTCTATAGGGATGCTTATTTGCATTAATCAAGAATAGGAAACAGGAACGAATGCTCATCGGCCTCGCGGACAGCAGTCACGCCTTCCTAGTTCGAAACCTGCTATAAAATATGTCTGTGGCTATCAAATCTCTCTGTTGAGCAGAGCTGAAAATGCTAGCTCAGATTAGCTTGCGAGAGGAAAATAGCTCTATTTGGTCTCGACTGAGTTTGAAAAGATTTACTTAGGTTAGAAAATCGGTTAAAGTTTACTGTGTCTGAATTCTACACTTGATAATCTTAATATTTATGGTGAAGAAAATGCATTCTAAACATTTCATCCAAAGCTTCATCAGAGGTATCTGATGAGAGTTTGTACATATTAATTGTAGAATAAATAAAATTAAGATGACTTTAAAAATCAAGCCTAAATACATATATATTATCCCTGAATAGATAGAAAATCTAAAATTTAATAAAAATCTATCATTTTCATAAATACATTATTTTCTTATAGTACTATATGATTTATGATATTTAATGTCTTTATCTTTTTTATAAAAAGTGTACCAAATGGAACGTCATAAAAAAATAATATTTTTATAGTCTGCATTAAGGAAACAAATTAACAACTTTTAATGTTGGAAAATCCTGTTAGGAAATTTTATTTACTGGTGGTCTTTGTGCATCGACCAAAGAATATGATACCTATTTGTCGGCATCCAGACTTACTTAAAATATATCGATTTCCCATTCTGAATTAGTTTCCATAAATTCACTGTGACTTTCATTAGCTTTTTAAGCTGCCATATTCATTTCCATTGTGGAGAAAAGGTTACAATTAATATAAATCTATTTTTGAACTAACTCTCCAAAAAGGAATGGGAAGTTTTAACACACTGAAAGTGTACCCAGACAGGTAGAGAAATGACCCGTTGAAACCTTAACGGAGTCTAGAGGCTGGTTCTTGGATGTATGGAAAATGTGGAAAATGTTACACGATCTTGCTCATTCATGCATTCACGGAAAGGCCAAGCCAGGCCCCGACCTGCCAGGAACACAAACACAAGCCCTGTAGCGATGGGCCTGGGGTCCCATCAGCCAGAGAGCAGCAGAAGTGGACCAGGGGCCACACAGCCTAATGTCCAATCTTTAGTGTCATAATCTTACAACATAAACATAGCCTGACCATGAAGGACGTGGATCGTTAAAACACTGGGAGGCCGCTCTGCCGTGGTCCACCAACCCCACCGGCCGCCCGGCCAAGGCCTGGCCATCTCCGCCCCCACCACGCCCGCCCAAGGCCTTCTTCCTCCTGCAGGGCTACCCGCCCTCCCCTGCCTCAGGTCACCGGCTCAGATTCCCGTCAGCACACACGCTCTGGCTGACGACGTGACATTAAAACGGAGCTCTCCCATGCCCCCGTCACCTCGTACTGTGCCTGTTGCCTTCTGTGTGGCTTTTTCCGCCATGTGACCTGTTCCGCATTTATTCCGCTCACACCCTGATCCCCGTAGGACTGTCCGCGTGCCTCCCCACTGCATCTCGGAGCGTTTCTGCTGTTCCGCGGGATTTAATTAAGGAGTATGAACCGCACGCACATCTGTCTTTGTGCTTTTGATGTGCGCGCTGTCCGTGCCCCATTGTGAAGGGTTTGCTTAAAACCGTAAACACGTTACCCTACACTTTATCGCAATGTGTAAGATCGTTTTTCAGGTGCTTATTTTTGTGAATGCTCCAAGAGATCTCATTTTCCAAAAACCGTCTGAGCATGGTCGTTTTCACTCTCTTCACCCCCCACTTATCTGAAAAACGGTCCTTTTCATCTGACGAAATGCTTACGCAGCTGAATACGTTTCTAGATTAGCCATTTGATGCAGCTGCCATACTTGTCCTATCCTGTGAAACACGTTCCGATGCCTTTCCTAAAATCTCCTTCTCTCCAACTGATTGGCTTAGTTTGCGCATCAGTTCTTCCATGTTCGTGATAAAACCTGCTTTCCGAGTTGCGCGAGTGACACGGAAGCTGTGACAGGACCTGGTTTTGAGCGGGGACGTGAACGAGAAGCGTCAGCGTGGCTGCACCTTTGAGCGTCTCGAGCCTTAACAGGTTTGCCTTCGATTTGGCGTCTTTTAGAAACTTTTGTGGCAGTCTACGCAAACTTTAAATATTTATTTTTGAATGATTTCGAGGCAGTTTGTTGTTCATATTGCTATTGTAGGACAGTTTCGGTCCTTGACGTGTGAGCCTGGCCAGCTCTCATGCAGGACACACTGGTGATTGTTTTTCCACAGATGATTAGCTTATCGCTAGAGCTACACGGCCTGGATTTTATTTATTCGGTTGGTTGTTTTTTATTGCTGCGTAACTGGCATAGGACCCTATTAGTGTGCATCACGGTGATTCGGTATTTATATACACTGTGACACACCCCATGGTAAGTCCAGTTATCATCTGTTACTGTACAGTTTCTACAATATTATTGACTATGTTCCCTAAGCTGTGCTTTACATCCCATGACTCACTTATAACTGGGAGTTAATGTCTTTGAATTTGCTGCAAGTGTTTCTTTGTTTTTCAAACTCTTAAGTATATGGAGTTAAGAAATGAATAGGCAAATAGCTGTTCTGTACTGCTCATTAAGTCCTTCTTATTCATTTTCTCATCATAGCCCTGTTCTGATGAAATGGTTTTTAAGCATTTTGCATTGTTCGTTGACTTTATAAATATCTTTTTGGATTTCCCTTTATATAAGAGCAATAGGTAACATGGAGAAGAGTCACCATTTTATTTCCAAAATGCCTTAAATGCTCCCTGTCGAATGCTTTTAAATAATGCATTCGGTTACATAAAATATTCCTATGCTCTTTTGAAAAATATTTTATCTTCTCTTTTTAATATTATTAATTTTATGTCAGAGAGTTTTAAATACTAAACTAACCGAGAAATTATTCTATTAAGTCCAGCACTGGCCTTCTGGTTTAGATAAGACTGCCTCGCCAATTGAATTAAATAGGGTAACATTTTAAATACTAGTCAGATCATTTACCGATCTTATTGGAATTTTTAAAAACAGGTGCATACCATTTTATTCATATTAGAGAAGCCAGCTGATATAATAGAACCTTACTTTGTGCAAATTCGATCATTGATCTGTGACATTAGTATAACATTAGTTCTTTGAGTAAATAAAGTGTGGTGTCTTCCGACACCTAAGTCACCTGTCCCTAGGGTTCATGTGCTGATTGGTCACTGCACGGAAGCCAGGAGGGGTTTAGCCTGACTGCCAGATTTTGTCACCGTCACAGACACTGTTATCACCCTGTGAGGCTCCAGTAGACTCGCTAAACCATTACGGATTCTGATGCACTCAGAATTTCACTCAATGGATTTTCTTTCTCTCCTGCTAAAATATTCATTCTGATGGTCACTCTCTGTAAATGGGATCAGCGAGAAATCTTCCATGTGCCAAAGCGCTGCCACAAAAGTCACCCTTGAAAATAAACTCCTCTCCTAAGTACGATTTCTAACCTCGTGATAGCTTTTGATCCACTGACACTGATCATCCACCACCCCATTTCATGTCTTCATTTTCCCTTATCCATCATTTTTTTCTTTTCATAAGAACCATCAATTCGTTTTTGCCCTATCTTCTCTTTTTCCTGTCCCATCTGCCTAGTGAGGCCTCATTTTTCAGTGACCTTTAAGCAGACTCTGTGTACAAAGCCAGCACTGTGTCTAAGGGTGCCTGGAGGAAATGGAGAGTCGGTGCTGAGGTGCCCATGTCTGTAAGATCAGCCAACTCTCCCTGCCCCCACACGCTCTTAGGCTGTGACCCCCGTTCCTTTCTCAAGCCTCTCGCTTCTCTCTGTGGCCGAGTCTCTGTTCTATAGTTATGGACCAGCTAATCTGTTTCACTTAAAAAATAGAAAAGACAGTAACTCTCTCTTTTTTTTGTCACTGAAAGTACATACATATAGTCCTTTGCCATTGTTTTGTCTCCTCTTATACAATTAAGAATCCTTACTATCAAAATAGCATTTTTTCTCAATAGTCCATCATTTGATATCTTGTTGCTATTTCACCCCTTAATCTCTCCCATCAACTCAATAATAATGAACTCATTCATAATAGTACAAATATGATTTAGGCACTCTCTTTAAACACACACACACACACACACACACACACACGTTATCAAAGAGACGCGACACGACCATACATCTCTTGGCCTACTACTCCATACTACTCCCTGTTCACCTTCCCTACAAGGAATGATGCAAACATCGTTTCTTGATGACTAGTCTTTTATTCGTTTCTCAACTTAAAGCAACGTGTTTCTCTTCAACTGAACTACTAAACTTGCATTATAAATTCACCGATTGATACACATTGCAAAATGCAGTAAATTCTCTTGAGCCTCTACCCTGTAATCTCTCCCACTAGCAGTTAGCTTACTGATAATTGCCCTTCCTGATACACATTCTCTACCTTCTGGGGCAACACAGTCTCCCCATTTCTCTTTCTTTCCCAGCCATTGTTTCTCGGACTCTTCTGTAGGCTTGTTCTTTGCAAAACATTACATGTGCAACAGGTACACGTGTCAGTCCAAAGTAAAAGAAAATTTAAAACAATAATAAAACAAAAAGCATAATACATCATTAAATTTTAAAAAATCAGACTGCAGTTAAACCGAATATTAACAATAACAGATGCTTATCGAGCACTGGCTTGATGAAGGCAGCTAGCTCAGTTAGTGTGTCTGGACCACCTCACGTGATCTCCACAGCAGCTCCGTCACGTGATACACGCGCTGCCTAAATGTGGAGATGACGGGACTAAGGACAGAGCGTGACGGGGTCCCTGTGAGCAGCCCCTCTTTTTCTTCTCAGGTGTGTTCTTTCCCTGTGGCCTCAACCTGTCCTGTAGCTTTAAGGGGCATCTCGGGTCATGACCCCGTGACCCAGCTCCCATCATCTCGTCTCGTAGGCATTGTACCATCTCACGCCATCACAAGAAGGGTGAGCACAGCACGGCACGGCACGGCACGGCACGGCAAGATGTTTTGAGAGCGAGCACATTCACCAACTTGTGTTACAGTCTGTTGTTATAATTGTTCTATTCCATTACTTTTTGTTGTTGATCTCTTACTACGCCTAATTTATAAATTAAACTTGACCCAAAGTATGTGTGTATAATAAAAAACACAGCACACATAGGGTGTAGAGTATCCACGATTTCGGGCATGTCCCCCTGCAGATGAGAAGTAACCACGGGATTGTGTCAGCCAAAAAATACCTCAAGTGTAGCTGTAGGACTGTAGATGTCTCCTAGACCTAACGGTATCTGCTCAGACACCTGTTTGGCTTTGTGATTTTTGTCTCTGAAGTGCGAAAGTACAAAAAGCTCATTCATTTTTTAAACTCAAATAAAGTCACTTTGTGATTGTAAGCCACATTATGATAGCTGTAGGGTTCAGTGAAATACTCAAACTTTACAAAACGTTTTCTTGGAAAATAAAAGGTGATAGCATTTAATAATACCTTATTGGGTTAATTTGACAACAGAAGCAACAAAAACACCAGACAAAATGCGAGGTGAGTCTGCCATCCTACCCCGACCATTACTGTCTGAAACACAAAGATAAACCAGAAAGCTAAATAATGGAAGAAAAATGAACGGATAAGTGAAACGGACAGCTCCCCGTTGTCCTGTTTTAAAGGTTATTTTCCTTTTGACATAATCACGTCTTTTATGTCACACTGATTCAATTGGCTTTATGTAATCCGAATATCATTTAAGACTCTCTTTTCCACAAATATTTGCAGAATAGTTTTTTTTGAGAATAGACAAGGGATCATCATTTGCCTGACACCAGTTATAAAGTCAATTCATATTTTTTAGTGAAGCTAATTATCTTTTAAGCAATTATAATTTAAAATTTCTTTCCAACTAATTGCTGGAAAGCACGTAGCTAGTTTAGATAGATTATCTGCTGCCTCTCTGAGCAGCCCTTAGCTTCTCCTCGAGGAAAGCCGAGTTATACGTAAGCCCTAGGAAACTGACACGCAGTTCCAGCTAAAATACGTTTTTGCACAACTGTGTCAGAGACCAAAGCCCATGGTTACCGAGGAAACCTGGCACAATCAATAAGAGTCATATTTTTAATATAGAATTCTTATTTCTCATATCGTAATTGT
This sequence comes from Pteropus medius, assembly GCF_902729225.1. NCBI lineage: Eukaryota > Metazoa > Chordata > Mammalia > Chiroptera > Pteropodidae > Pteropus > Pteropus medius. The sequence goes on from NW_024352148.1 coordinate 1,391,602, forward strand.
AATAATTCAAAATAAATGTAATGTGCTCGTATTCAGGCATTTGGTAGTTATGTGACCCCACGGAGAGGAAAGCACAGCCCAGCAGCGTGCTGGGCAGGAACTCGGCGATCCTGCGTTGAGTCCGAATCCAGCCTTTTCAGCAGCCTCCTGACCTCCTGAGACGCATTTCACTCACCTCTAAAATGTGTGTTTTTCATTTATAATCTTACGGGATCTCCAAGCTCTAATGTCATGTCGCTAAGAGAAGCCCGATATATGAAAATTAATGAGATAAAACTAAAAAACAACAAAAAAAATCAGCCAATCCTAGACATTATTACCATTTGTATTTTAAAGTTTTCCAAGACTGAATATATTTAAACTAATTTAAGTGAGGCTAGTCTTTCTGCTGGAAAAGCGTGGTTCTGCCTCGATCCCGAAATCACTGCTGCTAATGTTTGTTGCCATGGCACCCTATGCGTCCAACGGGCTGGCTGAGTAGTTGTGAAAATTATAATCACCATGGACTTTATTCTTGGAAAAACTAGTTCCATTAGTAATTTGTGTAAATAAATATTTAATTGATCACTGGGGATTCTGTTTTATATGCTATTCATATGCCGAGTTCTATTTATTTTTGTTATATTTAAGGGCCACTTTATGTTTTAATATTTTTATGTCATTCAGTTTTAAGTATTTCTCGAATCATTACCAGTATTAAGTGTATGGTGTTTGTTTCTTACCCTGAAGCTGGATTTTTAAATGCTCCCCCTTAAAAAGTAAGCATATTATTTTTAATTCAGTTTCAAGGCCATTATATTTGGGTTTATCATTTATTTTATGATTTTTTTGGCTCTTTTTAATTTTTCATTCTATTGTCTTGCCGACAACATGAACTATTTAGGCCCCTGTGACCTTTACGAGATTCCTAGATACATAGCTTTCTTTAGACTACAATTTACCGTAATCCTTCAAGCCGCAAAGTTACCAGAGACCTTCTTAAAACCGCGTTCAACCTACGGCCGAAGAATACCGGCCACTACTTCAATTTCTTCCTTTTGGAGCATGAATATTTTATGCTCCCAATTCACCTGATTTTGCACATCTCTCCATTAAAAAAAACTCTGATTCCTATGACACAGGCACAATTATGCCAACCAAAGCCGTGCCACGGGTGGGGGCATGCTGGCACTCTCCAGCCAGTGGGCAGCGAGCTGTTAGCCATATGGACTAGAGGTTGCGACTGTGTCGATGCTTCACTAGCCAGTACATCTCCTCAAAGGACACCTTTTACTTTTCGCATCTGACCAGAAAATACGGCTGCAAAAATAAAATGAATAAATAAAACTAGTATGTCCTTTTTCAGTCTTAATTTTTCTGGATTTGTTTCCATTGTTTTCATCTGGTTCCCTACTATACACTGCCAGAGCTGGGGTATCTGCCTTCTCTTGATAAAAATGTCCTGTGAAGCTTATCTTGAAATCTTTTAAGTTTAGTTTAAAAATAAATAATAGAGGTCTTACTTCCTCGGTTGAGCCATTATAGCTATGACGTAGAAAGGCAGAGTTTGTAAAATAATGTTAAATATTTACAAACGTTCGCATATTCTCAGGCATGTATGTAATTTGGGGTTACAATTGACAAACTAACCCGACATCAAACGCCCCAGTGATGGCGCCTGCACACAGTGTGGACCTAGGTGCCTCGCCTTCCGCCTCCCGCGTGAGGCTGACAGCCCAGGTGCGAGCCTCACTCTCCGGAGAGATGGGCCCGCCGATGGTGCGCTTGCCCCTCGCGGCTGTGTCAGAATTCTGCAAAATCGGTTGTATTTTTTTTTCCTCCATTTCTGAATTTATCTAGTCTTCATCTGGCAATTGGCACGTTTAGTCATCACCCTGGTATCTCAAAAACATAGCTCTCTCGCAAGGAATTCACATAAACACTAAAAAGCAGGTTGCAGGCTCACATTCCAGAAGTCACTGGTCTCCATGCTCTCGGCCCCCAAAGCAGCTGGCGTGGCCCATTTCTGCATGTTTACAAACAACCTTGCGTGGTCTCCCAGGCACCTCTCTGCCTTTGCTCACGAAGCAGGGGGCGATGCTTCGCTTGCTTGAGGGCCGAGGTGGCTCTTTCTCTAGCCTCGGCTGCCAGACTACTGGACACTTGTTATTTATTATTTTTTTTCAAATTAGGATCCACACCCCGAATCAAGAAAATCCAAATCGCCTTTTAGCTTCCTATATATACTAAAAACATTTTACCCCAAAACCCTGTCCAGAGTTTTACAAAATGAGCATCAATTGCATTGCAAATATGTTGCTTTTTAAGTAATATTAACTCATGTTCTTTATATTGTTTTTCCATTTTACTTTTCACATCTTCCTTCCCAGTTCTTACTCGGGCACTTAGGATTTTCGGTGCTCATCTTTACAGGAGAGTGATGTAACCAAAAACAATTCTTAAAAATAAAAAATGTTTTTGTCTCCAAGAGCTCACGCAATTTTGAAAGACCCTGTTCATAGGCGATCGGTCTGCTAGATCTTCAGAGGCTGTAACGAGGGATCCGGGAAGTATGCAGACTCCCTCCGAAGACTAGACAGTATTCTCCTGGGTAACGGCCAAGAAGTTCAAATAATAGCGTGGTCTGTCGCAAAGGGCCTGGCTCCAGTGACCTGTTGACAAGCCCTGCGCCCTTCTATCTGTAGCCTTGCAGAGACTTAAAAGAAATGGCCATCCGTGAACCTCCCACTTTGGGCTGTAAATAGCTTCTCGGAGATTTTCTCACCTCAGCGTGATGGGGAAGCAGCCGATGACTCAACTACGGCCTGAGATGCGCGGAAAGCTGCAGGACCGAAGTCCTTAGACACAGCGGGAAGGAGCATGCGCACAGCCGGACAGGTGGGAAACGGAATGACGCATCACAGGGGGTCGTTGCTAAGTATGCAGACGAGGATACAGTGTTACCAGGACGACGCGTGCTTCCTAATGCCCGGTAGCGTGATGTCCTTCCAGAATGTTCACTCAGCCCTTGGCAAAGCAGGCAAGTAGCAGATGAATAGGTTACCTGTCTTCTACCTTGATGGAAAGGTTATTCAAAACAAAAACTAACCTGAGTTACAGAAAAATAAACATGAACTATAACGCTTATCAGAGTTAAGGCTGAAAATTTGAGTGAGTGAGTGTGTGTGTGTGTGCGTGTAAGAATGCATACTAAGGAAATTCAACTCTTTGGAAAATATCTGTATATCATAAGTTATTTCGTTATATAATCAAGAATAGTGGCTGATAAACTGGAAGTTCCTGTGGGATGATGAGGTAGCAAGGTTAACATCTCATATATGATTTAATCTAATTTATAATACGCGAACCACCTCTGTTCGTTCACGGCACAGGCCTTTTCCGGAGCCCTGCGGGCGGGGGCGGGGGGACGTTCGCCATTACCACTTTGTGTCAAACATCGCCACACGCAACATCTCAGGTGTTATAAACTACTCAGTTCTGCAAACATCATTTATGTCGCCAGATGCTTATTTTCATAGAAATCAATTTGCCATCATTTCTGGAATGATTAAATTATATAGTGTGTATGGTTGGTGAAAATCATGCAAAAAAAAAAAGCTAGGCTCAAATATTTATGTCTGATTATTCTCAAGCCAGTCCCTTCTGGGAGAGATAAAATGAACGACAGAGCAGTTGAAGGGCAGCACACTGAACAGGTCCTTCCGAAGCACTCTGCTGAACTGGCCCCCGCGTGTAGCTCGCACGGGGAGTGTCTGTCCCCCCCAGACCCAGACACTGTCGCCGTCTTCCTCAACCGCAGGCAGTGCCCTGGGACGTAACGGCTGTTCACGAAACCCATGCTCGCGAGAAGGCTCGTGCCAGCAGCTGTAAGCAGTTAATTTCTGTGCTGAGCTCTGGAACTCATCCAAGCTTTTCAAAACTGAAAAGGGCCTTGTCATACCTGTCATTCAATGAATCCATTACCAACGAGGCTGTCTAATACCTTCACCGTGAAGAGGCGAGAGTAACTGAATTAATAATAAGTTATTTGGCTCATATTTTAATGTATAACGTGGAATGCGTATTTCCATTAGTAAAAGATATTTATTTAAAATAAACAAATGAACAAGGCTATTGCTCGTTAAAACATACTTTGCACCGGAAAAATAATCTTAATTTCAACGTGGAATCAAAAAGAAAGATGGCTATGGACAGGACCCTTGAGACTGCTCACTCCTGCCATGACAGGGCTGGCTTTCTGGCTTCTTGCTAGCTGGTGGCTGGAGGTCGCTGTCAGTTCCTAGAGACACGGAGGCCACACACAGTTCCTTGCCATGGTCACCCGCATCATCAAGCCAGCAAAAAGGAGTCCCGAAGAGACCCTACTAGCAAGAGGGTGTCCTGTATAATGAGACGCAATCGTGGGGGTGACATCCCAGCGACTTTGTTGTGTTCCATTAGCGTTGGGTAAGTCACAGGCTCTGCTTACCCTCGGGGGAAGGTGGGGGACTACCACTGACACCAGGAAGCAGGCATCGTGGGCGGCGTCAGCCACACTGTCTCTGTGGTGAAGCACGTTTACATAATGTAAAAAAAATGCATGCTTTTAATGGATTTCAACTTATCGAATCAACCCATACAGGAAGCACGGAAGGCAGTAAAGAGCTATGGAAGACAGGCATGACAGCCACGGCTTCGGCAACGTGAAAGGCAGCTCACAGCAAGGGCCCTGGACTTGTGTGAGGGTCGACGTTGAGTAATTGGGCTATATCTGCGCCGTTCCTGGACCTTTTTGTCTCTGCTGCTGCCGGCCTGTGACGACAAATTATCAGCGCCTTTGGATAGCGTAAAACCAGCATGGAAATCACATCACATGGAAGACGAACTGTCCTGTCAAATCCCAAAGGACCACAGAAGAGGTCAGTAGGTCCTGCTCGCCGCACAGTCGTCAGCCTCAGCGACCAAGTGCAGGATACGGAAAGGTGCAACGCGCAGCCGGCCACGTTTGCTGAAGCCCGGGCGTCCACTGATAAGCGGAGTCAGGACAGTTCAGCTTTTCCTACGTCTCTGACCCCGCTAGCAATGACCAAAAGAGGTGACTGAGATTCTCTTCACAGATGATAGAGAAACAACCAGAACAACATGACAATAACAGACAGAGAGTGAAGCTTAAGGATGTGAATGCGGCCACGGAAGGGAGGGGTCCTCGTGGTGCCGAGAGACAGGACGAGCTGAATCTTCATCGACCAGCGGGAATTCCAAAGTGGCTGAATCACAAAATGTATGGATCTGTTCTACATAGAGTTATGATACCCAAGTGACTACACACAAAATCAGTAAAAAAATTATTGCCCCGAGAGGCCCGATCACATGGGAAAGGCAACCACTTTCATTAATACGACTTCATTATGACTCAGTTTTGTGACTATGAGCATTTATACAGTTTAAAAGTTAAAGTAGGAAATGGAAAATGATTGCAGTATTAGAAAACTAAAACTTCAAAGAAAATATTGCCAAAGATGAAAGAAATTTTCCTTAAATCTTAAGTAAACAGCAGGAGGAAAGAACCACTGCGAGGCAATCACGCTCACCTCAGGGAAGTTCTTAAAGGAAATCAAACACTATCCTTAAAGGATAATTAATCTTTCACTGCGGGGTAAAAAGTAATTATGTATTAATGTTTGCATGGGGATATATATATATATGATTTACCCAGCTCAGAATGCCCACTCTGACAGGTAGAGCCTTGGCTTGTAGAAACACACATGGAAACACACAATCATGGGTAAAATTCACCATACGTATAGCTTCATATATTTTTTATGATGTCATCGCATATGTAATTTCTGAAATCATGATATATTTCATAAAAACACAATTTAAATGTTTATACCATCTTATGCCATGGAAATCCAGTAAGTAACTGATTCAAACATTTCAATCATTTTATATGCATAGTTATACTGAACACGTATCACTCTTTTTTACCTTTACATCTGATTTTGATTGTCGCTGCAGTTACATTATCAGAAGTAAACTTACTGACTCTGCAAACTGCATTTTTACAGGGCTTTTCTCATCTTTGCGTCACAGATTTTGGTTGGCTTGAGAGTGCCGCATTTAGAGCTCAGTCCGGGTGTTTGTAGGCTCCGCGGTCTGTGAGTGAGTGAACGGAAGCACAGGTGCATCGGTTGGGGTGCAGCAGGAGTCGAACCCGCGGGCAGCAGCGTTTGATGCCCACAAGCGAGCTTTTGAAGCAGGAGAAAGTTCGGAAGGGCGGGAGGGAGGGAATTGCAGGCGTCCTCACTTCCCGAGGGCGACACGAGAGAGGGACCGCGTGTGCTTCCCTGTCGCTCGCCCTCTGCTTCACCTCTCTCCGGCTGTCCCTGGGCCGTTCCCTTCCGCAGTGCGCCGCGCCCCAGTAAGTGTCCTGCTTCTCCGAGTTCAGCGAGCCGCTCTGGGAAATCGATGGGATGCAGGAGGCGGCCATGGGAGCCTCTGACTCAGGGGCAGTGGGCCCTGCCGGTGACAGCCTGGGGTCGTGGTGGGGGGTAGTCTTGTAGAACTGAAACCCCAGCCTGTGGGGCTTGATGCCGTCTCTGGGCAGATGCTGTCAGGGTGGTGTGGCTTCTTGGACGCTCTGCTGGGGGTGGGGAAACGCCACCTCCCCCGCAATGTCATACGCCTGCCCATGGCCCGCCCTTCGCAATGATTTATTTGCATATTATTTAAAATTACAGCATTGATTACTATTAGCTTCACACCGCTGTGACTATATTTGCAATATATAAGACATTAAGGTTTACAGTTTAGGTAAGGTGATATGAAAAAGGTGAATCTTTTTTTTTTTTTAAAAAAAAGAAACTCATTGAAATTAAGCCACATGACAAAGGACAGAAAGTAGAGAAAAGTTATAGGAAAGAGAGAGTTAGCAAATAGAGTGCCTTGGCATAAGCGAATAGACTGCCTTGGGATGGATTAAGGTTACTCATTTTGCACAACAGAAAACTATTTCTGATAGCTCTCACAAATAACTATCCTGGCACCGAAAGAACCCACACGCACCTGTTTCTGCAGCGTCGTCACCATGCACCCTCACTGGTGTCTGGAGGACATGTCCACAGCGTCCCTGCCCCTTCCTGTCCACGTGGCAGAGCCACAGCCCAGGCCGCCGGGCTGGGGAAGGCTCTGTCAGGTGTCCTGAGCCTGGCCACTGCAGCTGAGCTGGCTCCCAGTGAACCTTGCCAAGCTCTTCAGCATCACCGTGAGTTCACACATTTGGTCACCACACGTGAGCACGACAGTCCCTGAAATTCAGAAGTGAACGTCACCTACTCCTAACGTGTGCGAAGCCCGCAGCAGTGTAAAAAGTAAGTTTCTTGTTGTTCAAGTGAATTGTCAAGGTGCCTCCTAGAGGATTTCCTCAAGAACTGACATTTCTCAACTACTGGCATCCAGAACGGCTGGCAGCCACACGATACGCAGGCCATTCACTCCCAGAACAATCAGTGACGCTCTCGATCACACATCTGGCAGCGGAGACTCAGGGGCGTTGGAGACGGCGAGGTGAACGCAGCGCTGACTGCAGTGTATTAGCGGGGACGCCGCTGGCTCTGGAGGACGTGGACCAGAGCTGGCACCAGCTCCGGCCCTTTCCGGCTGAGTGGGGTGGGATGCAGAGCATAACATTCCCGGGGTTCGGTTATTGTTTTCTTAAAACGAGATGAGAAGCAACAATGGATGCTTCGCAATGTGATTTTAAATCCTGCAAACATCAAAAAATATGCTGGATATTAAATACCCAGTGAATAAAAATGGGAGTCACTTCAAACGAAAGCTTTGCTACGCCAGTTCTGGGACTGCCGTTCCAGAGAACAGGGGACCAGTGGCAAGCATCAGACGAGAGCTGCTGGCCTGTGCGGCACTACACAGTGGACCCAGGAATTTTACGCCCATTTTAGATGGCATGTTCATTAACCAAATCTTTGTTAAATATATTTGAAAATTGGCTCCATCTCTCCTTGCGAAAGTGAGAAGTTAAAAAGTTAAGTGACTCATCTAAGTCACAATGGGCAAGTGGTAGAATTAAAAATTTAGCGCAGGCATTTCTTAGTCCCACTTCAGAGCTTTCTGCTGCAAGGAGAAGTTATTTTATTCTACTTAGTAATTTATACGGGACAGTTTTGGACTTTGCCGGAGAAGCGGGTATAGCAAGTTGCAGAATAGCGATGAGGCACACTGCAGTTTAGAGATGACGGCAGCATCATCTGACATACCTTTTGTGATGTGTCCGTTTGCTATACTGAAAATCTCATTCATTGAAATATATTCCAATGAGTGGTCATGTTATTCAGCAGATGTTTTCTGATTTTTGTTACAGGAAATAAAATTACATTTGAAAGACACATTTTGTTCTGTGCCAACCTTCTCCTTAAAATCTCAAACCCTTATAATCCAAATTTGTATGATAGTAGAAAAAAATATACGGTTTTAAATTTTACCAAATTGGTGAGTCAATTACTGTATTAATTTTTTAGGCAAATATTTGAACTTCTTTTTGTTTCTCTCGATGTATTTCAGAACGGTAGTATAATTAATTAACTAATAGAGCCTAAACTTACAAAAGGTAGTTATTTTTAAATAAAAATAGAATTTTATTATGCTCTCCACATGCACGTTTGGTTCTTATTTCGATTCACTTTGTCATTTTAGAAAGAACAATGCTTCATTAAATAATCGTAAGTAGTCATGATTTTATTTCCATATTTGAGTTGTTTCCGTCGACTTCAAAGTCACAATGATCATTCGATTATAATTCTGCCTCCCATGTTCCCCAAAGAGGTTCTCCATAGGAAAAAAATTGAAGTTTGACAGTGATTTCCTTCCTCAGTTACATCACTGAGAATTTAGCAACAAATGTTTAATATCGATATAATCCGTGATGCCTCAGATGAACTGCCCGAACAAAAATGTACATTGCTTCATACATTTTTTCTATATCATGCTGTTCTGAATGAGGCTGAGGATAAGACATGTAATTTTAAAGAGGGTTTTCTTAGTAATTATGTGTCACACAGGATGTTTCTGAATGTTTGTATCTGTGGGTAAAACAGAGACAGTCGACTGGCTGTCTCAGCCAACCGAGACCGCACACAGCTACTGAGAATCACAGCGTCGCCTTAATATTCCAAGAGGTATGATGAGTTTTCGCTCTAATTAAATGTGTAACTTGCAGAGATGATTGGGTGCCACATCGCTGCGACTAGCAACACACCTTCTTTGTTCAGAGTCAGGTTTCATGTCACCTGAACACATCTATTTTTAGTACCTTCATTATAGATGAAGTTGGATGTTATTTCAATTAAATAACTTGCAAACTGTGAAAAACCCCAAGCATACAATTAAAATCTCCAGGACAGCAAATGTAAACAGAGTTAGTGAACACTATCAGCTAACCAGGAGAAGAGATGGAAGAAATGAAGAACCCTTTCAGTTCCGCATTACAGTTCCACGCTGGGACGCCAGAACGCTGAGGAGAGCAACCCTGGTCTGGCTACATGTCACCTTCATCTCTTGGCGGTGACTCACCGACACCAAATATACCTTTGTGGTTATTTTAACAAGGTTAAATGAAGCATTTTGCATCGTATAGTAACTTAGAAGGCATTTTCAAAGCATCTTTTTCAACCGGCAGGAAAAATATCACATATTCGCAACCATAAAACACGTAAGCTATATCCCATAATTTTAAAAATTTAGGCTATTTTCTATGCTTTACCCATTTTAAATTGTTCTGGGTTTTCCTGTGTTAAAAATGACACGTCCCTTGTTTTCCACGCGCTGACGCTGTGCTCAAGAGAGGGGACACAGCCACGACAGGGAATCTAGGCAGCAAGTCCAAGCGCCGTGCGGTGGGTCCCTGGTGTGCACTTTTCTGCCCATGTGCCAGGTCCACGTTTAGCTTCTCTCCTAATGAGGGATGCATTCCTTAAAGGAGAGAGCGAACCCACAGAGAAGAACGCGGGTCACGAAGGGACCAGATTTAGGTCTGCAAGCAGAGCCGCTATGGGCGCAGTCACTCCACTTGGCGTCCAGAGCTGGGATGGGAAGGAGCAGGAGAAGCAAACCGTCCTAGGAAGGTGGCTGAGAACTCTGACCTACCTCAAAACCGACACTGAGGCTTTCTTATTACAAACAGAAATAAGCGTTCCAACTTAATGTTTAATGTCTAACATTCAGATGAGGATCAGCAAAAGGCGGTCCTAGTTCATTTTACACAATTATGCTGAGGTGAACTGTATAATGTGAGTCACTCGGTTCTGTTTAATCCTGAGGACAGAGAGAGTCTAACGTAGTCTTTTCTAGGATCACTGTAGGGCTTTCGGTGTGACAAGATGCCAGTCGCTGTCCGTGGTCCTGACTCTCATCTAAGCTCTTTGTGGCAGAGTCATCTAACATAATAATTTTGAGAAGATATACATGAAGCAAATAAGTGTGCTTTTGTCTTGCAAGGCATTCATTCTAAAGGAAAGAGATGACATGACCCGATTTACGTGGAGAGAGACCAAGATCTACCATCACCTCCCCTCCCCGTGGAAAGGGAGAGGGGCAGAGTTTTGGAATCCAATCACAGGAAGAGATAAGATTGGCAGTTAATGCTGGGAGATTGAGCTGAGGCTCAGGGAGGGAGGGGAAGGGTGGATAAAGAGACAGAGGCCAGGGGAGTAGGAAGCTCCATCCACTCACTCAGGGCCGAACCCTACACTCTGATTGCGCCCGGCACGGCCTACCGGAGGTCTCTGGCTCTTTCCCTAGTGAGCTCCTCCCTCGAGCTGTGGGTAGGGCTCCAGGCACCGGTGGCAGGCGGCACTACATTTTAAAGAACTCATAGTACAAACCCGTGCTTCTCATTTTCCTCCTCCTCCTGGTTCTCAGAATATTAAATCAAGCAATCAAAATCTGTGAAAGAATAGATTTGTATTCAGACCTAATTCTCACCGAACGTGTTTAACCGAGAAGATTCCAAACACTGGTGATAAAAACAGCTGTCCTTTATTCAGCATCTACTCAGTTTGAAACACTGTTCTGAGTACTTTACATTGCTTTTTAATTTAATGCTTAAAATTTCTCTGGAAGATATTATTTTGCCAATTTTATTAAATAGGAAAGTTGCTCAGGCTATTCGAGTTTACACAGCTGGAATGGAAATTGAATTGAGGTTTAACTGACTCCCAAGCCCTTTCTGTTAACACACACTCACGGGTACACACTCACACAAGCCAGGTCAGAGTTCGGCCTCTGCCCTAGTGAATCTTATAATATTATTTTTAAGACTGAGTATACGTTTCTTAAATAGCATACATTATAGAATATTATGTTGGATCGTGTAATACAAACCAAAAATAATAATAATAATAAAGAAATCAAAATCCCTGAGCATATTTATTCACGCATATGAGCAAATACAAAGGCCACTTTGTCTTGTCTTATCTTTTTGTCCTGATATTAAATAACCATTTTGAAACTTTTGCTACTCCTGGGATTCTCCTCCCTCTTGAACCCGCTCCTCCTCAGCTTCTGGGACACGACCGGCGGCTGGCTTTTGTCCTACTTCCTGGGATCCTCCTTCTGTTTGCATTTTTTTCCTACTTAACTTTATAACGTCATTCTAGAAGCTCCGTCCTTGGCCTCGTATCTCCACCACTTGATGAGCAGTTTCTGGTCAACCACATCGAGGCCTCGTCTAATAACCCCGGTGGCTTTAGCAAGCTATAACACAATTCTGTTTCATATTGATTAAAAAACAGTTTATTCGACGCTCATCCATGCAATACGTTCTGACAAAGGCTTGCTGTGTGGCAAGCACGGATGGTGGCTCCGGGAACACAGAGGCAATCGTCTCTGCTCTGTGTCCCACCGACAGGTCAGATTCATGCCCTACATCAGACTCTGCCCATTTCCTCAGAAAATGGTCTTCTCCGATATCCTGTTTCAGGGGCTAACCAGCCATTTATTCGTATTCGAGAGTTAGAATCTTGGAGTCGGCATACCACTTAATTTACACGTTCTATCATGTCAACAAGTGCCACAGGTTCGGTCACTCATTACGTCACAGCCCCTTCCCACAGCCACAGGCAGAGGCAGATCTCACCGCTTCTCATGTGGACGGACTAGGAAAAGCCTCATAACTACTTTTCCCATCTTTTAAGTGGCTCCTGTGTGATCTCTTTTCCACACTAATTCTAGAATGACCTTTTTAAAAAGCATATTTGATTAGGACACTTCCCTGTTCAAAAGGCTTGAGTGCCTTCCCAAAGCTTTTAGTATAAAGTTCAATTAGCGTGGCGTACAAAGCTGTCTCATTTTCTATTTCGATTTATTTTGTACTTATAAACAATCTTGTACGCAGTCCTCACGTGCTGCATACAAACTGCACAGCGCAGTTTCTTACCTCTGTGTTGATTCATTGTCTTTCGCAGTTCAAACGCGATTTACTTTAGAAGTTTGCGCTGAGCCCATCTCGATGAATGAGAAATCTGCGCTATGCTTCCTTTTGCATTCAGAGCATCTGCATAATCACTTCTGCTCTGCATTGCAACTGATTTCTTTGATCACTTTACAGTCAGAATCGCGAGTGTGTTGAACACGTCTGAGCTTTAGGAACACGACCTTTACCTATATTCCTGAACCCTATGACACTTCCCAGGCCATGAAAGTCATAAAACAGACGCTAAACAGCACGTCGTCAGGAACGACTGCCTTCTTCGTCTGTGGGCTGGTGCTAGTCCAGGTTTCGTGTCAGAGTGGAACAGATGTGGCCTTCGGCACATAAAACGTTTTGAATTGGTGCCAAAGAGAGAAGTTTTGATCACGGCAACATCATGTAAAAAGGAACAGACACAAGGAAGAGGCACACGGTAAAGAGACGGACCGGTTTGAGAGACGCGTGATGTGTGCCTGAGAGGTCGGCCTGAGGTGTGTGCCTGAGAGGTCGGCCTGGGGTGTGTGCCGGCACTGGCAGCTGAGACCCCAGGTGACGAGAACCCTCAGACCGCTCTCTCCTCTCTACTCCCTCCCGCCCTTCTTCCCTCCATAATGTTTACTAAATTAGAAGTGTCGATAATATATTTACTTGGAAACGTCCTAGAGACATAGAACAAATATTTAAAATGGAAAACTAAGGCTCAAAATCTATGAGAGTTTCGAAAAACAGATAGTTGCTCTACATGATTCTACATCTCTGGAGCTCTGTGCATCATATCTTAGGCTACTAAAAGGACTTGCAGTTGAGTGTGATGACCTTTTGAGAGACAGGCAAGAAGTTACTACAGTAGAAGTTACCATGAGTTCGTACAAAGGCAGTGAAGTCATGACTCCACAAAGGTGAAAAACTTAGTTTAAGAACAACCTATTCTGGGAAAGATTATCAAGCACCTTGTTAAAAGAATAGATTCTGCTTCTTAAAAGAAATGTAATTGGAATCTCGAATCTTAAAAAGAAAAAAATAAGTGATTATGGATAGGAACAATAATAATAAAGCGACATAAAAGCGAGTCGCTTTTTGAGAGAATCGGTAGCGAAGCGGATCTCTAGTGCGACTGGAATCGAGGGCACGTGTTGAAGCCAGGAGGGAAACACACCTGCTCTGCGACAGAACTCGCGGGAGAAAGAGCAGCTGACCGAACCACCTGGGGGAGGAAAGGGGATTCTTACGAGCCACTAACCACTAGGCCTTCGTGTGTTTGCATGTGCTGTTTCTTGGATGACAGCTTCCAGATTTCATTGGCAAATTCCTGTCCATCCTTTGGAAGAGCTCGGGCATTGTCTCCCGGTGAGGGATGTTCCGCCCTCATCCCAGAGGCCCTGGGCCACGCCTGCAGCACCACACGCGTCCTCTGCGAGGACTCGCCGTTTGGTGGGACGTTCCTGTATTCTGGTCACACTCGTACTTTACGTCCCATAGATCTAGGAATCTAGAGGGCAGGGAGTTTGACTCTTCGCTTTTGTCAGTAGCCTGAAAAAGCGCGTTGTTGCTATGTGGGTCACGAAACATGGGCTGAGAAAGAAAGAGCAATAGTTTACATATAAAAAGCAAAAGACTTTGAAGAGTAAGTATTGACCATACCAGGATACAATGAAATATCGGCAATTAAAGCTATCCATTGGGTCACAAAATGTCAAACGCAAAAGAACTAGGTAGGAAGTATATTCCTTAACAGTAGGGCTTATGAAAAAGTAGTGGGGTTTGGACTTGCTTTGGTCTCCGTGTGGCTCCATGGTGTGAAGACGACATCGCAATTCTATCGGTGTTTTAGAAACACGTCCATAAGAATGGTGTCTAATTCATTAAGATAGAGTTTCATTGGTCAGATTGCATCTAATTTTTTTTTATCATTTTACTTGATTTTTTGAATTGGTATTATTTAGTAGAAGCGCCAAAAAGCATAGGGGTGACAACAGAGAGAAGGCCTGAATCACAGGCATCGATTTCATGTGATAATTTGAAAGTCACTGGAAAATTTCTAGATGTAATAAACGTTCAAAGTTTAAAAACATACTTAGAGTTTTGAAAGCGTGAAAATGTCGAATTATTCAGTTACTATAAATTCTGATTGTTGTATTTCCTGGAGGTCGCAGACTGAAATACTGAGAAACTAACATTTAGCGTGCGAGTCCATTGACCGTTTAGACCCCGTCACCATTTTCTGTTCCACTGACTTCATCAAAACCAAGTGAGAGACTGGTCAGCTTCCTGAAGCCTCTAAACAGACCTCAGTGCTGGGAAGGAGGGAGGGGAAGAGAGAAGCCGAGTTGTGGGCTTCAGGAGGGTCAGACGGCGCCTGGGAGCTGGCAGGACACGTCGCGAGATCGTCCCGAGGCTCGTGGTTGAGAGCCGTGGCAAGAAAATGAAGTGTGAAGTGGACGTGCACTGTTTCTACGTTTGCTGTCACATTATATTAGCTGTGAAGGCTTTACAGGCGATGGGACACTTTTCTATACTTTTCCAAAGCAGTGACTGATAATGATGGCAATATCAGCGACCGAAGCATGGGTCCCGCACCGCCTGTCGCCATCCACGTGTTTGTCCTGCTTCGTGTTGCTACTGCCGTTCGCTGCAACGTCTGGCCGTTGCCAGCATTTTCGGGGCGATCTGATTCACACATCTTCTGCCGTTGTATGATGGCTGCGCTCCCGGCGACCACGATGAGACTGACCTTGGGCCCGAGCTCTCGTCTTCTGCGGATTAGCTGGCATGGCTTTTTCTCTCCGCCCTCCGTGTTTGATCATTTTCCAGATTCATCAACTAAGCTTTGCCGGCATTTCACTAACAGAAGTCCACTACACTTTTTTCTTTTGATTTTCGTGAACTTGATGACTTTTCTGTACAATTTTGCACATCTAATTATACTTCATTATGTGGAAGAAAATTAAGTGAAAGATAATTCATAAATTTGAATGTCGCTCCAATTGAAGCTTTGTAAATGATTATATTTAATCATTTTGACTTTATTTCACCGTTTTTGCTTATAATACTTCATGCACGTTATATATTACATATTGTATGTATATAATATAAAATATATACATGCATATGTATGTATTGATTAACCCCAGTTCATCTTCATCTATCTATAAATTTCTTCTTCGACAGTCTGATTTTATAATAATTCTTATGCTTCCTGTTTAAATTTTTTTCCTGGAGAATAATGGTAAATCATTAATCACTAGACTGCATTTCCCCAATTTACAGGTAATATCTGAGTTATTTATAAACCCATTTTTCTCTTTTTCTCTTGCTATTTCCAGATTTCGCCTTGTCTCTGGCTGTCAGCATCGTTCCGTCTGCGGACCACTCCGGGTTTATCCTGCTCAGATTTCCGTGGGTTTGCTGGATGCGTACGGGAGCAGTTTTCGTCGCTTGGCGAAGTTTCAGACGTCGCTTCCTCCAGCACGTCCCTCTCCTCCGGCGCTGGCATCACGTGTGCGGGGCCGGCCCGGCGTGGCTCCGAGGCTGTTCGCTTCTCCTCGTTCTCAGACCGCGCGGCCTCTGCGGATGCACCTGACGCCGGCCGCACCTGACGCCGGCCGCTTCTCCCGACGCTTAGAATCCACTGTCGGGCTTCTCTAGTCGCTTTTCATCTCAGTTCTTTATTCTGTTTTGGTATTTTCAAATAATTTATACCTCTTTATCAACGTTCTCTTATTCAACGCAACATTTTTATGTCTTCATTACTTCTCGCAGCGGGGTTTCCTTCAGTCCTTCGAACCAGTGTACAGCGGTTACTACATGAGGAGGAGTTCAGCAAGCTGAGGCTTCTGGGCTGCGGTGTGTGAAGAGCTCTGAGCTCCGTTTCACGGCCTTGCTCTCATCCTCAGCAGAGGGCCGAGGCCTGGCGCCGGAGCCGGGCAGGGCAGGCGGCTCCTCTCCGAGTGCCCGCTCGGCTTGACCGCAGGTGCTCGGGTCTCCCCACTGTGCCCCTCAGGGTGCGGAACCTCAGTGTTAAGGGCCAGGGCAGGGACGAGTAAGTCCCCAGGACTGGCACTGTGTGGTGCTCGAGGCAGGGCTTCTAGTCTACGAATGCAGACTGGGCATCCGTAGGACAAAACTCCACCCCGAACACGCGCACACACAGAACTAGCTGCCCCGGCAGGCTGCCGGGGACGACGGGAAAAGCGGACATTCGCCCCCACTGGGAAGACCGCACAGCCCTGCAACCAGGAGCCAGGGGAGGGGACAGTTTGCATTCTTGGTGGCACCAGCCAGGTTGGCGGTGTGTCATGCTGATCTCAAAGGGGAAGGAAGCCGTGCATGAGTTTCAAATGCCACAGATTATTGCTGCTGTTAACAAATTTTAGTATATTTCCTTGAGTAATGTTTCTTCATTTGTTGTATGCCCTTAGCACCATTTCCAAAGACTTTAAATGATTCTTCTGTTTTTCTTTTTAAACAATTTTAACAAGTTTCACTAGAGAGCAGATCCCTGAAGCTCCTCTTGTCATGCCGGAAGTGAAACTTCAAAGGACATTGTGTCTTGTTGGTTTGTTTTTCTTTCCTGTGAGGACGAATACTGAGAAAAGTTAGAAAACTTGTGTTTAGGTGCGACGGACGGGGTAGAAAGGGACCGATGGCCATGTGACTACGTGACCACAGTCATAACATTTTGATTATTTTCACGTTACCCCGATTCTCTGTTACGACCATCTCTGCTTCATGCTTTTTTCTCACATTCAACTTAAAAGCTGGTTGGAGCTATTTTCATTCTGTTCTTCAACCGCTGCCTCCGTTAAACTAACCTGGTGGATTTTCTACACTATTAGCCACACACAGACAGTCCAACTGCATATTCAGACAGCCAAATGAGCCAAGTCGGGATGCTGAATTACACACAGTGACGGAGACAATGGGTGGGAAAAGGCATTTGGATTTGCTTCACATGCAAGAGTAGCGGAGTAGATGTCATGGCGTCTATGAGGGAGCACGGGGAAAAAAGAGAAAGCATCAAAGAATCAAAGCCGAAGTCAAGAGAACTGGATTCTGGCCCCAAATCCAAAACCGACTCTCTGAATGAATTTGGTTTAATCACTTAACGGCACTTAGTTAAATTAAGATTCAGCTAGTTATTTTCTAAGGTGATCTCTTCCCTAAGTTACAAGATGACTTCTGCTGTAATTATCACAGATTCCCTTTTATACCTGGTCTTGTGCTATGTTGACCAACTCAGGAGTCCCCTCGCTTATCCTCAAGACAGAAATTATTCTAATTTCTATTATCCAAAGAAGTCAGGTGGGACAATTAGAGTGATTTTAAATAGTCTTAAATTTAACTTTCAGAGTTACGTCTGTTGGTCACAGAGAAACTATGAAGAAGTGATGATATTGGATGAATTATATTCACACGAGGCCAAACACCATCCCATATTTAAGTATCATCCCGCACACAAGTTACGATATAGTCTTTATCTCTTTTTTTACTTCTGAGCACATTACTATACGGTGTGGCAGCCACGTTTACAACGTGCATACCTAGAACACCAAATGCAAAGCCAGGGCTCAGGGAGAAGACAAAGGATACATCGGGGGAGACGCTGTTTTCATCAGCTGACAACAAGAAACGATCCAAACGGAATACACTATGTACGTAATTGCTAAGTTTAAGGAATATTAATTATGTGAACCAATGAATATGTCTGAATAACTAGAAATGATTTCATTTGTAAGACATGTTTAGAATTTCCTTCTACATGATATTTTGAGATATATATGTATATTTGTACAACATTCTGTCTACAAATATACATACAAGAAAGTATATTACATAGACAAATATGTTAAAGCATAGTATACGTTAATAGCGCATAAACGTGAAGATGCACATAATGCGTCAGCGTGACTGTCAATCTTTCACGCTTTACTTTTTGACCTTCAGCTTCCTCTGGCTCCTGTGAAGCTTCCAGTATAAAGTTTATGCCAGCGTGTAGCCCGGGGCTTTCACATTTTAGCGTGCCCTGGAAGTCCCTGGGGTGTATGACAGTGTACACAGAAGCGTCCTGAGAAATGCTGGCTCCGTGGGTCTGTGGAGCGGAACAGAAGTGTAATTTTGACTTTCGACAAACGGGACCTCGTTTTTCAGGCCCCTCTACTGCCAGTACGGCGGATGGAAGGGGACAGCGGAAGCCCACCTGCCCTGATGCGAACCGAGGCAGCGCATCAAACCTGTTCGTTTTTGAACAGAGAAGCCAACGGGATAAGGAACGAAGTGTTCCCTCTGTGCTTCAGGTGAATGCCACGCAGCGTGGCTGTCTGTTTTTACTGTGGTGTTCTGGGGGAGGCCGTGTATTCACCTTTTCACTCGGTGACCGCTGCTTTTTCCTGGGTGATAATGAAATAGGATTTCTGATGAAAGAGATGGAGATTCAAGTTCGTTCATTTATTTTCACACTCAGAGTAAAACTACTCATTTTATTCCCCACTGCTTTTTTCTCCAGTCTCAGTCAAATGTCTCAAAGGATCATTTTCCTCTAGTTTCTTTTGCAAGCTCTATTAAGGCCAAAAAAAAAAAAAAAAGAAGAAGAAGAAGAAGAAGAAGAAGCCTGGCGGTGTCCCTGGGAGTCGCGTTCCCAGCCTGCCCCTGCTCCCGCCCCTGCTCCCGCCCGGGTCTGCACAGCCGAGGGCGGAATCCTCCCCCTGACCCGGCGCGGGCACCGGCGCAGCAGCAAAGCGAGCGGCCGCGCGGGGCCGTCCACGGGCCCGACCACGCGTGCGCAGGATGTACACGCTGCGGCCGCAAACCCAAGTCGCGGGGGACAGCGTTACAAGGTGTCCGCTGGCCCTTCCGCACGAGCCCCTCACTACGGCCGAGACTGCCTAGCAAACCATCCTTGTGCCCCAGGCCATCGCAAAGAAGGCAGTCATGGGTAGTCGCACGAATTCATGTTTGCAAACGCGGTCTAACGATATATTAGAGATAAGAGAAAAATCATCGACCCTTTCTGCATAATTCTTACCTTGGCCTTTCTTGATTTAAGGGTTTATAGGTGAGCTGACGACGCTGGAACACTCTCCCACATCCATTCCGTCTGTTTATTCTCTAAACATGTCAAAGGGCATGGCCTGACCCCGACATACACATATGTTTTAATTTTGTGCCATCTATGTCTGCTCAAAATACAAACCATCAGGTAATCTTACACACATTTATTTTCTCATTCAATATATGATAAAGTAGAGATTGTATGATCAGCACGCTCAGTTAAAACAAACAAAAAAAATTCTTTTGAATATTATGGAAGATGTTACAAGTAATGTCGGAATCGCTTGGGCCTTTAACTACAAATTGGTAACTCTATTTCAGTGCCAGAATTTGCTATCTTATTTAGAAAAACAACAACAACAACAAGAAAACTTAAAATTCAGTTTCCTATCATTTGCAAACAGAGACTGCTGGGAATACTTTTACAGACATGGAGTTGTGATGTCGGCTTTCGAATCTGAGACTATCCACGTTTTCTTCCTCCCTTAGTATCAGAATCCCGACCTGCTGTGGGCTGAGTGATGCCGTCACCCTTCCTGACAAGTGGGCACCACCAAGCACACGACTGCAACGGCCGCGTGCGATTCAAAAGCCTCCTTCAAGAGCGGGCAGAGGTTTAAGCGTAAAACCCTCCGAAATGTGTTTGTCCCCTGCCGTTGTCGCCAAGCTGTCCCTCCACGGGCTCTACCTTCTGCCCTGGCGCTCCGCCTCGCAACGGGCTCAGGGCGACAGGACCACAGGGCGGCCGCCGCCTCCCGCCCGATGCGTCCCCGCTTCTCCCGCTTCCGACGGCCCCGCGCCACTGTCGCGCCGAGCTCCTCCTGCCGAAAACGCCCCAGCGCCTGGCGCCGGCGGCACCGCCCGCGTCTGCGTCTGCTCCGGGTGGCTGCCGCCCGTCCTTCCGATTCTAACCGCTACTCCCCGACGTAAACAAGTCGGTCCTGTGACGTCCGTCCGCTCAGGAGCCCGTCCCCGTCCCCGCACGCGGGTGTCCCCTGACGTCCCTGAGGCCCAGGGACTGCTCCCCACCCAGCCCGCAACCCCGCGGCGGGAGCCGCGTCCGCGCTCTGACTGCTCTGTGTTTACGTCAGATATAATACAGATAACATCACACAAATGCCTACCGACGGTGACATTTTAAATCAATCAGATGGCAATTTTAAATCGATTTCTCATTTTAAATCAATCAAACACCTTTGTATTGCTGGAGAAGTTAAAGTGTCCCTTATCTCCGCGAGCACCTGAAGACAGGAAAGCTGTCATACTGTGTGGCACCTCGTCGCCCGCCCGCCGGCCAGCGTGTGTTCTGGTCTGAGCGCTGAGCCCGCTCATTTCTACATCCAAACGCCCTTTCGCCACAGCTTCCGTTTGTTTAATATAGTGACACACGTTTAATGTAGCATCTCACGACTTTCTCCTCCACCGTAATATGTTACTCAATTATTATCAGAGTATTCCAATTAAACTTGGCTCTGTCCACTTGACTTGTGTGAACTCGACTTGTGTTAAGCTAACTGTTGTACTCCAATGCGGTAAAGCTTTCTATGGCAACTCGAGAACACACACACAGCTAAATTATCATGCATTATAATATAAAAATACATAGTCGAGCAAAAACCTCCAACTCCAGCTTCTCAAATTCACTCATAGCAACTTATGAAAGGCGGACTCGGAGGAAGCCAGGCCAGATTCCTCTCACAGGTGTTTCTAACGCAGGCAGTGAGGAATCGCCCCCACTCACTCCCAGTCGGAAGTCAGAATGGAACCCCAAAGACTGGTTATGTTAAGACAGCGAAATTGCAGTACTGAATGTCGGTCCCAAATACGATCCTACAAGTTCCCTCCCCCACCCCAAGTAAAAGGGAGAGAAGAAGAAAAGCAGCTGAAATGACTCGATTTCTTGTTTCAGAGCCTGACTTGCCTGGAACAGTCTCGATTCTTGACAGTTTCAGTGCAATTCCGAGAGCCGCCATGGTGCATTAATAACGAATTCCTTCTCTTAGTAAGTTGAGTTGGCTTTCTGCCAAACACGATTTAGAGGTTCTTCTTAATACAACCCATGTCAGTTACGTGTTTTGAAACTGAAATATCATGTCGCAGTCTGTGAGAAGTACTTACCGACCTTCTCTCCGGCGGTGAGCAAGGCTTGTCCGGCGTGCGGGAACGAAGGGGCATTGCCTGGAAAATGTATAAGGAGTAATAAAATCAATTCAACATCGTCTGCTTTTTTTTTTTTTTTTTAAATCATTTTGTGTTGGCAATGATTAAACATTCTTCCCTGAAAAAACATCTTTTGTTGGTCCATGTTCTAGAAAACTTCCGGGATTACTGCTGATCTTATGAATATATTATTAAGCCTCTGATTCGTGCATTTACGTTACTTATGCTTCGGTAAAAGTCGTATTCCACAGGGATATTAATTTGAAGAGCTCCCAAGAGCATGGTGAGCCCTGACATGCCGGGGCTCGGCCACCTGAGTCCCGGCGGAGCGTTAGTTCTTAGAGTTCAAAGCCATTTGAGCTTGCCTAGGGGCGGGCTGTATCTCCAGCCCTGTGGAGCCACCTCAATGCCAACGACAAAACACGGGGGCTCTAAACAGAGAGAAACGGAATGCTCCGTTATGTCCCCGAAATCACTGGGCGTGCACAGCAGTTTTGAAACTTAGAGTGCAGTTTTTGGAAGTGTTTTTCATTTTGCATTTATGTAATTTAAAAGGCATATTAATGTAATAAAAATATTAACCCCTTACCTTTTCCCATTTCTTGTACTGTAAAATATCTTTACTTTTAATTATTCATCTTTCTTAATTTCTCAATGTATGCATTCATTTTATTTTTACTTGCATGATTATTGATATAAAAGAATATGTCCCCTGCCTTCCTCTTCTGGCCATTGTTATTACTTGTCTTTTTCTCACGATCATCAGTAGAGAGGCTGGTTAAAACCCATCTACTAACAAAAATGTCAGTGACGTTTTACCCCCCCACCTCCCTCAGAAAGTCAAGCTATAGAGAGCAGGTGGTAGGAAAGTTTTTTAAAAAACTATATTTTATAATACATTTTCCATGCATATATGATACACTTAAATAAGATAAAAATATGGGTGTTACCCATGAAAAACATGTTTCATTATTTTCTCTTAAACTTATTTTACCGTGTCAGTAAAATTCTAATATTTTGATATTTTATATCTAACCACAATTTCCAAATCGGCATGAGTATTTGTTTTCATTTCTAGGTCCTTTATTTCTATTTACTATAAGTTGCTTCTACAAAAGCTTTTAAAAAAGGAAAAATGGCCCCCAGCACCTGTCTCATTTTGAGAGGCAAGATCTTATCACTGACAGCTAATCAATAAAAACAAATGAAAAGTAATAACGTCAGACTTGAGAAGTGAGATTTTTATTCCTAGCCCGAAGCGCGCATTCACCAATATGCTAAAATCAATCCATCTTTCCCTCCGACTGAACCTGAGCCCTAATCGTTAAATCTTTAAAAGCACCGTATGCAGAGCACCCTGCTGCCTGCACTCAGAGTACAAAATAGAGTGGCCTGTCACCGCGTTGTCCCCCAGGGCCATGGTAACCAAGACAGATCACCGCCAGGGGAACACCTGACTCTGAGAAAGGGGGGTCCGGCACCCCACAACTCTTCCTGCTAAGCAGGTGACGTGCAGCCAACTCAAGCCCACTGCGATGCGAGACCTGAGCTTCCACAGCAGTCAGGTGACTCCATGCAAAGCTGGAAGGCCATCAAGCGCACTGGGAATGAGGGGGGCTTGCACACGCATCCTAATCTGTCCGCGATGAGACGGAAGAAGGCTCGCCTTTGCTGGACACTGTTTACTTCATCAAATGAGGGAAAGAAAAATCACATCAGCCACACAATGACGGTTGGAGGTCTTGTATGTGCGGCTTGCGCACATTTGAGTCTTTAAAAACCAAAAGGTAATAGCCCAGTGCTGTGGACGTGCCCCTGAACTCCGCCCCGTCGCGGGTGTGCCCTGAGCCTGGTGGGTGGCGCACCCTCGCACGGCTGCCCTAGTCACCCACGCAGGCGAGCAGCGTTTCAGTGCACCGAGGGAGGGACGATCACGCAGTAGGAAGGGGGGTGTTTGGCAAAATTAGGCAGACGCGCATTCTCATAAGAGCCGCCGAACGATCTCACTCATGGGACTCAACTCCTTCTTAGACATAACAATGGAATAAATGCTTGCTTACATTCGCACGGCCAGATTTCGATGACTAAAGTATCAAGAATTGTTTTCTGATGTAATTTCTCATAGGAAAAGTGAAATAAATCATTTAGCACATAGGGCATTTTCCAGTGACGGTGCAGCAAAAATTCTTTCTCTCCGGAATGGGCAAAAACTAGTTTTCCTTTAAGGCTCTTTTCATATTTACTATTTATTCTAGTATGTTAATGATTTCGTTAGCTTGCATTTAATTTTCTTCTGGCATTTTCATCCATCTCTGAAAAAAAGTCACTAAAACTCAGATTTCCATATTGAAGAGCAAAAAAGGACACACCACCATATTTCAGAACAAAGTGGGCGCACTGCAGTGGGGAATCTGCAACCGGCGAGCTCCGCCTGTCCCCTCTCTCACCCCCCGCGTCACCGCGTCACCGCGCCCCGCTGCTCCACCCTTCCCGCGCGGTCCAGCGGTGGTTCGTCCAGTGGAAGCATGGTCAGGGCGCCACAGAGCGCTGGCCCAAGTGGGCCTGGGGAGCCATCTCCTCCTGTGCCTCTGCCAGATGACGGAAGGGCCCGAGCCCAGAAGGGGTGGGAGCCCTAGATAGGCTCATTCAAATGTATTTAATGTCACCTGTGACCCAACAGACCTAAGTTTATCATCTAGACGCTGTTGAACTAATTTGCGTTCTATTTTATTTATCAATTATAGATGATAGATACATACATACATATCTATCATCTATGTATCTATGTATCTATCATCTATCTATAATTGATCTATCATCCATCCATCCATCCATCTATCTATCTATCTATATCTATCTATCCATCGCCTATCCACGTAACTACCCACGCACACACACGCAGTCTGTGTGGAAGGAGCGTGCGCCTGACGCTAGCCCACCCACCTGTCACGCCCGACTGTCACCAGGCTGCTCCCTCCACCAGGCTGCGGGATGTCGGCTCCGTACGCCCCTCGGAACAGCGATCACGACGGCGCGTCACACGTCCCCACTGCTCGTTCCGGGGGTACCAGCTGCTCACCTCCGCCTGCTCGCCCCGCGCCACGCAGGTTGCTGCGAGCCCTGCCCACGCCTCCCTGGAGAAGAAAAGACCTGTCCTGTGTAATTCTGCGACATTTCTAGACCTCGTGTTCAGAGTATTCTCGCTGTTGCAATAGTCTTAAATAAAATCCAGATTTGTTGTTTCTTTGATAGTAACAAATGTCTGAAACTGTCTTCTCGAGAAGACAAACTTAAAAAAAAAAAGTAGTTTCTACCTATCGGCTACCAATTTCTCTCCTCATCCCTTTCCATATTTTCCTGCAGTTTCAGTTTAATTGAAGTACTCTCCTCCAGCCCAGGGACTATCCCCACAGGCTGTCCCCGCCGGTCCCCACTCTGCCCGCGCCACGCTGTGCTGTGCTCTCGCTCCAGGGTCTCAGCACCTGTGGCCCAGTCCCGCCTTGACGTCTGGAGACCGGAAAGGCGGCCTACCGAGGCCACACTCTTCACTTCCCTGTCTCCCCGGTCCCGGGCTCCTATTCGGTCACAAAGGATCAAAGGATTTCTTTTTCATTTTCTCCCCTTATTCTTGGATAAATCACATTTTTTTTTCCATCCATTATTTTCTTCCAAAAATGATTTGTTTTTCATGCTTTTGGAATATCCAGATTAGAGCTTTCCATCTTTAGAGATAAATATACCATCTGCTGGCTCTCATTCAACAAATTTGACCATTTAAGTCGAAATGGCATTTCCGCAGAAATAAATTAACATATGCAAGCTGCTGAAGATGAACTAAAAGGATCCGCAGGAGAAAATTCAGAAGCTTCTGAAAGCCCTTCATACATTTTACAAGGTACAGCCTTCCTCTCCACAAAGTTTTCAAACTGAACTATATATTTTATAATTTCTTTGACATTCTTAAGTAGTAGCGGCTCTGTGGCAATTTCACCAATTTGAATATTTTTTTCCCAACATGGTTTGTATATATCCTCACTGCAGCTACTTCTCTGGATGGAAATAAATCTGTGAAATAGCATGTTCTTTCCTTCAGTAACTTCATGGATTTTAAAATTGAAATGTCAGCAGGTTGTTACCCACTTCCCAACAAAAACACCTATGAGCGGAGCAGCCGCCACTGACCACTCACTTGCATCACTCCGCTGTCGTGTCTCAAGGCCCCCAACACCTTCTAAAGGTAACGACCCCACAAGAAAGCCCGGTCACAACCCCTGCCAGGGGCGGAGGTGCCTGCCGAGCCAGCAGTGGCCGCTGGAACAATACACCAGGCAGCTCCAGGGTGGGCGGTGGCAGTGCCGCAGGACTGGCCTTTCGGTTGAGGCCACCGTCCCACCGTCCCACCGTCCCCCCAACCCCAGTGTTGGACTCACACCTGAGGTCCCAGCCACTCTTCCTGGGGCTTCCCCAAGTCCCAAGATAAACCAGCCATCCCAACATCTCTTTTGAACATTAAATGGAAATTTTCCTCTATTCCGAGAAATGTACAGGGATGAACTTCACATACGACAGGGTAGATCCGCTGGGTAAGGAAGCGCCGGTGCCCGATATTTGCCGTGAACTTGCACCGAACTGAGTCGCTATAAACCTCTGCCTTCCAGATGAAGAACTGCACCCGGAGTGCTGTGGTGAGCCTCTGCAGAGGTAAGATCTCCATTTTGTTTGACAGATTTCCTGGCTGGTCAGTCATTTCCCACGTCTTAGCCTGTCTCTGACTTTGAAAATGACCTTTACACTAACCTTCGGGCTCCAAAATCTATGAGCTCAGTTCGCGGTGTGCGCCCCGGCTCCCAGCATCTGACACAGCGGTGTAATAATACTGCTCAATCCACATGAGATTACCCGAGTGGGGGAGTGAGCACAAGCTCCACGCAGCAGCAAAACGTAGGCTCCAAAATTACTGTGGACTAACTGTGTGTTAAAAATTTTTTAAAAGAAGCTACAATAGGAAATAAACTTATTGGGGCATTTTATTACTCTTTTATAAGTATTAAACTTCTTTAGTTATTAAGTTAAAAGGAGCTGCAGGAATCTCCATATGCTCGCCTTGGGGTACCCGGATGCGAAATCATAGGCATGCTAGTTCCTTATGAGTGGAATTCTATTTAGGCGTCTATTCTGCGATTTCGTCAGGCGTAACGGATTCCTAACGGCTTTCACGTGACTCACAAAGGGTGCTCCAACCGGTGTGACTGAGTTTCCAGGCTGGGTTTGCTGTCATCCTACACAGTCGTCTTACAGAACTTAGCAGACCCGCTACTCAGCTTGTGAGGATGCGGTCGTCACCGCATAATCTTGCATCTCTGTGAAGCTGGGCAAAGGTGACAGCTAAGATGATTCAGGCTCTTCAATGATGAAATTACTAAAATGTCACAAATATTTATAGAAATAATACACAGCAATCATAGGACTTACACTTAGATCAGTGTTAATGATTAAAATATTACTTGAGGTAAAAAAGATAATTTAAAGATAATTTCTGTTTTAATCACAGGTCTCATAGATAAATCCGTATGGTAGGCTAGATAAAAGCAAAAAAGGGGGCAACATATTAAAGCCAGGTAGATAAAATATGTGAAATATGGGAGCTCTCTGTTGTCCGAAGGGCTGTTCTGTAAGAACAAATGATTCCAACTCAGTATTTTAGGTCCGCTGTGAAGTGGGAACTTCTAAAGTTGCATCGGCCAGAGGCCGAGTAACAGCGAAACACGGGGGGCATCACAGAATAAGGCTCTACTACTTCCCCGGTGCCAAGTGCATATTTTTTCCAATTTCATTGACTTTGATATTCCAATTCATTTGAGTTGTTTAATTAAAGTCATTGGAAAGTGATGACCTATTTCACACTCTCTCTGGGAAACATCCAAAATGAGGCATTAGATCTCTCCACTCCTAAAGTAAAAATATAATATGATTCTATTAACTAGACTTAAATCTATATTTGTTTTGTTACATTTATTTTTTTGCAAAGAGAAGATAAGTTTGTTATGAATTATAGATGCATAGCTCATCTTTTCCTTTCAGTAATTAACAATATGAATTTTCAAAGGGATTATCATAATTCGGGGTACATTGTATACTAATAATTTTCCCTCTGCATGCAGTTAACTGAAACCCACATGGAGCGTGTTTCTAGATGAGTTTGATGAGTATCCAATAAGTAAGGAAAACAATTTTCGCTAAGTCATCTCTTGAACTTAACCACGATGGGCGAATAATGGCTGCAGAGCGAATGTCAAAGCAGTTGATGACACAGTCGACCTGTGTGCACCAGGCGCTCAGGAAGCGGGGCCATGATGAAAAATAAACAGAAAACGAGAGTCCCGTGATAACACCTCACATACTGCGACCTCCGCAAACATATTCAAATAGCAAAAAGTATCTGGGGAAAGTGAAAAAAAAATAAAGATCGTGTGGTCATAAAACTGTGTGCACCGAGACACAAATCACGAAAGTACAAACTTAAAACGAGGAAGTGACAAATTAGCCAGCAGCGAAATAGTCAGATGGATGAAACATCCGAAGCATGAAATCTAAACTTTGCGAAATTCATACCAGTTCCCTCACTATACCCGTCCCCATTACTGTACATTTCTACTTCCGTTTGTCCTTCTTTCTGTCCCTCTCACGAGACAGAACTCTTGAGAAACCAGTTCACACTTAAGACTCGCTTTCTTCCTTCCTATTCAGCTTTCGATTCCTGCACAAGTTTCCGTGGCCCCGTCCGCTCCCTTCTTATTCTCGCCTCCACATCTCTAATTTCCATTTCAACACCGACGCCTCCAATTCCACGGCTTCCGCCCGACTTCACTACTGAGTCCCTACAAGACCTGCGTTTTCAGTTTCGTATTCACACAGAAGTTTTAATCTTGTCCAAACGTAAGTGAACAACAACCTAAGCGCCATTTTCCCTCCGACTGTATCTTCCTGCTCACCGTTTCTCAAGTCTTCATCTTCAGTAAGACTGCTCTCTCCCCGGTCCTCCACATGCCATTAGTCACCAAGTCTGACTTCCCCTCTTAAATGTCTACGGCTTATGTTCCTCCCTTCATTCCATTAATCTTATTTTAATTCCTGCCTTCTCTAGGATTTTGTCTCTCTGGAGTCTGCAAAAATTCAATTTCTGCTATCAGACTGATGTTTCTTAAAGGTATATTGACCATATCATCATTCTTTGCTTAAAATTCTTCATCGGCCTCCATGGTTATCATGAGCCTTGAAGACAAGGTTATTTACTTTTATTTTTTAACTTGGCACAGTAAAATGTCAGACTTGCTGGATAACCCTTTTTCTTTTCTTTTTAAAATATTATTGTATTCTTATTGGCATTCACAGTTAAATCTGGGGAAACTGAGAACCCACCTACAAAGGCTCAGGTTGTCCAGGAATGGCAGGAACCTGCAATGTCAGGAACACTTAACTGAAAAAAAAAAAAAAATCTAAGAGGGAGAAAATGTTGTCAGACGAGGCCGCTGCCAGGCGTGGGAAAGGCGCTCGAGATGCGGGTAGAGCACGTGGTAACCCATCCCATCTGCACAGTTACGCGGGGACTTGGTTCCTATGCTCTCCATCACCAGAGGGTCAGTTCTTCACTAGCTCAGCAAGTCCTATGGATTTCTGCTGTTCCTCAGGCACTATCTGAAGCGTGGGAATTCCCAAGGGCAACAGTTGGAGTGAAGGGTAGAGGATTCGTGGAGTGGAAGCTCCCAGGCAGGGCCGGAGGAGGAGGAGCAGCTCAGCCAGAGGGGGCGGAGAAGGCTTCGAGTGGCTGGGGGCCCAGTGAGCCAGGAGCAGAGACCAGGGTGGCTGGAGTCAGAGCAGCATCGGAATAAGGTGTTGAGTTTTTGATTTGTTGGATTAAAGCCTCAGAAGACGAGGCCTCAGGTTGGGTGACCCGGGAATTTGGAGAGTCAGACGCCCCTTCTTTATCTTCCATCTTTGAGACTTCTACCCGTAAGTCAAGGTAGGGTGTTTTCAGTTACATTTACTCCTCTCGTGTGTAAGTGTTAAAACATCACACGCTAATGATTTCGGCAGTAACATTTCGTTCTAATGACTACCTGCCAAACACACGTACTAATTTTAGGAACGGCTGGGGCACATGCAGTCAGGCCTCAGGACGGCACCCTAACGGGAATTTGGGTAATTGAAATATGAAGAGCGCTCGAGCTCTGTGCTGGAAACTGCATTTCCTGCTCTACACGGAGGTGGACGCACAAGTCACCCTGAAATGCCCTCTGCGCTTCGCAAAGGGCTGCCCTTTGCACAGGTGGAGTGGGCTTTGCCACACAACGCTGGCGAAAGCCCTTAGTACCCAAACGGGCCAGGCGCTGCCTCTCCCGCGTGTCTGAAATCCCAGCACGAGGACGCGGCCTACCGCGGTGCGCCCGGGGACGGATGCTGTCGGCATGCACTGCCTCTTCTGACAAGCGGCCTCCTGGCCCCGGAGTGTGCACCCTGACCTCTGCCCGGGGCACAGTCCCGAGGCAGTGCTCTCCAAAGTGACTGCTCACTGGTCCCTTGATCAAAGTTCCCACCCACGCCCAGCGGTGGAGAAAACTCAGGACGGTGAGGGTGAGAGTCAGCAGAGGGCAGAAAGGTTTTAAGAAAGTTTTACTTAAAATTATTCTGATTTTTCCAGAGCACAGATCAGAGCAATTGTTCCTTGAATGTGTTCTCCATTTATTGAGTGATCAGTAGAGGCACGTCCAGGCGGCTCTGGGGAGGACACCGCAAAGGACAGGTGCGGGGAGCCAGGGATGCTCCCGGACAGGCCCGGCGCCTGCAGCGAGGCGGAGGCGGAGGCGGAGGCACGCGCCAAAGGGCGGGTGTCCTCGCGAGCGTTTTAGCGAGCCCCATAAAAGGAACGCTGCAGACAGTTTCCTACGATTTATCTTTCTTTACCTCGTTTACTACGAGCTTTGTGACCGGCACTTTAAAATGTTTGCCCTCTTTGGAAATTTATGCTTAAAATAAAATTTTGCTTAGTTATATGGTATGACATTGATTTAAAAATCCTTGCATTTCAAACTTTCTCCTTTGAGCCCTTCCTATTACTGTATATTTTTTTAAATGACAATGCTGGCTCTGCGCAGTATTGTTCTCTGATTACATGCTTTTCGTACATGATTGCAAATTAGTCATTTTAAAATTTGATTCTAGTTTCCAGTGACGCTCATGCACTTAAAAAATAGAGTTTCTATAGTACATACAGCACTGACATTGTACAACATCACTGTAGGCATCAGGTGCTATTTCTTAATACCTGCTCTTTGGTTAACCGCCAGCTGTGACAACTTCAACACTAATGGTAACAGCAGATGATTGTGTGTGACCTTATCGACATGGCCACGAGCTGGCATGGCATGTATACGTGTGCATCTGTGTGCGTGTGGGTGTGTGTGTGTGTGTAGTTTATGACTGCACATATTTGTAGAGATCATTTTGTACAAATTTGTTCGGGAAGATTCCGTCTTTGTATGAGTGGGCAGTTCCCAATCTCCACGCTTCATCAATCATTCGTACACTAACATCTTGCCCATTTCTGTTTTGTTTATTTGGCGCTGTGATGTGGTGATGAGCATTATTGAAAGGACGGAGGTTCTTTGTCACAGGGGAGACAAGTTCTGGAATAAAAGGTTGTAATCACAATTTTGCACTTTCTTCAAAAGTAGAGATGAATCCAAATGACTTCATTGTCGGGAAAGTGTTATCCCGGACCACAAATTCCATTTGCAACTGGACTTAACATTACGAAAAGGCTGCGCTCATACTAGCATGTTATTCATTTCCATGTCTAATCAGTCTTGTACGGGTCGTCTTTTGTGCTAACAATAGTCAAGTTAAGCCACTGTAATAAAAAGAATGAAATAACACATCCTAATTGCTTAATACTGAACATGTTGGTCTCCTTCTGGGAAACACCATTTTGTTTCTCAGATGCACAATCACCTTTGAATGTGAACAATTCCTCAATGACTATGATTTAGAGTAAGACCAAAATCTTTGTCTATGTTTAGCAATGAGACTCCATCAAAAATCTTTTCAAAACATGTTGAACATTGTTACCAGTAAAAAGAGAAATAAGCTTTTATTTCTTTAGAAAATATAGATAAAACTGGTTTCTATATCATGTAGAATACATATTAAATACAAGTGATGCATTATGCTTCTGTCTATACCACTTGTTCTAATAAATATATTGAATATATTAATTACAATTGTGTGAGATCTTATCAAAAGAATGGTAATAATTTAGAATGCCTCAATCATGAAGATTTCATGCAGTTAATAACTTATAAAAATGAACTTTTCTTTTTTCTCTTTTGCCTGACTCTTAAAGACAAGGTGGCTAAGTTTTACTCAAAATAATAAACTATGTTATCTATTCCTTACTCAGTAATTTTTCTAAAGTCTAAATATAACAACACAAATTGGATTTCAAAATATGTCAAATAACATGGTAAAAGCTGTCACAGTATTTTACTCAAATTAGATAGTCTTTATTATTCAAAGAAGCATGGTATTTTTAATTTTTAAAAAATTACAGGGAAAAAAGTTATTTTCAGAACTTTTCCCATCGAAATTACCTTAGAAGATAATAAAAGATATTTTATAACACACATTATCATGTACATATTAAAGCATGCATTCTTTTGACATCTTGATCTAGAATAGTTTACAAGAATGCTGTTTGGTTTCCCTGTTTGTTAAAAAAACTGATACTGATATAGCAAACATTTAGTTGAGGGTAATACTTGCAACAGTAACGTGCAGATATGCCGCCCTCCCAAGTCTAGCAGGAAATCCACATTTAGAAATAATGACAATATATAAAGGCAGCTCTGGTTTTTAAGAATCTGTCACTAGGATCCTCATCCAGCTCAGGAGTTAGGTCCTTCTCACTTATGAAGGCACTTTGCAGCTGAGTCTTGAGAGATGGACGCGCTGAGTAGGTGAAGGGCTGCGGGGGGCTGGGCAGCTGTCTGAGAAAGGGGAATTACGTATGAGTTTTGCATAGGAAGTTCAAAGAAACAAGAGAAAGTTTGGTATCAGTTGAAATATGCAGGCACGGATGTGACGTATGGAGCTGGCCCGTGGGGATGCTACAGAAGATGGTGGCAGTTGTAAGCTACATCAAGAAATTTGAAATCTGTCCTATGTGCAGAGAGAAGCTGGCAAACATTTCAAGCAGGGCGATGGAAGAATCGGAGTGTGTGTTTGGAAGATCAATTTTGGAAAATAAATTATATCGTTTGAGAACGAAGGGAAAACATATTAAGGAAAGCTTTAGAAATAATTGAGACAAAACAAAACAAAAAAACAAAACAAAACAAAAACTAAATGAAAACAAGAGACCTTAAATTGAAGAGGCAGATGAAAGATAAGCATAAGAAGTAAGAGTCAAGATGTAGTGACTATTAAGAGTCCTAGAGTTTCCATACCAAAGTCGCAAAAACTGGGTGGGTTAAAAAAACAGGATTTGTCGTCTCACAGATCTGGAGGCTCCGAGTCCAAAATGAAGGTGCCAGTGGAGCTATTCTCTCTGAAAAATCTGGGAAAGAATCAATGCCATGTCTACAAGCTTCTGGGGTCTGCTGGCGGTCGAGGAATTCTAGGGTTTAGACCAGGGAAGACTAGGCTGATTGCACTGCCATTAGCGCAGAAAACAAATAACACCTAACTATTTGGACATACTGAATTTGAGGTCCCCGTAAGGCACAGAGCTATGTATGTCTGCTAGGCAGATAGACATGCCTTCAATAAGGTAAGGTATACGAATGAGAGGTATATGTTTGGGAGTCGTTCCTTATATGCTGGATGAAGCTGTGAGGCTGGGTGAGCTCGGCTAGAAAGACAATGCCAAGGAGATAGATGTAAAGACAATCAAGGCTAGAACCTCAGAAAGGACTGACAACGTGTAAGGAGCAGCTGCTCCGGAGGAATTAGGGAAGAAGGGTGTGTAACCAAGGAATAACTGGAACTAGGAAAAAGCCAAGGGAGGGCTGTGACCTGGTAGACTGTCCTGGAGAAAGATTCCCAAGGGGCACAGGATGAAAAATGCTGTTCCCCACTGTTGACATGTCTATGAAAAGAGCAAAACATGCCTTTGGCGGGAAAATTCAGAATTCCTCAGAAATCTTAGTTAAGGTCTCTAATATTTTTTTTTTTTTAAATTAATGAAAACAGCAACGTAGCATAATAATTTAGAGCAAATTCTGGAGCCAGTCTAGCAGGCTTGACATTGGCACCAAGGCTACCTGACACCGAGTAAGTTACTTCATCTTCCTGTGCCTCGGGTCTTTTATCTATAGAAGGAGAATACTACTACCACCTTATCCTTTATAAAAATTAAATATAATCGACTACTATTGTTATGACAATAAATGTTGACTGGGTGCGATGTAAGGAAGTGGAGAGGTCGCCTACAGCATGCTGTCAGGGTGTCACCCATGATCCCCTCTCCCCGACAAGGCGAAATATTCATGGAACAGGGACGCAAAGTAGATGTGTCTGAACTGGCGGGTTGGTAAGTGGCCCCTAGAACGCTGTCCACCGGGCGGGGGTGTGTGTGGATAGGATCTGGCGTCAGACAGTGACCAGGAGGTGAGTCTGCGGCTGTCCATGCACCCCCTGCTCCCCCGAGGCCCCAGGCGGTCACTCACCGAAAGCCTGGGAGCCGCGGGTGGGCGGCGTGGGCACTGCCTCCCGAGTGGCCACGCGCCCTGCCTAACCCCTTGTCCCTCGTTTTCACGGCGCCTTGGGACACAGCGAAGGCACGCACTCCCGACTTAGGTGCTCACGCGCTTCTCCGAAGGCGGGCGGGGCCCGCGAGAGGACTGGTGTAGGGACACCCAGGACGTCTGCAGTCCTTACCCTGGTTCTGCCGGCGGACCCGGGGCCTGGGGCGCAAGGCGGACCCCGCGCCGCCCGCCAGCCCCGTCCCTGAGCGCGGCTCTGAACCGCAAAACTGGCTCTGGCCTGAACGTGCATGCGCCCAACATCGTGGTCCACGCGCCCCAAACTCATGCGCCCAACGTCGTGGTCCACGCGCCCCCAAACTCATGCGCCCAACGTCGTGGTCTAGCAGGCAGGGCCCCTGGGAGGGGCTCGGGCCGCCAGGGTGGACCCTCCTGAGCGGGCCCCACGGAGGTCGCTGCTCCCGCCCTCCCCGATCCGCGGGCACCGACCTCGGCCTTCCAGCCTCTGACACTGTGAAAAACCAATGTCTGTTTCTCATAAGTTCCCAGTCTGCGGCGTTTGGGGACAGCAGCCGAAATGGACGAAGACAGGGTCTGTGCCTCTTCTCCCTGTTAGGGCTCCAACAGACAACACGCAACCACAGAAAGTCTCCAACAGGAGCCTCCTGCCACTGAAAGTAATTAGCAGACGTGTGACCAAGGCGGAGCGCTCTGTCCGATTTCTTTTTATACCCTCAGGAAAGACCTTGCAAAAGTATCAGCCTGAGGAGAGTACAGTAAGTTCTGACGGTGAGATGAGAATATTCCAGTCCAGAGCTCCTGGCAGTTATCTTTTGATAATGAAATAACTTTAATGTGACTTTCATGTTAAAAATTACATAATTTTGTTAATATTATAATACTAAAGTTCATTGCTAATGAAAATCCCCTATATACTTTATTTAAAAAATAAAATGAAAATGTTGTCATGAAGTAAGGGAGGGAGGAACAATTTGTAGTATAATGACGTAAATTCTGATACTACATCGATGCACATTATAAAGTAATCAGACGCATACATCAATTTATAATTTAAAAGTTTGCTTTAAAAAGTCATTTTGTACAAGGATGTTTAAAAGTAGATGCATGGGTGGACATTAAAGTAAAAATAATTTGAAATATGCAGAAATAGCAAAATGGGAAATATTTTGAAAATTATTTTTATTAATGAAATTGAAAACTCTTGGTGCATTGCCTGCTATGTCTTTGCAAATTTAACATTTCTTTATATCTGTCCAGAGAAATCTTGAAAATTTTGTCTTATCTGAGTATAAAATCCTTTGCAATTAGACAGATTAAATTTGCTTTCACGTCGAATTCACTTTTTATTCCAATTCTTTCCGTAAGGAATGCCAAAACATGCTACATCATGATCTCATATCATGAAGTCATAGAAAACTTAAAACCAACACTACATAATTTAATAGTATCTAAAGAAGAACAATGTAGTTCTAAATCCTCATATGTAAGCATATTTTTAAATAACTGCAATAGAACTAGAAACTGAAATTTCTTGAGGATTAATTTGTTTTAAAATAATGTGCCTATGAAAACCACGTAATTCCCTTCACTTTAATATGACTGGTCCCTCATTTTCCTTGAGGCTTCAGAGGAAGCCGATTAAACTTTTTTGCATCTATCTGAAAGATATGTTACATAGCTTTCAATATTTCAATTTAAATTACATTTATTTAATTATTAGTTCACAAAAACTCATATTTAATAGAGATTAAAATCTTTGTAAAATTTTGTTTGAGTGGACAACTTTATCCCTCTGTGCAGAGAAGTCTTTGGCACTGATTATGAAATTATCGGTTATCTGAGGGCTTGCTCTGAATGTTATCAATGGGATAGGTAATTTTCCTTGACTTCTAAAGTCTTTCACTGAGATTCCTGGGTACTAAGTGTCATAGGTGAGTCAGGCAACGGATGCTAAAACCCGATGCTTCTTTTTCACGTGAGCTACCATGTTCCTGACCAATCCAAACGGTGGTTCCTCACTGCATGAAAATATGATTGGAAAATGATTTTTCACATGTTTCTGAAATATATTTCAGTGTTTCGAATATTGAAAACAGTGTTCCTCTGAGATGTCTTACTTTCTATGAATGTAACAAATTCTGACAATAAAGCTTCATTTTTCAGGCAAGACACTTTTATCAACTGGTAATGAAAATTGGCTCGACTAGAGCTGATTAAGCAGTTGACACATATTGACAGAGTTGACACGCAGCTGACACTATGACGCCCATTTGAGATATTTCACGCTCTCATATATTCTCAAAATGCTGCCATGGCTTAACGAAAAAAAAAATATTATTTCATTAGATTTTCTTCCATAATTATGTTGTTCAGCTGAAAAAGCATTTTTTCAATATTGTGTGATTTCTCATTTTTTATTTTTCATATTTTCATTATTCTGAAAGAAATGAAACTTCGTCCTTCAAATCTTAGAAGTACGTTATGTCTTTTCCAACATTTTAGCATATTTCCTTGTAAAATGTATAATCATGACTTTTATACCTAATTAGGAAAAGACGGAAAGGTGGGCACGTTGGTAACTGCGGATTTGTTAGTGAAGTTACAAAATGTATTGGAAAGTATCAGTTGAAATATTGTCCAAACACTGTCTTTCCAGTGGTACTTTTTAAATAAAGACTATATGACCTTTTCCCTGTGTCTCTGTTTTGAATCCCACAGATGTTGCCACTACAAATGGAGACTGGTATGTGTCAGGTACCAGCAAGAGAAATACAGAGGAAAGACGCCCCCAGGGACGAGCAAAGCCTGGCCTGTCCCCTGATTACGGCCCTCCCTTTCACTTGTATGATCACTGCTTTCCTTTAAAACACCATTGTTTATTAAACTTCTATAAAGAAAATACTGTATTTATTACACGCATGAGAGAATTGGTCCTAGTCACAGGTAAATACGAAGGATTTATAGATTAATTCACCTCTCATAGATTAATGCATGGAGGTGTATTTAAGAGCTGTTTTAGAAATGGAAAAGGTTTTATTTTTGAGGAATATGTAAAGAATTTCAGGGAATTTTGATTCTGCTCAAGAAAAAATAACAGAGGCCAGATTTAACTTTCTATGTAAGTAAAAAATGGTCAGATATATTTTTAAAAATGGTATGGACACAATGCGTAGCAGGAAGCCCAGGTCTATGATTCCTGAGAGAGGCAAACCCTTCAGAAACCACACCCCGCTTGGCTCAACTGCTTAGGAAAGTTCAGAGGCCCCAAGTCAGAGTACTTAATGCATTTTGTATGTTCAAGATGGTAGAGAAAGAACACAAAATAAGTGTAATAAAGATAATAATAAATACTGGAGAAAAAATCAATAAAATATAAAGAGAAAAATAGAATAAAATAATGAACTAAAACGTTATTCTTTGAGAAGAGTACAAAAAATGATATACATTTAGCCAAAGTGAGCAGGAAAAAAAGGGAAGAGATAAAATTTACTAATGGCAGGAATGTTAGAGGTGGTATCACTGTAATCTCTGTATATTTTAAAAGGATAGTAAGGAAATGTAAGTAAAATTATGTAAAATTCAATAACATAGATAAAATGGATAAATTCCATAAAGAGTACAAATTACTAAAATGCAGAATGAGATGGCTGTACTGGAGAATTCTACCAACATTTAAATAAGAAATAATTCTAATTTTACACGAATTTTTCTAGAAATTTGAAAAAGAAGATGGAATGTGTCACAACCCATTCCAAAAATCAACATCACTCTCATTTCAAAGCAGATGAAGATACCCATAAACTTCTGACCAAAATCACTCATGAACAGAGTTGGAAAAATTCTCACAAAATTTTAGCAAATCAAATTGTGTGTATATGTGTGTTTGTATAAACCACATGCACGGTGAGGTTTATCCAAGAAATGTAAGTTTCATTAACATTGTAAAATTAAAGAATGCAATTCACCATATCAGCAAAATATACAAGAAAAAAATTATGAGCATTGCAATAGATACTGAAAAGCATTTGGTAAAGCCATCCTTCATCCCCGATAACATTCGAATGGAACCAGGACTAGAAGGTGACTTTCTCAGCCCGATAAAGGACATCTCCAAAGCACCTGCAGCTGACGTCTCACTTCATCTGGAGAAATTGGATGCTTTTCCTCCAGGTGAAGGTATCGATTGTTTTCACTTCTATTTGACTGAAATTACGTTTATGCTTGGGCAATAAGTCAAGAAATAGAAATAAATGTCATGTAGATGAAAATTGACATGTAAAACTCCTAATTTGTGCACGAATGATCTATATATGAGGGGGAAACTACTAGAACTATTAAGTGTGTTTAGCAAAGTGAAAACTGCGCAAAATCAATTCACAAAAATCAAATGCCTTCCCAGTATTCTGGTATACTAAAAAAAAAAAAATCGGAAATTAGAAGAAACAGTATCACTCATAGTAGCCTTAAATTATTGAGTACTTATGGATAAACATCATTTTTTATCCAAAATAAAACAAAGACTTGCTTCCTATACTTGCGGAGCAGTTAGGGAGAAACAGGGACGATGGAGGCCTCAGGTCAACATCCCCCAGCTCTCTCCTCCGCCCTCGCTCCATCCTGCCGCACAGGGCCTCGTGCACATACGTGCGGACAAGCCCTGCGCACAGCCAAACGTCCAACCCCTAGTCATGCCTGGGAGCGAGGACATGCGCGTCTGCAGCCCGGGCTGCCCTGGCGAGGACAGACAGGATAATCGGCGACGGCCATGGAAGCAGACTCGCGGCCGGCTGGCAGGAAATCAGGGTCCTGGGTATCGGAGAGTGACTGATAAGGGGGTGGGGGACAGCAGTGGGCTGGCACATTTCCTCGGCCTGCTGAATATCCCATCATTCGGGAAGAGCACCGAGGGCTGATTTTAATGTGTTCTCTATTCTTTGAAGGTTGATGATTTCACATTACGGATAAGTGACTAAAATCCTCACAGTTCTTTGAAATAGTATCTGGAATTTACAAAGGTTTACCTGCACTCCCAGTCTATGAATGATAGCCTTTTATAGTTACGGAATCAGTGATCATTTAAAGTAGACATTTAATTCAACAGCAGATGCCCCGTCTTCTAGCAGGGAGGGATGATATAAGGTCTAACAGTTCAGTTCAAACCATCGTTTTATTCAGAGGCCACACCTTCACATTGCATTATCTTAACTGGATATATTTAGCCTCTGATCAATTTTATAAATTGATCAATTGAAGTTCCTCGTAATTCTGGTCTTTCCCAAAGAACTATCCTTGTTGAATAAACAGAGTATAACAAGGAAAAACCAAGTAGATGGCTACATGGTAATTTTTGCACTATTATGCTTTTACTCAGGGTTAAAATGGCTGATTATGGTCTGCCCTTGTATCCCCATTAGCATATACCTGACATGCAGTAAAGAACAAAACATTTAAAACCTTAGTCACCTTGCTAATACTCTGAAAATGTGCAAGCACTTTCTTTTTTTTTTTTTTGTGAAGAATGTGCAGTCAGCTTTCCTGCAATGGCGATAGCCTTGCATCTCTTTATTTTAAATCTTATTCACACACTCAAGGTTATTGTCCACTGTACTGGGTTTGTAAAGGGAATAATGATGGACGTGGAGAAATTTATCCTGGCGTTCTGAATAATATCGTTACAGTCTGTCTGACGCAGATGTTTAATCATGTGAGTGTGTGTGTACGCATGGACGCGCAGTGCCTACCCAAATTACCAGGACGTTTTCCTTTTCTGCCTTTTCCAGGCCTGAGTGTTTTGTAGGCCCGATGTGAGCTTATCAACTGTGGCTCTTCGTTTGGTGTTTCTGTGGTTACCTTAGAGTTACTAGCATGCATGTTTAACTTTCACAGTGTACCTTCAAGAGATGTGGTGCCAGTTCGTGCATATTTTAAGCGCCTGACAACATTATGCTTCCATTATGCTCCTCCTGGCTTCTGTGCAATTGTTGCCATGCGTTTTGCTCATACACATTATAAACTCCATCCTCGAATCATGTTTTCACCAATCATCCTTGTCCTTTATAAACAAACCATTATTCTAAGGGATGTAGATAACATTCTAATGTTGTTTTCCAATACTTCTGAAATTTATCCAAGCATGGGAGAATTAACAGTACTTTGCAAAGAGTAACATTGTTAAACTGATATATTTAGGATGTATGATTTTTGATATACTTGTTATCTTTATAGAGAACTGTTTCTGGCATTACAGTATGTTTTACAACAATAATTTATGATATGACAATAATTTTTATTTAACTGTATTTTTAAATATTTTCTTTGCTCAGTGTTACCTCTTTTGTGGCATTGCTTATTAATCTTGTTTTATTTTGAATGATCTCTCATTTATAATAAATAACTATGTTAAGAGAATTATATTCTCTTAACGTAATCAATGGCCTCTATGTTGATAAATCTGGATTTTTTTGAGTATTTTGTTTTCACCTAATTATTCTTTTAGGACAATTTCTTAAAGGCAAAGGCTCCATTCTTTTCCAAATACTATAGTCTAGACTTTCGTAAATTAATTTCTAGCACTTTCCTGACCCATCAGATGTGCCATTTTTGAGTATTCTTTCTTCCTTCCCTGCTCAACTTCTAAAAGGTCCTTCGGCTTAGGTATCTTTCTCTCTCTCTCTCTCTCCCCATCCCCGACTTTCTCTCTCACATGGACACACACTTTCTCCAGTGACTGTATCTGTTTCAAGGGCTTTGAAAGCCACAATAAGGTGACGATGGTCCAGCCTATACCTCTAGCTCTGAACTCCATTACTGAGGGTGATAATCCAGTAGGTTCAGTTAGGTATAGAACATGACTCTCAGATTCAACACCACCAAAGCTGACTTCCAGACTAAGGTCCCACGCCCTGTCCCCTCCAGAATGCAGTCACAGGCCACTCCACTCACCCCTCAGTTAAAACACGTGTCCCTGACTGCCGTTGCTCCCTCACCCCTCCAACAAACATCCAAAGGATCGGCGCGTCTCACTATCTGCATGCCTACAGCGTTCCCCAAGTCCATCCACTTGTTTCTGTCTCCACTGCTACCAACAGGCCCAGAGGCCATCTTCTCTTTCATGGGTCACACTAATGCCATCCCAACTGATTGCCCTATGTCCATGCTTTTATTTTTATCATTCGTTAAACTTACAGAATCTAGAATCATTCATGTGTGAATCAGGTCTACGTAGAATAAAGCCACACTTAGCATTTAACGGATTAGAAATAATTTGAATAAGATGAACAATACAACATGAGAACACAAAAATGTTCAAGTACAGATCATGGGTATTTCCAACTTCTTCTCCAAATGTCAAGTACTAACTGCATATTTCACATGTAACAAACACTGGAGGGTGCTCGCTAATACACTTTGGAAATGACATTTTCTTAGTATGACCTTTCTTTCTAACAATAACTTACATTCTAATTAAAGCAGACCATTTTCATTACATGCCAAATATCTCAATGCCATATATTATCATCCTCCTTTGTCAGAACTGATAGTTAAAGGTCATG
The DNA here is from genome assembly GCF_902729225.1 of Pteropus medius. Classification (NCBI taxonomy): domain Eukaryota; kingdom Metazoa; phylum Chordata; class Mammalia; order Chiroptera; family Pteropodidae; genus Pteropus; species Pteropus medius. The sequence continues at coordinate 1,433,604 of NW_024352148.1, forward strand.
GACTTAAATAATTATTGAGATTAACGGAATGGGTAATTTCTGAGAAAATGGCACGAACGTGGTAGTTTTTCTTTCAGGAAAGTGAAACTTGCTAATGTTTGAATAGAATTAAAAGAAAGAATATAAGAATAAAATGACTCAGTCGATGATATAAAAATCACAAAATTTGAAAGTCTGCTACTACAGATTTCTGAGCTTGTTCTCTCTATTTATTTTGAGCTTTAGAGTTCAGTTTTTAAAAAAAGTCAGCAAACAAATGAAAAGCTGAATTAAGTCATGGAGATGAAGAATCCTATTAAGATCATAAAAATTAAAGTAAAAAAATTAATGATTTTCATCATACAATAATTCATAATTATAAAAATAGGACCAGAACAAAATGTGTCAAAAAAAAAATCACCATCAGCAGAAATTGCCATTGCCCCATTCTTTAGCCTCTTAGATAAATTTCCTTTTCACTTTTAAAACTATTTATATGAAGTCTCGTGAGATACAATAACAAATGGAGAACAAAAATAAATAAATGAATAAATAAGACCCCCTGTAAAGATGGAACTATTATTCCAATACTTCGTTCTACCATTCAAAGTTAAGACATAAACAAAATAATTTTAGATTAAAAATAAAGTACACAAAATGAGGATCCATCCATATCATTTTGTAAGTTTTTCTATTTAAGTCTGTATACTTTTTATAAATATATTTGTTTTTCCATAGCTATCACATTCGCCTTTTAAAAATGTAAAGTATTAGCAGTCATCTGATTACTTCTGTTCTGTAGCCTTCACCTAATCCCATCTTTCTGTACAGGTAACTGTTGTTACTACTCTCATCCATATTTTCTCAAAAGTTCACTTTTTATGCCTATAAAAGCATATAAAATTATTTCTTTAAAAAATTGAAATGATTGTGCACAATACAATGCCTTCTGCACTTTTTTAAAAAACTTAATAAATGTTGAAGTGTATTTTAGAAGAAAGTTAAAAGAGCATGCTCATATACTCACTGCTTCACAGTTTTTGCTGTATGGAAAAATTTACCATACATAATTTAGCAGTCTCCTATAAATGATTATCTTAATTTTTAAGAAACATAAATGCAAGTAATGTTGGAATAGCTAACCTTGTAGATAGGGGTTTCATACCACCAGATAATTTAAATCAATGAGAAAGAACAAATAATAAAAATAAATAAACATTGGATAACAACAAGTAGTTAACAAAATAGAAATGGCTGTGAAACTTATGAATGATGCTCAGCCTCACCCATAAGAAGAAAAATACAAATTGAAACCACACAAAGAAACTACTGCTTGCCTGTCACATGGATGTTTCATCACACGCATCAAAGGTAAAGATGTGGGCGGGAAAACAGCGCTCCATACGTTAGGGACGGGGCTACGGAGGGAAATATCTACCACGCAGAGCCACGCTGTTATGTCTAAAAAGTCGCTCTATAGAGCCTCCGAGCTGTCCTGCCCGAAGCCACAGGCTTCGCGGAGTGCGCACACACTGTCCCTGAGGAGCCCAGCCAGAGCCCGTGTCTCACAAACACCGTGAGACTTAAAAAATAAACAGCCGCTTCACGCCACAAATTTGCAGTAATTTGTTATGGAGTCAGAACATTTTATTTACAAAGCTCTGGAAGGAAACATGAACCGAACAAGTCTTTATTTATGGACTATTGTGGTAGAATCCGAGAAATGAGGGGCTGGACAGAGGCTGGGAGAATCTTTTCACTGTCTGGTTTTATATGTTTGGATGTTTGCACCGTGGGGGTGTATTATTCTTCCAAAATGAACAGAAATGCGAATTAAAAACTATAAAGCTATTATTTTAGGATGTGTGGGTTAAAGAGGAAGTATCTTTGCGTTTCTGCAGAGCGGGGGCTTCCTAAATATATTTTGCTCAAAACCTAGGATCTTTGATGAAGAGCAAGCCTTGGAGACTTAATCTATGGCTTCAGAGACAGGGATAGGATTTCGAATATTTACTGACGCCAGAGGCATGCTTTTACGTCTCAAGGGAAAGGGTGCTCATGACTTTGGTGACATCTCTAGCTCTAAATTTTATAACATATTTCTAAAATGCAGCCTGTTAAAATAACTTCAAAGGTGTTTGTTTATCAGGTGCGTTTCTCCCGCTTCCATGGAGTACAGTCCAGCCAGGCTATAATGCCTTTATTCCTAATCTTCTAAGCAAATGTCAAAATTTTTTTTGTAATTATAAAGAGGCCATAACACCTCTATTTCTTGAGTAGCTCAGGATTATAGGAAACTTTAATGACATAATCTCTAAAAAAATCACTTGCCGTATATGCACTAATACATGTAAAATATTCATAAATCTCCTATAATACAAACATATCAAGAGACATAGTAACGTGATCACAGGTAACCACATCACTTCTACACACTGAAGGAAGATAGAATGTGGGCGAGTCCTGTCATAATTCAGTCGAGCACCCTCTAGAGAACTGAATCCAATCGTGTTTTCTTAAGATTTATATCTGTTATCTTGTTAGGATGCCCTGCGTGACAGCTACAAAAGGTGACACCGAATATATGGATTCAACCCCGAATCAAGGGCACCTAAATGAAGATTACTATGGCAGCATCCTAGGTCCCAGAGAAGTTCACAACGAGGCGACGCGGCAGGGTGGTTTTATAAAGGGTCATTACAGCACGCATCCCGGAATGCTCTGACGTGGGGGTTATACGAATCTGCTCTGCAGTTAACTCCCGACCGCAGACACGCTGAAAGGGGAGTAGGACCCTTTCATAAATATTTCAGCCTCGGCACAGCAAAAGCCACCAAGAAGTGGGGTTAGAAGATGTCTGAAATGCCAGTAACAATACCAGCCCACGTTACTGCCCCGCGAGCATCCGCGCCCCCACGAGCATCCGCGCCCCGCATGACCGCCCCACGAGCATCCGCGCCCTGGAACTGATGAAACACCGAGCCGGAGAAGTCATAATCCCATCGGCTGGATGACCTAGGAAGGAGTTTGCTTTTCTCTGGGAAGGCCCGCAGTCGTGATTCGTGCGCGCTACAGAATCGGGATGCCTGCACACCAATTTCTATGGCGGGGCTCTATTCCTGATGCAACTTGGACATTTTCTTCAATTTCCATCTCAGGTTCTGTGTGCGCCATAAAAACTCCCTAACTCACAATAACTTCTTCTTAACATTTCCGAAGCAATTATTTAGTGTATCATATAGATGATCTCATGTACATAGTATTTTTTTCAATTAGATTTAATATTAAGAGAAGTTCTTTAATTTTCTTCTTTGGCGAAATTTTGATATATTGTGGGATCTTAACAGATAAGTTATGGACTCCATACGTACGTGTGGGGTTTGTACATGCGACTATGTTTTTATATATGTAATATGACATATATCCAACACTTTATGACTATTAACTTTTACCTATGTATTCCAAATACACAAGTCTTCACACTAGCGAAAAAAATACAATGAAAACTCTATGGAGTCACTTTGAGTTGGCCGGTGCCATTTAATTGTTCTCAGTGTCATTTTAAGCTTTCTGATTCTTCATTTCTTCTATTAAAAAAAGGGGGGCTTAAACATAGATATGTTATTTATAGATAGAGTTATAGCTATTGATTTATGTAGGTTTCTGTATTTGGGACAATAGATTTATTTAAATCTGTTAGAAGAATAAGGGCCAAAGTTTGCACCCTGGGACACTCCGGCGCGAAGAGGTCAGAGAGAAGAGAGTCAACAGCTCGGGAGAAGGGTGAGGCTCCCCCAAGGCCACGGCGGGAGGCAGGGTACGAAAGCGTGGAAGGAGGCAGGCGGCCGACCAGCGGGATCGACGCTGCTCAGGAGAGGACAGACGGACGGGCGGGAACCACAGACGGCAACGTGCGCAACTTCTTTGAAGAACGACGGTGGCCAGCGTAGGAAAGCGAGATGAGAAGATTTATGTTTAACTTATATTTTCGGTTCTTCTTAAGTTATAACAGTTCTTTAACGAGTGATGAATTCTTCCATCTTCATCCTTCTTGTTGGGATTCTGTGACGTGCCTTTTCTTAGGGGAAGTCACTACGTGCACAGAGCAAGCTTCGGGTGAGACAAAGCTGATCAAACGGAGTCCTGCAGCTAGATCTCTAAACCCGATGCTGAACCTAAGTCGTTTCAGGGAGAACCTTTAGACACTTTGAACATGTTGTTGATGTCGCTGTTTATGATAAAATGATACTTTATTTAAAACTAAAAATAAGAGTGGATGTTAAGTGATCCGTTTTGTTATATATGACATAAATGCTTTATTTCCAAGTTCGATGCTCAAAATTCTTGTAAATGACAGGAGAGTGACCTTGCTTTTCCTGCAATGTTTTCTTTTTCCAAGAAAACCCACCAGCCCGTCGCTGTAGTTCATTACGTTGACATCACCAGTCGTCTCCGGAACAGCCAAAGTAGATGAAAACCTCAAAGTTTTATATTTATATCTTGATTCGCTTTGTCTGGATTTATCACGTTGTGACAAATTTATTACCAGAGCTTTGCCCACTCTGAAGTCTGACCGTATAAAATACGTCCACAGGATCACAGAAAGAATCTCTGAGTGAGCACAGTGTTTGCTAGACATCGGAAAGGTGACACTGAATCACGCTGTCCGTAGAAATATTTGTTTCATCGCCTTGATTTTGTTCTTATGTGGTTTCTGACCTGTCCCCTAATAGCTTTTAATATGCTGTCCTGTCCATGCTCTGTTGGAATATTTTCCTGATGTGTCGCTGAATAAATTCTAACATGGTTTTTAAATGGTCTATTTATGAGCAATTGGTAGTGAGTGGAAGGGGGATCACTGCTTTGTGTTTTCTCTAGAAGTTAAAATTTGTCCAAATTTTTCGTTCTATCTCAACACTGCGGTTCAAATATATATTGTATTGCACTTAATTAAATTGAGCAAGAATGCCACAAACTGTATGTTTTCAGCCAGAAAGTACCGAGCTCACTACACAGATAAATGTGTGACTGGGCAATACAAAAAGTAGTTTGCGTTAGAAAAAATAGAACTTGAGAAAATTAAAGTTACTGACAAGAACAGCAAATCTGTATAAATTTAGAGAAAAAGGTTGCCTAGAATCTGTTTATTTAACTCGACCTTGCTATAAGGAGATGATCCCTTTGCACATGCCCTTGGTTGCTACCATCCGACCCTCCAAGATAATTTTAAAAGGCCTATAAAAATGTTTTGGCACACACAAAAAAATCTCTAATTAGGATGAGAAATAGTGTCGAATGCTCAGTGTGAGCGGAAAGTAAACACCATTGGCTGGACTTTCTAGTTGGGCTCCCTGTAAAATCCTCTTGTGCTGCTTCACAGACATTCTGTTTTAATGTATTTGGGACCGAGACTCAGCTGGAATGGCCCCACCAGCACACTCCTGGGTCGGGAGCTGCAGCTGTGCCAGCGATATTCAGAAGGAAACTACTCTTTACCACGCTTCTCTGGTCCAGCCTTACAGTTCAGACAGGGTGCTCAGAGAGGGAAAAAGGAGGAAAAACAATTGAGCAGTTAAGAGCAGAAGAACCTGCCATTTCAGCAGTGAAATGGCAGACAGCTGAAGAAGTCACACGCTCTTATATTTCTAAAACATCAATTAGGTGTTAATCATGAGATTATGAAAAAATTCATTAATTTTATAAATAATAAAAGGTTAAATTATGAAAGGGAATATTATATTAAATAGAATTAAGAATTTTTATGGATTTTTAATTCATTTTATGGATTTTTATTTCATTTTATAACTTTCAAACTATTAACAACGTTGCATATATTTTAGTTTTATGTTTAATTGCATTTAAATAGTCACAAGCATTACAGCAAATGCTATTTTCAATCTGCTTTTTCTTTCTAACTTACCTTAAACCATATACACACTTTTTATTCATTGTGGGATTAGCTATATTTCAAACCCAGGGACCAGCACTTAACATGGGGGCGATCTTTGGGACTATATTGAATTGCTCTGTGTCTACTTATCTTATTGTCAAATATCTAAAAAGGATTCATTCAGCATATTTACACTCCATAAAATCGATGCTATCAAAATGTCATGGATTACAAATTTAAACTTTCCCAACATTTTCCTGACACAGCTACATACATATGAGCATTTAAGCCTATTTTTAAAGGAATATTTTCTTCATTTATGAGTCCTTACGTATTTTGTAGATTAGCAGGGATAACGAGAACACATGTCATCATGTGTCATTCAGAAAATGTTGAGAACTGTGCACATGAACTACGTTGGTTTGAATGTTAGCACTATGTTTTATTCTGGGGTCTTTCTCACGTGCCAAAGAGCAGATTGATCCACATACTATTCCAATATAAAGTCAATCTATCTAAATCCGGCCTGAATTTTAATTGATTTACATTAATAAATTAAATACATTTGGATGTAGGCAATACACTGAAAAATAAATTGTAAGCATTCAACAAGAAAAGCCTTATAATGGCAAGTAACTTTTACTGGGGTGTGCAGTAAGTACCCAGTAAGTATTTTAATATATATTAATTAATATTAACGTATTTCAATTGTCTTAGTTCCTTCAGGATTGGGTGGCTTATGAACAGCAGAAGCTTATTTCTACAGTTCTGGAGGCTGGGCGTCCAAGATCAAGGTGCTGCCAGATTCAGTGTCTGGCGAGAGCCCACCTGCCCAGAACACACCCTCCAGCAGTGGCCTCATGCGGGGCAAGGTGGTGGGGATGGCTCTCTGGGGTCTCTTTATGAGGGCACTGATCCCACCTATGAGGGCTCCACCCTCATGACCTAATCACCTCTAGAAGGCCCCGACTCCAAATGCCATCATGTCAGGCATCAGGTTTCAATACGTGAATTTCAGGGGAACAATCATTCAGATCGTAGCACCAACAAATAAATTAACCATATACGAACCAATACTCATGTGCGTGTCTGCATATATGAACTATATTCCCAACAAATCTATGACTAATGGCCCATAGTAATCTCTGTCTTACAGACAATGAAACTGTGACACAGAAGAGTAGACAATTCTCCCGCAATGACATAACTAGTGAACCGGAGAGTTAGGGTGCAGCCCAGGCATTTTGGAATAAGAGCTGAGGGGTATGTTCCATCCCATCCCAAAGTACGTCTCTTTGGCATAGGATTATTTTGAGTTAAAGACAATCAAAAGCCAGCAGATTCGGGAAGGCTCTTTACCTCCCCCTTAACTGCCTACATTTGCGTTGGCAGGAGCCTGTGCCAGCGAGAGAGCAGTTACCAGGATGCCTCTAACCTGAGGAAAGTACCTGCCCCACCGGGCAGCCTTCGCTCCCCAGCTGTCTCCTCTGCCTTCCTACAGGGGCCCTTCCTCCTTTCGCATCCTCACACCCCAACCCTTCCTTAGCTCAGGGTGCTAGAGAAACCTCAGTGACCTGCCTGCCTTTTGGGGCTTCATATCTTTCTGGAGCTCCCATATGTACATAATTAAATTTGTTTTTCTCCTGTTAATCTGTCTTATGTCAATTCGATCATCAGGCCAGCCAAAGAACCTAGAAGGGTAGAAGGAAAATTCATCCAGCCCTATAGAGCCCACAGGCTTCACTTCTAAGTTGTCAGATCCAAAAATGCAGAGTCGATTTTGTGCTTCCTGGTTGGTCATGCTGAAATTTACCTTTCTACCCGATGTTACTAAGATATATGTATATTTAAAATTGGCAATTATTTCTCTAAATTTCTTTTTTTCATTATCCATGACTCAGATTCTAGGAGTATTTCTGATGCGAGATTCCCAAAGAAACTACACTTGAAATATGAAAATATCGCAAAAGTTTTCCCTGTTGTATATTCTATTGGCAAAGTCTAAAAAAATGAGACTTTGATTTTACATTTTTAAAATAATTCCCAACAACCAACATAATTTTGCTAAACGAAAACTTATTAAATATAAATAAACGGCTAGGTAAAAACCTTCCCTTCCGATGTGACTGTCTGCCTTGCACCGTACGCACATTAAATTTCAGCCGCACGGCACGCCTTGATGTACCTGAGTCTCAATCTTCACGGAAATGATACCAGGAAATAGAAAAGTTGTCAGGGACAACCCATCCCTGATAGCAAGAAAAGCAACTTTCGTATTTAAAATATATTTAGGTGTCGAGGTCATGAGCCGCAAGGAAAAGTTTGCAATGCTTTGTTCTCCATTCTCCATTTATAATTCATTAACTGTGATTTGTCTTCATCTGTTTAGAGAGCTCCTGCTGCTCACTTTATGGTAGCATTTTGCATAGATTTTGCTATAGGTGACATTCATTTCTGTTACATATTTTATTCATGATTAATATGCAAATATTTCCCAAAGCAAATCGCCATATATATTTGATAAAAAATGTAACAAATGCCATTTTTAAAAATTAAAATAGGATGCGTACTTAAAAGAGGCACAGCGCTGTCTGCAGAGGGAGCTTTAAGACCTACCCGTGTTTCACGTTTTTGTCGATTTCCTGGTTGCTCAGTTAACGACACCGGCTGTGACTCTGACCTTGGGCTCCTTCTAGTTCTAGTGCAGCTTACTGCAAAAGAGTTCAAACTGGTAACAGGAGCCCTGCTTTGTGAAGAGACACAGAAGTCAGAGCAGAAGCTTTCCTATTTTGTGCTAAGATTGGACGTCCCTCCAAACCGCATTATCGATGTTGCCCTAAATAGGTTACTGTTGATTTTAATAGTTAAAGAAGATAATCAAGACTAATGTTAATGTAAGAGTCTGGAATTTATGGCAACTTGTGTAAGCTTTGTTTTTAATAAGCCTTTTTTAATTGTGTACTTTACCTTTCTTGCTTTCAATTTGTCACAAATACTATATACCTTCATCTCAAACATTCCCCACTATTACAAATATACCAGGCCCCCGCAAAGACAACAGTCCGGGGTTTACGCAGGATTGAATATTCTTTATTTTTCTTATTTTCTTTCAATATTAAGTCTCTAAGATAAATTAATAAATTTTATATTTCTTATCAGTAAGTTTACCAATTTGTTATAGTTGACAATGGCTTCATTTTATACCAGCAGTATGAATATTTTAATGGCAAAAAATCCTGTTATGTGATTTTATTTTTTAACTTTCTGATGAGCACCAATAATAAGATTTACTTCCTTGGTTGTCTTTTTACCTGTCTTAGGATATAAATTTTTAAAAGACATTTTGTTGCAAATTACAAAACCAATTTTCTGGCATACCACATTACATTTTTGGGAGCATTTATTAATTTAACTTGTTTGACTGTAAAATATGAACATATTTTCCTTCCATTTGGAACTACGTTTCAAACTGAATGAAAAATTAAAGTAATATGAATATATTTTTTCCAACATTTCCTTACATCAGTGTGTGCCAAAGTTTGCATCCAGTATGCCAAAGATAAATGAGTTCCAGGATGAAATAAATCTGTTTTCCTCAATACGTAAAATGGGCAATAGCTGACTACGAGGTCAGTAGGCTCTGCAAACTTTTAATCCATCTTTTCGGAGACCTTTGAATCACAGCGCTGCTCCAGCCCGTCTCTCTTCCCTTCCCTTCCCGCCCCCTCCGCTCTTCCTCACTGGAGTTTAAGGCCAGCGAGCGCAGCGGCTTCCTCTGGGGACAGCGGGCACCTACCCTGACGGCTCCCGCAGCCCGACCTGGTGCGAGCTCTCCCAAGCACCCCACAGCGCCCCCAGCTGGGAGCTCAGCACAGCGCAGTCCTGGCTTCCAAGAGACCCGCATCAAAGGACACGCAGTGGGTAGGGCAGCAGACGCCCAGGCCCGGGCTCGGAGCTGAGACAGGACGTGGGCAGCTGGCACAGAGGCCCAGGTTGCTCAGATGTCTTTGCCGCTGGCGTGTGCCTGCCTCGTGTGTTCACCCTTCCTCTACTTGTCTACGCGAACAGACGTGCCGCGGTGTAGAAACAGTCTTTCAAGAAGCACTGCGTTCAAAACCACTTCACCGGTGTTTTAATAGCTTTTATATGTCCTGAATATATTCACTACATGGGAAAAACGTCACTATTAATAGAGAGGAAAGGGCAACATAAACATTTTTTGATGACAAATCTGTAAGTAGTTCTACATCCTTCGTCTTATTTAGTCCTTAAAATGGAGCATTAACACCAATGTTCAAAACGTTAGTGACAACTCCGAGTCCCGTTAAGTGGTAAGAAGGGAACTAGAGCTAGATGCTCTGCCATCTGAAGCTGAAGCCGCCGCGCGCCACAGTTTGTCACGGGACCAGGACACAACGGACACACGCTGCTCACTGTCCCCTGCCGCTGTCCCTATGTCAGAAAACACTGAAAAGGACGCGCTTGTATCTAGTTCCCAAGATTTTTTTTTTTTTTGCCCTGCAGTTCTAATTCCAAGGTACTAATTCCAAGGTAATAAAGTAAAACGGCATTATATTATTTTTGGATTTTAGGACAAAGATATTACAGGAGACCTGCATTCCAAATATGTGAGAGGTGACTTGTGTACATTATAATTAGCCATCCTTTTCTTCCTTAACAAGGTGACCTGACATTGTCAAGTACTGATGCTGGCATTAACATGCCAGTGAGGTTGTGTTCTTTATTGCTAATTAGGAAGTCTTTTAATATAACTGAAGTCCATTGCCACTAATTACTATCCTAATAGAAGATGTCTGTATACACACTGATCGCCTGAAGCACGCTTCGAGAAGAGCCTTCACGGAGATGCTGTCTGGCTCGCCCTTTCTTTCTTCAAACGAAGAATGAAACGAGAGGGAAGAGGAGAGAGGGAAGGAAAGAAGGAAGGAAGGAGAAAGGAAGGGGAGGAGGGAGGAAGGCAGCCAGGAGGAACGAGGTGGTGGCTGTGGATGCTGTGAACCTCTCAGAGCAGCAGAGTGATCGGAGCTGTGCTGAGTGTAAACTGTAAAGTCTCGATAAGCTACTTCGGAAACCCAGGAGGGCATGTGTTTGGTCGTATGCATGCTTGTGCTTCGTATGCACGTTTCTCCTGGAGCAGCCTTCCTCATTGGACTCAACATTCTGGCTCAATTCACCAGGATACGAATAAAACAAGAAAAAGAAGAGGGGAGTAACTGGACCAAAGGGTATGAGAACACGCACTGACTTTCCGTGCCCTGCGAGGTTCCAGCCGCAGGCCCGCCACAGATTCCCCGTGACCCAAGTCCTCGCACTGTCTGTAGGCGACGGCTCCAGCACACGGCAAAGTGAAATACTTGGGCAAAGGAAAAACACAGAGGGTTCCCAACTGCAGAGCTGTACTACTGTACGATTTTCTTTGACAATCATTTATGATGACTTCAAAACGAAAGGTCAGTTTGATGCATCGCCGAAGTGCAGTGACAAATGCGACATGCCAGTCGCATGGCTACCTCAGCGGCTCTTACTATCAACACTATTAAAGGGACAGTGGTTCCATTTCAAGGATAGAAAGCAAATTTGATAGATGTCAAAAATGTTTTTCACATCGGCATTTGGTCCAAAGATAGGGAAAATGCACTGCTTTTGAAAAAGACCCAGTAATGATTTTTTTTAAGTCGCTAAAGACAAATTCAGATTAGAGAAGCCAGAAGGTAGTCTACTGAAGACAGAGTTTAGTAATAACCAGATTTTACCTACCAAGGTTCCTTAGCCTTCCACTCGGTTTGCAAATTCAGAATTTTCAAAGATACATACAAGGTGATATCCTAATACGAGACTATTTGGGGATTTGAATCCAGGTCTCCTGCTACAAGCAGCATGCTCTTTCCCTCACAAGAATAGTTTTCCAATTACGTTAAATGTTCCACTAACGCCTGATGCTATTCCATGTTTAATAGCTGGCTTAACTACTTGTCTAACTAAAAGAACTATATAACACCAGCCCATCAAATGTTAACACCAACCATAAGTCAAATTATTTTTGTGCGAAGCTTGGAATAAATTTCTCCTGCCATTTGGTATATGGACACGTCTGTGTGTCACTGTGTGTTGTTGAAGACTTGCCTTGGTGATTTTGAAAAATTCCGTCTTAGATCCTGAGTCCAAAAGCTTGTTATAGAAATGAAAAGTATTTCGAGAAGGAAGGAGGTGATTATTATAAAAGTATTTCTCCATGCTAAGGTTTAATCCAGCCACAATTCGGGGCCATTTACAATATAAAAACTATTACGGAATAAAGTCAGACAAATGGAGATTTAAAAAAGTATGGGAAACCATGTGGCTATGAGTGAAAACACTGTAGCGATGAATAAAATTTTGGACAATGTTGATATTAAACCTTAAAGAAACGTTTTTGTATCTCCCGGATGATACCCAGGAAATCCAGCTCCAATGCAGAAAAAGTAAGCCAATTAAAAAATATTCTCTTTTGAATTCCCCTAACCTTACTATGTTTATCCATCGGACTGAGCAGTTCTCTCTGTATTCATGAAATGTACGTGTGTTACCTAGTATGAGTCAGGCCTCATCCTGGGTGTGAGGATTCCAGCAGTGAAAAAAGATAAAAAATAATATATATCTTGGCTTCGTGGAACACACATTCTAGTGATAAAGAAAAAGGCAATTAATTAATTAGGATAGACACAATTCTATATTTTTAAAAAAGAAGAATATGAAAGAATTTCTGAACCATAAAAGAAAAGAGCCTGTTTAACAGAGTTATTTATGGGTCGAACATTGCAAACATTGACCAGGAAGTAGACAGGGAATAAGTCTGGGGCTTTCCCAAAATGAGATATTAGGTGGGAGAGAAATGACATAGATGAGGTCAGGGGCAGTCAGAGTCCAGGTCACGAAGGACATTTAGGCCACAATAAAGTGTCTGGATAGTTTTTACAAATATGACATTTTAATTGGTTATATATCAAATGATAATCAAGTAACAATTATCAAGTGATTATTACTGTCATTATTAATTGCCTATGTTGCAAGTTTTATTTACTGATTCTTGTGATTTAATTTTATAATTCAGAAGGTAAAAAACGCAGAGATTCATTTAAAGATCAACATTACAGATAGGGCAGATTAACTGGGAGTAGGTTTCCTGAACTTTCTTACTAGGTGCTGTTAAGAGCAGTTCCATAAACATTGGTCAGAAATGACCTCATGCACGTGTCTTTAATAATTATATTAATGAACCAAATAATTACCTTGGGGTTAATCATTTGTTTGTATCATGATTGCAAATGCTTGAAAGCAGAATTTTAATGTTAAAATTTGTGAGTTTAAACTTTATGGTACCCTGATGTCACTGACGGGCTGCGAAGCCCACGCAGTTACCCAGCTGAGACCCGGCTCAAACCGTGGGTCGTGAGAGCAGCCTCATCCTCCACACTAGTAGGACCAGGGACCGTGAGGCTGAGTGTGAGCACAAGTCCAAATCAAGATTTAAAATACGCTTTGTGATTAGAAGGTATTTTTCCAATTAACGAATAGCACCAAAAGTGTGACGTGTTTTCACAGACGTGTGAAATTAGAGTCTCCATGGGGCGGAAATCAGAGCGGGCCTGTTTGAAGAACCGTGGGTTCTTAGGATAAAAACACAGTGCTGCAATGCAGTCCTTTTTGTTTCAATTCCATTTTGTTTTCGAATAATTAAAATATACATTATTTCCTCTAATTTCTCACTCATTGCTACTTTATTGGCCTGAAAAACACTGTGATCAGGAACTGTTCTTCCCTCGAGTATACCATGATAATTTTCCCCAACGGGTACAATATTTAAATACTTTTTGGAAGCTTTATCAGAAAATACAGTAATGTCCTTCATTACTCTGATTCTTTTTTGATAAAGAAATTTCTTTTAGTCATCAAATAATATTTGCTATAAATAGTATTTTTAAGTGTTACTCTGATCTGATTTTCAAAAAATACATAATATGCATTACTTAATCTAATACCCTTTGAGACTAAAAGAAAATAGTTCTATGTAATTGTCTTTCAGGGCATATTTTCAGCTAAAAGGAGATGAAAAACCACTCAGGTATATCTCTAGTTTCAATTTAACGATATTATCTCTATTTCTAGTTGTCTTAACTATAACCTTAATCTTAACTTGGAGTTAATTATATAGTGTTTCTGAATTCTTTGTCATTTCCTTTTAAAGAAATATCAACTACCTTTTAAACGCTATAGTTTCTGGAAATCAAATGCCAGGTTTTATTTCTATACAGTTCACACGGAATCTGGAAAAGTATAATAAGTTAAGGGTGAGCGAAATATGAATCCACGCTCTTACATTCTGCTAGAGAAAACTGTAGCCTTACGAAAGCTCATAAACATCTACCCAAGGGCAGCATTTTCCCCAGAGCTACAGGATAAGTGACAGAAGACATAACACAGTCAAGTAAATGGGGCAGGTAGGGGGTCACTGCGGATGCCGCAGGCAAGAAAGAGATGATGAGACAATATTGGCGGTGACCACATGCCAACGAATTTTAAGCCTAAATTTAAGTGAGGAAATGCCTAGAAAAATACATCAACAAAACTTACCCAAGAGAAAAAACAAAACAAAATAACAAACAAACCAACCCTGTAGCTTTCCTAGAAGTATTTAACAACTGTAAACAGTGGTTAAGAACTGCACATGAAGAAAATGCCAGACTCGGGTAATTCCACATGAGAAATCCACCTAACTTCGAGGAATGCTCATCCTAAATTTATATTATCTCTTTGGAAAAAAGAGAGGACTCCTCGGCACTCAGTCCATTAAATGAACGTCATGGAATAACAAAACCAGGCCAAGTATCACAGGCCTACCTCTCTCAGGTGTCAAGCTACAAAACTTATAAAAGAAAAAAAATAAATTAAATTCAATAGTGATTCTAAAGATGATATATAATCACCCAGTTCCTTTATTCCATTTGGCAGGGATGGTGTATTACTGTCATTCGACACACTAACCCATCAGAGCAACAAGTCCTAAACAGGAAGAGGTTAGAAGTGTCCCCTGTAAAACCATGAATGATTTGAATAGGCCCACACACATCACTTCTACGCAACATAGCGGAAGCCTAGTCAGGTCAGTAAAATGACAACACATTAAAGGTACAGGTTTGGGAGGGAGGAAATAAAACTCTTATCATTTCAGATATTATAATGATTTATTAGTGAACCCCAAAGAAGCTATAGACACTGACAGGACAGTTTAACAAATCAGTTGGACATACAAATAATAGATAAAGATAGTTGCTTTTTTTAACATTTACAGCAAATGATTAAATAATCTACTAGTAGATTGTATACTGTGTAGTATTTGAGTTTATCAATTTCCTAGGAGTTAATCTAACAAAAATGTGAATGGCTCTACAGGAAAAAGTATGAAAGATTTTTGAGATTTCTTAAAAAGTCTAAACAAGTGTTATATATGTTATATAACGCATATACAATGTTATAACACATTATTATATTGACATGTTGCATTATTACTATGAAATAATGTATTAATATTTTAACATTATATATGTACCTATTTAATTTCCAGAGATCTCAAAGCAACAACACAAAGATGTCAATTCTTTCCAAATCAAACTATAGATCTATTAAAACAAAATCTTAACAAGGTTTTTATAGAGCTAAAAAAGATGGTTTTAAATTTTATATGACAGATGTAAGGGCCCAAAAACCAAAAGCTAAGTATCTTCAGAAGAGCAGGGGAGGCTGAGGGTCCTGGCAGAACACATACCCGATGACATGCACCTCAGTTAAGACGCAGTGTTATCGGTGTATGCATATCAGACCAGGCCGTGGAATCAACCAGCGATCCAAGGAACACGCCCACACCTGTCTGAAACTTCAGTATATGAAAGTTACTGCATTTCAGACGACTTTCCACACTGCGCCGAGGAAAGAGGTGCTTGTTCATAAACAGAGTGGGAAGATGAGTTATCAACATGAAGGAGGATCAAACTATCTGTAAAGCATACTGTACGGTCTACCCAAGACAGACTAATGCCACTAACATCAAAAACACTTAACATTTTAGCAGTCCTAGTAAAAACACATGAACATCTTGAAGTAGGACTGTATTTCTTAATTAAAATTTTTTTAAGTCATCAAAGGTTCTCTTAAATGTTAAAATATCTGATAGACCTCTATCTCAGATTCATAGGATTTGGATTGGGTTCAGAGGATGTCATATATATGTATGTATGTGGATACATATCTACACACATAGACATATATGGAAGGACATTTGTTTGTATGAAGGAGCAACGTGTAATGTGAGCACAATGTTCTTTTTATCATGATACAGAACCAGAACCAGAGACATGGAAGAGCAGCGTGATCCTCTGATCCCATTATCTCAATCATGCTCAGGCTGGGGAGGCTGGATGCAGGAGGGAGAACCGACCCCAGGATATTTTGTATATTTAGAGGGAGGTTAGAATTAGGTCAGAAAATAACTAGTAGAGTAGTTACTAAGATTCCTCTTTTAGAAAATGGTTTATTGAGAAAGGGATGACTGAACTTCAGACTCGTATTATGAAGAAGTTTTATTTTCCTTATACTTACTAACCTAGACCTATAGAGGTAGAGTATTTCTAAGCTACCGATAGGTGGTAAGAAATAAACCTCTGGCTTTTCCCCACACCCCAAGAGATTTGGGGACAGTAAATATGAAGGTAACTAAAGAATTAAAGATCTTGGCTTCAAACATGTGCCAAAAACACAGAGCAGTTGCTGGTGTGGAAAGTGTGACCAAGATAATTTATTATTACTTTTTATAAAGAACAGGATAAATAACAGGAAGTTTATGGGTGAATGGGAATCATCTAGTACAATGCATTATTACTGTGAAATAATGTATTAATGTGGGAGAGAGTAGATCATTCTAAATCGTTCTTAAGAAGAAATGGGATATATCTCCGCAATGGAGGGAATCGTTTTAGAAAAGATCAGTGACAGAACATCTAGCACAACAGGCAGCAAGGCAAAGCAGTCGGGTAAGTCTCCAGTAAATTCGTGGATGTGGCAGAGATGGCTATAGGGGTCCCTTTGTGATGACTTAAATGCTCTCAGTGAAAGAGGAAACGGGTTTGCAAATGAGGACGGAGGCAAGGCTTCGGGACTTGAGAAGGAAGCCAGTGGTCCAGTGGAGTGGGGGAGCACAGGCTTAGGGATGTAGATACCATTTCCTAAGATCATTACGGTACCACCTGAAGTCGGGCCACAAATTAGGAACGAACTAATCGTTGTCTTTCTCCAGGAATATTCGGCTGTGTGGCTCCAAGCACATACCAGAGAAAGAATTAAATGTAATAACTGTGTTTCCCAAACAAGAAAATAAAACAAGGGAAGGCAAAAATGTTGCAATACTCTAAATTCAAGACAGGAAAGATCAATTATTCTTTTGCTGCAAGAAAAGAAACAAAAATAACACCAGCACGAGGTTTAAGGCCATTCTAATTGATCGGTGACAACGCTGCGTGAATTGCAGATGCCCCGGAAGCCACCCATCAGCGCATCGCCGGCCTCTTCATGAGCCGCACCTTCCCGAACCCCGAACCTCGTGCCCCTGACACCCCTGCTTCTGGCGGTCCCACCTCTGCAGACTCAGCGTACGCTCTCCAGTTTCCTCCCCCGGGGACCCGGCGTCCCAGAACGCAGTTCTCCCTGGTGGAAGGAATACACCCGGCTCTGGGGCTCAGAGGGCGAGTGCGCGTCCTGTCCCCGCCAGGCGAGGGCGGGGAGCGCGTGCGGGAGCGGGTGATGTGGAGATGTGCCCTTTGGTTTAAACCGAGCACAATGCAGGGGCAACAGATCAGCAGTGCCTGGAGGGACAGCGGCTCCGGGGTCACAGTCCAAAGGAGCGAGCTGAAAAACCCGGCGGTCCCCGGTCCGCGTCGGAGGATTCACCGCGACAGAGACAGCGACAGCGACCGCAGCCCTGGGGGCGCCCGGAGAGGGACGGCTGGGGCACGGGGGGACTGCCCATCCCAGGGGAGAATGCAAGACCGAGGCCGGAGGTTACATCCGGGATCAGGACGCACGCCCGGAGCCCAGGACCCTGCGCCACCCTGAAGGCCAGGACAAACCCGCAGGCGTGCGCGGGGGGCCAGGTCCACCTCCAACTCCCCTGGAGCAAAGGGCACCTTGGCTGTGAGGGTTTATCTTGACCCTGTCCATGGAATGGAGTTTTCAGGAAGCGATGAATGTTACCTTGAGCAAGACTCCACTGTACCCTGTATTACTTTTCCTCAAAGTCCCCACGGCAGGCTCTACAGAACACGTCATTATGCGCTATAAAAATTACAGTGCGAAACACTACCGTTTTAGGAACTGACATTGCTAGTCTTTTAGATAACCATGAATACAGATCAGTTAATTAAATGTGAGGATTTTTTCCTCGAAGAGGTTCGTATGTCTTTATTTTATTGTATGTCCAACTATCTCTTGAACGAAATACATACATTTGCACACGATATACAAATTCACTTACACTCATTTCTCTCTAATAGATAGATTTTGTTTTCTTAAAGTGCATAGTCAATGTATTAGGAGAGCACGGAATTTTGTATATCATCTTATGTCTCAGCAACATAAAAACATCTTATTCTACATCGTTGTTCATTTCATTGTAGATTCTTAGCAATTAGTTTTTATGTTTTATCCCGTTGAACAGAATAATGATGCTTAAACATTACGACATCTTGATTGTCTGTTTACCAGAAGTGAGAAAAAATAATTCGCCTGATCAATCAGGGGCTGGGATCTGTATTGATTTTCTCCACTAAGGAGCCCATGTCGAGTGCAGCAAATGCAATCAGATTTACCACCTGAAAAAGCACACTGTCCATGTCATTCTCGAAAATCTGTCCGTTTGCCCTCGTTGAACGTAGGGATGGAAGGGACTTCTGATTGGAATGGAAAGCTGCATCCGCAGCGGTGTTCAGGGAGAGCTGCACCCGGCGACTTCCTCTGACACTGCGCTGACACTGATCTGCCACTTTTGTTGGGTGCGGGAGCACTGGCACCTTCCACTTGACACTGCTCGTCATAACAGCCTTTCCGGCATGAGATGGACACTACTGTGAGGACTTCTGCCAGGCGCCGAACTGTCAGTTCTCATTAAACTTGCCAGAAATGGGACGTAACTGACTGAATCTGCAGACTTGCCCTGACCCCGGGACACTGTAAAGTGAACTTTAGCCAGGAGACACACACACACACACGCGCGCGCGCGCACACACACACGCACACACACTCTCCCTCTCCCTCCCTCTTTCTCTCTCTCCCTTCTTCCCTCCCTATTGGTTGTATTTCTCTACAGAACCCAGGGACGAATGCAGAGATTATCCAGAGATTTCTGTTATTGCTTTTAATTCCGTGGTGTTTGACAAACATACTTTTTATGATTCGAATCTTTTTAAACTTGTTGAGATCCAATTTATGGCCCAGAATATAGTCTATCTTGATAAATGTTTGATGTTCATTTGAAAAAAAGTGTATTCTGCTATTCCTGGGCGAGGCTGTCTATCAGACACTTAGGTCACGTTGGTGGGTAGTGCTGTTGATAGTGCTGTCCCTCTGCACACTAATTATGTACACTTTGTGTGCTATTAACAGAGGGGTTATTCAAGCACTGGCCAAAAATTGTAGATTTGTGAAATTTCCCTTGCACTTCCATGATGTTTCACCTCTTATAGTATTTAACTTTGTTATAACGCATAAACATTTGCTATTGTTTTATCTACTTGATGAATTGGCATCTTGATCACTGCAAAATATCGTTCCTTATTCCTGGCAATGTTATTTGCTCTGAACTCGAATTTGTCGACACTGACAGAGCCAAGCCAGCTTCATCTTGAGTAGTGTTGCCAGTATGTAACTCTGGCCCAACATTTGGCTGTTCCATGCCTCGAACCCAGGCTACTTCTCCTAACCCTTCCAGAGGCTTCTGCGCCCAGCCTCAGGGCCCTGCTCACTCGCACGCTTGGATCAACACTGTGCGTCCGACCTGAGGACCTCTGCAGATCTCCAGAATTCTCTCGTGCAGTCTCCACTCTGGGACTCCGCTGCGAACGCTCGGGCATCCTGGGTCCCCGTGGACTTGCGCACCCGCCCCCGCTACTCTCCAGGGACCAAGCTTGGTGCTCCGCACAGCACCGTCCTGGACACTCCTGGCGGGAAAAGGGGGCATCGCTGGGCTCATGTCATTTGCTTCCTACTTCAGAGATGCCTGTGCTGCTTTGCCTTATGTCCGAGGTCTTGAAAACCTGTGTTTCATCTCATTTCTGTGGATTTTCAGCCGTTTTAAGTGAGCGGGTAAACCAGTCCACGTCACAGAGTCAGAAGTAGAAGTCAAGTCTTAGGTTCCGTGGTTCCTGGCCCTGTTCCTGCCCCTTTTGATTTAAACGAGTATAGGTAGCATGGCATTTAAATTACTCTAGTGGAGTTTTAATTATTGTTTTTTATACTATTTATCGTAGTATTTTTAGGCGAAAATATGTATCCTTTATCAAAATCAATTTAAAATAAATATTTGTCAAGTTCATCACAAACATGAGAAGCTTGATTCAGTACAGTTCTTACACCACGGATGGGTCTACAGCTGTCAGGAATCACACACCTGCAGTACCTACATCCTTCATAAACTCAACACAGTGCAGTGATATTTAACTTAAATAAGAAAATATTTGCATAACAGTGAAAGGAGAACTTTTTAGCTTTTTATGTGTATTTTCTATTTATCACTTTTTCCTATAGATCCTAGTGTCCACCTTCTGTCATTTTATTGCATCCAGGGGTTTTGCTATTAAACTTCATGTAACAGTATTTTGATGATGATTGTCAGATTTCATAAAAAATTATATCATTTTGATTATATTTTGACTATTTTTAAATAAAAGAGAAATAGTGTTAATATATTTTTTCCTTAAGGATTTTAATGATTCCATTCCATTGTCTTCTATCTTCCAGTTTTTTATATGAGAATTTCATGATCCTCTGTATGCTCTGTGGTGTTATGTCTGCTTTCAAATTTTTCTTTTTTATCAGTTTGATATGTTGCACCAATTTATCATGCTATTAATTTCTATTTATCATGTTTTAGGACTGCAGGGCTTCTTGTATATGATAGTTTATTGTATTTTTCATAAAACTTGGGAACTTTCCAGCCTTTTTCTTTCTGTTTAATATTGTTTCTTCCCTATTGTTCTGGAACTCCAGTGGCACATGTTCAATGTTTGATATTATTCCACATCTTAGTGATGACCCGTTACTTTTCCTGTTTTAAAAATCTGTCCTTCACATTGTAAATCTGAGGATCATCTTCAATTTTAGTTAACCATTTTCCTGCTATCTCCAATCCATTATTAATCCCATCTGCTGGATTTTTCTTTCCAGGTACTGAACAATTTTGTTCCAGAATTTAATAGTTTTTTATAGTTTCCATTTCCCTGTTGCAGTTGCTCACCCATAAGTTCACCGTAACCATGTTTTCCTTTAATTTCTGAACTAGTAATTCCAATTCATGTCCTAACTCAGTCTGTATTGACTGCTTTCTTTCTATCTCAACTATAATTCACATTTCTTCTCATGCCTAGTTTCTTTGCTTGTTTGTTTTTACTGTAGATGAGGCACGGTCAATGACAGGTTTTTAGAACCTCTTTTTTTTTCTTTAACGCCTACAGCATCTGGTATTCCTAGGTGGTCTCCCATCCAAGTACTAACCAGGCCTGACCCTGAGAACCTCTTGATTCTGTTATTTTCTTAAGTTACATTGTTGATTTTTGATCTACTTGTTCTTTACTTGGCTGGACTCAAACCCAACACTGTCTTCCGTGTGGTGGGCAGCCGCTGGAGTCTTCGATTCATCCTCTTAGTCTGCCAGCTTTTCCTTTTAGACTCTTGGTGTCTCTCCCATTGGTGTGGGACTCAACCCTTTCACGGCCCTTTCCTTACTAGACTCTGTCCCCTCATCCAGCGACAGCCCTGGAAGTTCTTCAGTGTGTTACCAGCAACACCATGGCTTTTTCTTGGGTTTCTATTTGCCCTCCAGTATGACACTTGGCTGCGCCTTCACGTGGAAAGTCACATAAATGCAAATATTCCATATACAGTGCCCTCCTTTTAATTTTTATGCATTTTAACGAATATATTTTATTCATTTCCAGGTCCCCCTTCCACAGTACCTCCTCAGTGCCTTCATATATTTGAATTTTTTAAAATGTATTTTGTTCATAGTTGATAACTGTTTTCTGGGTATCTGGAAGCAGAACCCAAGGTCATGCCTTTTCCTTACGGAAAAGAAATTATTATAGTGCTTTTGACTCTTCTAAGATCCAAGTAAAGAAATCCTCGATGATTTCAGGCTAAACTATGTTATATAAACAAACTCATAATTAGAATATCACTAAACTAATGTGAGTATAATTAATGTAGCACACCTGCAAAGTGATTACCTAAATCAGTCTACATTAAATTTCCTAGGTACTTACATTTAGCATTAACATAAAATCAAAACTTTAATGAAATAATACGCTTTATGTTTCATTTTGTTTGCAGAAACAGAATGACTCATTTGAGTTTGGAAATCCCAGAGTAGTTATTATTGTTGTGATGAGCGCTGGCGCTAACTCTAAATGTGCGATGGATGTTACTGCATTTTATATATAATTTGAAGTACTGATAGGCTATTAAGAAAAATTGTTAACATTTATGGAAGCATAAGAGGAGTGACTTAACTTGATGTTTCGCATCACCCCAGGAAGGGAATGAGAGATTGAAGAATAATAGGGAAGAGAGGCCAAGCTCACAGGGCCTGGCCTGCCTCAGAGCGATGCACAGCACACCCGTGATTTATAGCTATTACTATCCTCAAACAATATTTCCTGATATAAAAAACAAGAAAGTCCCTCTCTTAATGGTGACCTATTTTTACCACTCCTTCCATTCCTCTGTTACCAGGCAACCAAAAGACCCTATGAAAAAAGATTTGTAACACTTTACATATATCATACACAGTAATATGCCCCAAATGTACTCTATATGTCAAATAAAAAATAACGTTTTGCGATTTGCTTTTTCTAGGATTTACAGGATTGTCACGCCACCATATACTGAGGTTTCCTATCACTATATATTTTACAGACAGTTTTATGTGAGGAGGGATTTGTTCACGCAGGAGCCAGAAGATTCACTTTTTAAAAATCTTTTACAATGGAACTTGTGACAATTTCAATTGCCGTCACCCCCTCTCTGACGTCACGTCACCACCATTCGATCCCCATGCCCCAGCTCCGAGTTCCGACCTCGCGATTATTCAGAACAATCTGATTACATCCGGCTCCTACTGTCGAGTGGTGTCAAACACTTCGTGTGTTTGACGCCGCCGCTTTACTATTAACATGGCCCTCGCTCAGAGGGCCGTCTGGGTTAGAGAGAAAAGTGCTGGAAAGCATTGTTCCTGCAAGTTTTGCTTTGATATGAAAAGTTGCTGAAGCTTAATGAGCTTTTTTGGGATGAGGGCAATTTCAAAACAATTGTGATTAATACACAATTTTTAAAAAGTATGTTGTTTCTGAAGCATTTTGAATGGCTCAAAATGTACACGTCAAGCTTTTCAAAGAACTGTAAAAGTCACACAAAATGGGTTACGATTAACGGTTGCCCACCACTCATTTCCTTGGCCATAGTTGTGACGCCGTGTTGCTTATACTGCGTTCACCGTCACGGGGACATGCCATGGCAACGGCGTCCGCGCCACCGGCCTGCGCGCCGATGTGCTGCCGTGACGCCCCCACTGCAGTCTGCCTGTTCACATCCACACGCGCTTGCGTGTCGACCCTCTGCTAGACGGTTCCCCCCTTCCCCTCCCTGCTCTCGCAGGCCCCCTTCACATAATAAAGTCAACCGATTGTAATATTTGCTGAATTAAGTAAAACGTTGCATTTATTAACTAAATTATCTATGTGTACAAAAGACAAAAAACTAAAATAATTATTTTTATAGAGCTGTACTTTTTCACTGTAGTTATTCTTTCCAACATCGTATGCGGTTTGTGTGTATGTGTACACTGTATATTTCTAGTAATGGATATTATGTTACAATTATTTTCTAATTGATAGATTTTGTAAAAGACTACCCTCACCTACTCTGTTAAAAATATATATTCAAATGAGAATTTAACTGTATTTATAAAAGACCCTTTACTAATACTCTTATTAATATATTTAAATGTATTCAGCAATCTGTTTAACACACAGTGCAAATGTGCATTGTGTCGGTGTTTAATATTTCTGATTTCAGAGATAAGTTGTATTTACTCCTCAAATCTATCTAATTTAATAAAATTCACTTCTCTTGTTTTTGTTTAATTTGAATACAACGTGTGTTTTTCAATATATAGAACATCACTTTTAATTCAATGGACAACCTTATCTTAGATTGCATGTGAAAAGAGAAATATGCTTATTAATGACTGGCCCTATAGATTTGAAACACGATCTTTTCAACAATCATTGCATTAATCAGTACGATGCTGATTAATATAAATATGCTCTAAGGAAATATGCCTGTTTCTTCTTATTGTCATTTCTTATTTTAGTTTTCACCAAAAATTATACTATAAATTCCCATATCGGTGTTTGAAGAGCATTTGGGGTTTTTATCCGGTAAGGCATTTCAAAGGCCTCCGTCTTTGAGCTGGTCTGTAGCTGGCAGGTGTAATCTGAAGTATCTAATTGCACCGACGTGCCCGTTTGCTTGGCACATGTGATGGCGTGTCTGTTTCACTCATGCCTGCGTGGCCCGTGATGATCTTATCTGCTCTCTCACCCCCAAGCTCCCAACTCTGAATGCGACAGTCCATCCTCAAGCCTTACCATCTGCTTCACCAAGCACTCTATTTTATCTCAGTTCTGTGAGATCGTCACTCTGTGTCCTGGTAGTTTTCTGGTTCGTTCAGAAATTTTCTGTTCACTTTCTATATAACAGTCTGCACATTCTCACAATCTCTTCCTTATATTTAAGAAATTTGTTCCCCATAGACTTGCTCGGCATATGCTAACTCCAGAATTCTATTTTTTATCATTTTACTTTTTAACATCTCTCCTTCCAGCTATTTTTTTCCCTTTCACTTCAGTTCCTGAAATAATCAGCATCAATTATTTTGAATCGTGAACTTTGTTAAATTTACATTTTTATGTCAACTTAAAAATCTTCGTTTCTCTCATGCCTTACTTAAACTGAGTTAATCTGCAGTCTACTATGATATAAAATTTGGATCTCTGATTTAGAAATATTTTGGCCCAATTTTAATAGTTTTATTTTGGCCCAATTTTAATAGTTTTTAATTTTTAGCAAAATCCATTCAGAGATAATTCCATTTGGCTGATGTTTATTTAACACTGACTGGCTTACTTTGTGGCAGAATAAATCAAGGCCACTATGCAAAAATGTACTAACACGATATGAACAGATTTATAATATAATAGTATTAGCTACAGAATATCTAGATTAAAATATCTGAAGGTACTTTTCTTGAATTTTCTTTCTATTGAAAGACAGAATATTTTAGTAATAATTTAAAAATATTGTATCTATGCTGTATCTAAATATGTAGAAACCAATAACATCATTTTATTAGTCACCTTTAATATATTGCAATATGACCTTTTATATCAAAATAAAAATGCAGAAATCATAACTATACAGCCGGATGAAACTTCGCAAACTAAGCACAAGTCGAGAGCACTCAAATCAACAAATCAGCTTCGCCAGGACTCTGGGACCCCTCGTGCCTGAGGCAAAACATCAGAGATTCGCTCCGCTGTTTTAGGACTTAAGTTGGGTGCCACTGAATAGCCTCTGTGTCTGCTTTCTTTTGGTCAGCATCGTATTTGTAGGTGACATCCATGTCACTGTATGAAGTTGTAGTTTGTTCTTTCTCATTGTTTTTGTCGATTCTGAATATCGTTATGAACATACTAATAATTAACTTTAGTGGGAAGATGTGTGATTTCTGTTGAATATATGACTAAGGATAGAGCTGTAGGTTATAGCATATTAGTATACGGTAATGTCTCTACTCTCCAGATAGCATCTGAGACTTGAAGGTAGGCTGCATGCTCAGTAACTCTTGGTATTATCAGTCATTTTGACAGGTGTGTAGTTATGTCACATTGTGGTATAAATTTGCATCTCCTCAGTGACTAATGAAGTGCAATGACTTTTTGTCTATCATTTGGTTATTTAAGATAGCTTCTCTTGTGTGAAGCACCTGATAAGTTTTCCATCATTTTTTTTTTTTTTTGCTACTGAACAGGGTAGCTTTATCTTATTAATGTTTAAGAATTCTGTATATATTAAGAAAATAAGTCATTTGTCAGATACCAGTTTTGCAAATATCTTTTCTCATGTATTTATGGACTAATTGATGACCAGAAGATCTAATCAATGATCTAGTGAGTGTTATAATTTTTCCTGTTATGGTTAATATTTGTGACCTATTTGAGAAACCTTTGCTCAGCATCCAGAGCGAAGGCAGCCTTGTGTGTTTGCTTCTGAAAGCTTACTGCTTTACTGGCACACTTATACTCACAATCTAGCTAAAACGAATACTTATGGATGTTATAATTTAAGAATCCGATGATTCCTCCCAAGGATCCAATTGACCCAACACTAATTATTGAAAAGACTATCATCTTCTCACTGTACGACAGTATTGATTAAATTTACATTTAATCAATATCATAAATAAGTTGATTCCACATGTGGGCGTCTGTCTCAGGATAATCTCTTTTCCATATTTCATTGATTTTATTTTCCATATTATTCCAAATTATTTATTTGGGTTTGATTGGCTTTTATTTATTTATTTTAGCTTTTTTGTGTTCTATTGAAAGAGGAGGGTTACATTTTCTGTGTTTCTGTATTTGTCTATATTCTCTTAGCCTTATCAAATTTTGCTCTATGTAAATTTAACATTATTTTAGGGTCATAAAGGTTTAGAATTTTAATATCCTCCTTTATTTAGTCTTAAAAATGTAGAATTATGATATTAGGTTTTCTATAATCTTTATCGAAGCATGTATATGTGTATGATGTATGTGTGTGTTTGGTAGTTGCTAGCAACTGGGAAAATCCATTAACCAGCAGTTTTTCTATTTATCAAAATACTCATGTCTTATGCTTTGAATTCCTCAGGCAAACTTTGTACTCCAAATTTCTGGGATTATGATTTCAAGTTAACTGTTATGCACAGTTTAAGCTTCCTAAATTGAATATTTTATTGCAATATTTAAGGGCGCGGTGTGGCGATCACTGAGCTCCCTGTGGAATCCACTGTTGCTCCGGGAGCCAGAGAGCAGTGTTTTTGGGGATAAAAGGAAGCTTATCCTTGGATGTGCAATAACCAGCTGATACACAGCACCAGGCAGTGCCAACACTCACCAACCAACCTTCCACATCTTTATGGGCGAATGAAAGACGTCAGATACAGAAGCCAGAG
Organism: Pteropus medius; assembly: GCF_902729225.1. Classification (NCBI taxonomy): domain Eukaryota; kingdom Metazoa; phylum Chordata; class Mammalia; order Chiroptera; family Pteropodidae; genus Pteropus; species Pteropus medius. Next base: position 1,461,065 of record NW_024352148.1, read on the forward strand.
GAGGAAAGGAAGCCAACTGAATCAAGCAGTTCTCTGCAGAAAGAACTTGAAGTTGATAGTATCCTTAATGCTTAACATGGCACATGCTGAACTCCCAATGAAGACGGCCTGATCTATCAAAGCCACGGCCCTGATTGGAAAATGATTGGACACCAGACGGTAACAACTGCATCGATGTGCCTCCAAACCTTGAATCTCTAGAATGCCCATCGCGAGCCTGCAGAAGTGGCTCAGTCATTCACTGTGATGGCCATTGCTTCTGCTTTTTGGGGAGACTGTCCCCTCTCAGGCAACACGCACCTCCAGGGAGATTACGTGTTCTCTGATTGCTAGGCATAGTTCAGCAGATCTATGGGCTCGAGCTTGCAAATTATATTATTCAAACTGCTATATACTTAAATATCTTATTTTCTACTGAAAAGTTAACTTTTATTTTATTCTATTATCTGGAATTTATTTCTTACCTTTCAATTTTACATATCTTGATGCCACGTTTTTTGATGTATGCTTATTTTGACAGCAGATTCTTATTAAATTATATATTTAATCAATATGAAATATTCAAATTGGTGCTATTCTAAGCTTTTAAGAAACTTTTAATTCTGTTTTGTCTGGCATTAATATTGATTAACCTGTTTACTTGAAAATCTCATTTGCTTGATGTATCATTTTTCATTCATTAATTTTCAACTCTTCTTGTTCTATTTTTAGATGTCTCCTAAACTAGCCTAAAGTTAATTTGTTTTGTTTTGTTTTCTTTTGCTTTCCTCTGTTTTTTAATGAAGGATTTAAAGAATACATTTTAATTTAGGTATCGCGTTCTTATTTTATTTCTGGAGTGACTACAATCTTCTTTCTAGAACCCATCCCATTTGCTAACATTCTAGAATTTGTTCAAATTAATACTATCTGCTGTAAATTCAGAATCATTAAATTCACAGAAATAAGTGCATTTGCCTCTGAATTTGACAAGAAACCTCTCAAATTTGTGTTCTTTCATATCCTGTATTCTGTACTTTAGGGCCATCTGGATGCTTGTTCCATATTACTGTTCGTTTATAAATTTATGGAAACTGTTTACATTAAAGTACACTTTACAATCTTCTCTTCTCACCATGTTTATGAGAGGAATTGTGCCCACTCCGAGGCTCCCACAGTCCTAGGCCTCTGCCCCTCTGAACATGCCCTTATTCAGGAATGCGGTCCTGGAATATGCCATTAGTTAATATGAGGTCATCCTGAAGCAGCTTGGGTCCATAATCCGACAGGACTCGCGTCCTTATACTAGCGGCGTTGTTTGGACAGAGACGTATCCCAGGAGAAACACTATGTGAAGTGAAGGCAGCGATCAGGGTAATAATGCTTCCACAAGCCCACGAACTCTGAAAACAGCCAGCAAACCACCAGAACCTAGGAGATGCATGCAACAAATTCCTTCAAAAGGTCCTCAAAAGGAACCAACCCCGCAGACACCTTGATCTGGGATTGCTAGCCTCCAAAACCCTGAGGACAATCAATGTCTCTTGTTTAAGCCACCCAGTTGTGGTATTTGGTTACGGCAGTCCGAGCAAATTAATACACGATTTTAAAGTGTTTTTCATCCTTTCCTCTCGGCTTCCTTTAGTGCATGTAGGCATTCACCCGCGCGTTTCGGTGTGAGCTAGCCCGTCCACTGCCTTTCCCGCTTTTGAGTCTTGCTCTGACTAATGAGGATCGCCAGGACATCCTGAAGACAAGACGAGGCCCCATCACTCTTCTCCTCTAACTCCAATGTCCTTCCCGTGCCGCTCCCGTCTTCCGGACTTGGGCCATTTTCCTATATAAACACTTGCAGGTCCAGCTGTCACCTCGATTTTCTGTGGTGGACACGGTTCCATCTCTGGAGTCTTCTGAGTTAATTCTAGATCATCCACAACTCTAAAGGTCTGCATCTCCTTGATGAAACAGATCTCAAAATTTACAGTTTTGATTTTTCTAGAATATAAAGGACCATATATCTTTCGGCAGGTATTGCTCTGATCATTTTCTCCAAAAATATTTTTTAAGCTTCGCCAAAGGCAACTGAGCATATTTGAGCTATTCTCAGTCCTGTTTCTCCAGCTATATTCTTTTTGAAGGCTGTAGTTCCCTGCCCCGCCCTGCCTCATATAGACCCGATGGACATATAGAAGTGTACATGTGATGGTAATCTGATGCTCTAACAATTCTCACAGTTTTACATTAGGAGATATAATTGGATGCTGGCTGAGAGTATCGCTGAGATGAAGCTTTCAATTACATCTCCTTTGGAACTGTCCTTTTTTTCTCTTTCTCCTTTTTCAGGAGGAGGGTTAAGGGTTTTTTAATAAGGTGAATGTGAATTATCAGTCCAGAGAGATGCTTCTCAATCCAGACACATCAATGATTTAGTGATAGAAAACATTGGTACATGGTTATTTTTAAGACAGAGCTTATGCAGTCAAGGATTTATATTAATTAATTAATTTTAGTATTCATAGTCAATTTAAAGTAAAGTTGAAAGAATATAAATCAGGCATATTTAGGTCATTGAAATATTAATGTCCATGGCCGATTTCTTCTTAATACTGTTTACTTATTGCTATGCATGAAATAAAATCAATCATATGGAACAAAAAAATGTGTCCTTTTATTTTACTTTCACATTGACTTCTGTCTATTAGAATACAAATGTGAAAGATTTTTTTAAAAAAGAAACAAAACTAAAAAAAATCCAATACTTTACTATAAAAAACTTTCTATTCTAAAAATTGGGAAATACATTAACTACTTCATCATAATTATCAACTTAAAAATCTTAAAATATCATTTGAAATAAAAGATTTATTAAACATATCACCTATCATTTTAATAAAAATGACATTTTTTTACCCTGTTGTATTTTAAATAGTTTAAACACTCCATAGTTTTTCTAATTGCATAAAATATATATTCCAGTATACTTCCCTTCAGGGGATTTTGTTAGCCAGCGTATACTGATGAGAAGCACAATGATGTAGATAAATCAGTAATGACAGATACAATTTTTTAGAATTAATTTATGTCAAAAAGAGACTAAATAAAACTCTAGGGAACTGTGAGCATAACGCATGTTATCTTTTGTGTCTTTTTTACAGAAGTTTTATAGAATGAAGTAATTTTTTTTAACTCTATCAGTCTATAAACAAGTTCTAACTTAAACACCCAAATCTCTATCGGAACTACAGCACAGTGCTACCTAGAGTTCTAGTTATTGGAAAATAATTGTGTGAATTTTAACCTGTATTTATTCTCTATTGATTCTTCTAAGAAATAAAAGATTGTTTTCTTCCTTTTTGTTTCTTATGAATGAAGTTATTCAGTCTTTTTCGTGTATGTTTTGTGAATGTGCATGTTTACATGATAAGTAAAAAGTACTAATGGTACAACTTACAGTGACAGAACATATAATATTGTATGTCATATTTTTCACATCATTGAAAAACATCCTTCAGTTCATTAGTAAATGGTAAACTAAAATTTATGTTTAATACATTTGTAATAGCATGTTTTGAGTTAATGTGCACTAAGTCTGAGATAATGTTTTACTCTTTACTGAGACCTGGCCATATCAATAATTCAGTGACATAAATTAGCTTTTTCCAAGAATACCTCATGCGAGCCAAGTTTTATTAAGGCCAAGTCTTCTCTGAGTTAACTTAAAATAAGTTCTACTTCAAATATGCGTTTTGCAGAGAAGCACAGGAGGTCTTCTCGCCCGGCACGAGTGTCGCTGTGGAATGAGAGAGCTGGCCACAACCCTACGCCCTTGCTGGAGCTGTGGCAGTCCACTGCTGTGGGGCACGCCTTCCCACGTGCAGGGATAAACTGAGGCCTCCTCTTGCACTTGACTTTAGAATAAAAGTAGGCTTAGTAACAACTCGTTGCAACAGTCTAATCAAGAGCTTGCAACAGTTTACCCCTGAGAGGAACGCCTCTTTCAGGGGCGGAGGGGAGGCTGCTGGTAATAGGCATTGATTTCTTCTGTGAATTTATGTGATGATTCTGATTCAGACCAGGGGTGAACTCAGTACTGCATCCTAACGAGGTCCTGAGTGATGCCAATGTTTCCGGTCCCTGCACCACACTGAGTAACACATGTGGTATCTTCCTACACTATTTTTGTTCTTTCCTAAATTTTATGCCCAATTTTGAATCCCCTCATTTACTTTTCTTAAAATTCTTATGTTTGGAATTTAATTTACTTTATATTACTCTCAAAATAGTTTGTACATTTTCTATTTAGAGTAGGACTTCTCAACTCTGTCTGCACATGAAATTATCTGAGGAGATGAGAAAATAAATCAATGAATAAAAGGGACCACATTTGATTTAATTGACAAGTCAGCGCTGGCAGGTGTCAAAGTCTCCTTCAATGGTTTTGATGAGAAGACAGAGATGAGGACCATGCACTGAAACATCTTATAAAGCCTTACTACTTCCTCCCTCTCTCTTTCTACGTTTTCGGGGGCTACAGATTCACCTCTGGGCTGCAATCAGCACCACCGTGCTGTCTCAGTAAGAGATGGCTTCAGACTGCACGGTGTGCAGTGATGCTTCTCATGAATGGGAAACTCTGCACAAAAGGCAATCAGCAACAAAGCTGAGAGCTTTAGGTGGTCGATAACTCCCACAAAACCCTTTTTGAAGTATGGAATAGCTTAGTTGCTTTGTCCAAAACACTTGAATGCTAAATCACAGACAGCTGCCTCCGTAACTTCCTCATTGTTTCATTCATGAATAAGGACACACAGTAATAAGCTACTGTCAATAGAATTAATCACATATGCTTATGCACATAAAGGAACCTGCTGAACTGTGGGCTGTTTCGAATCTATGGCTCTGTTGTTACAGTCTTTGTGTGTAAACATTCACAGATGGAAACATTTTCTCTATTAAAAACACCTGCAAAAGATTGCTGGAAAAGTTTCAGAAAAGCCTCGAATAGTTTCAAAATTTATTTGCTACAGCTGGTGACTGATGACTTTAGCAGCGTTTTTCCTTGGGAAACCATGCATTACAGCATTGTGATTAGTTCACTGGTGCCAGCGGAGGAACCAGATAAGGTGAATATTATTGCTTGTCTTTCCTTCATTCCCTTATGCTTTAATTTCTTCCTTTTTTCACTTATGTCATTCATTACTTCCTATATGGAAATATCTTTGCAAACAAGTAAAACATTACGAATGATTCTGCCCAAATTATATTTCACCCCCATCACCCACCCTGATGAACAGAATCAAGCGATGCAGAATCTTGACCAATGACGTCTGCCTTCTCCACTTACTGATCACTTTGAACTCAACTTTCTCTTTCCTTAGGCTCGGGACTGTTCCAACTTAGATTTTTCCATTCTCAAATTAATAAAAAAGAAGTAAGGAAGCTTCACCACACTTATTTCCATTTAATATTTTTCGCTTAACCTATAATTAATCCCTGGGTCCCAGCACTGCTCTACTCTGGCCCTGTCATATCCTGAAATTTCCTCTTGGCTCACATACAGATTTTGAAAACAAATTATATTTACCCCTGTACAGAACGAGGCTCCAAGAAGTTCTGAGCTTCCAAAGTTGCTGTGGCTATTCCCAAGTGCAAAAATAAAACAGGTCTGCAGCGCATGAACGGGAAAATACACCCTCTCTTCAAACGTACTTTGAAATCACTGTAAGTGAAGCAATACCCATGCCGTGCTGGAACAAAGCCATATTTGTTTAATAGATGTTTTTCACTATTCTTCTCTTTCTCTTTCTTTGAAATTGTCTGGCAAAACAAACAAAAAACTAGATGTGGTGGTGTCTGTATTTTATTGAATCTTTGGTGTTCTAATATTCTAATACACTCCTTGAATATATATCAGTTTAAGAGAGATTATGGCACATCCCTAAATCTCTGGAATACATATTTTTGGAGGGATCTATGAATAAATAATATTGAAAGGTAAAGTGTTAAACTTCATTCTTATTTGATGGATGCAAATTGTAGTTTGTTTTCCACCACGTAAAAATGAAGTGTTTTAATTTATTATATACTTAGCATAAAGCTTTGGGCTATTAAATATCAACTACATCACTAATTTGTATGTAGAAATGTTCATTATGACCCTCAAAATAAACAATAACAACACGCTATAATTATTAGAGCTGTAATTATTAGAGCTATAATCACAGTATATTCATACTGAAATAAATGTTTAAAACCTATGCTAAGATTACCATCACTATAAAAATGGCCTCCTTGAAGTTAAGAAGTAGCATAATTGTCAAAAATAGGTAACTAAGGTATTATGTGGATAAAAAATCTTTTCTCAGATGTAACTATTTTGTAAGCTTTTTTTTTTCAAGCATCCTTAATAATCTCATCAACTAAGAACCCTGACTTGTATAATGAATACTCAGCTTTCATAACACATGTCTTTTATCTCTACACGTGGATGGGATATCACTGAAATACATTAAATTACAAAGAAGAAAAGCCTGGTCAAAATTTCCTTTAACCGCTATTTTTCACAAAGTGGCAAACTAAATGATGACCAACCACAAGGGACCAAGGTATCCTAGAACATGCTTCCTGAAGGTAGAAAATAAAAAAAGCAGGAAGATGCACTCCGAGATTGAAGTGACAGTATTATTAACTGTGGCGCTGTTCCAAGCGCTCTATGTAATTTAATCCTCAGTAGCAGCTGTGGGAGTTAGTATGCCACAGTTTTCATTTTTATGATGAGGACACTGAGCCACACAGAGGTTAACTGTGTCACCCCGAGTGGTCCAGCCCACAAGCTTCTGAGCAGGGACACGTTCCTGGCAACTTAGCCCCTACCCAGGGCACTTTTCCAGGACAAGAGAGATGCTTCAGTGCAAAGCAATGAGCCATTTGCAGACAGGACCTATTTGAGAGTCATCGTTTCATTGCTGAAGAAATTAGAGTATTCCAGAAGTCTTCATAATGAGACTGGGATGTTTTACACATAAGAAACTAAGGTAGAGAATAAAGAATTTAATTAGTAGATTCCAGCGAATATCAACTATATCATTTGGGTTCAAACCAAATTTACTCAATTTATCAGATATATGACTCTGATAAAGTTAAATTTTTCAACTCTACATATCCTCATGTGCAATATCAAAATATTAATAGGACTTATACTTTACAGAGCACAGTATATGTAATATATGTATTATACGTGTATGTATATATGTATTATATATATGTGCACATATATATATATATAGATACAGGAAGGAAACTAGCTCTGTACCATCCAGAGTCCACTAGCTAGCTTCTTCCCGCTACTGAAGTAACTTGTAACCAATAATTGTGATGCATTACAAAAGCATTTTAAATCAGATTATTGCCTACATCAGTATAGACTCCACTCAGAACAAGATTTACACAGACGGACAAAAGTAAGCAACCACTGTAAACATTTTAATGAAATATCAAATTAGACCGCACTAAAGTTAGCTTTCTCGCTACCCTGTGGAAAAGTTACTAGTCTTTCTTATCTGTCCCCACACTCTATTAGAGTCGTCCCATTAGATCAGAAAAAAGTTAAGAAAATTCTCTTGGAAATGTCCCTCTGACTAACTTAATGAAGAGAGAGAGAGAGCACCCTGCAGCACTTCCTCAGCGACGTCTGAGTCAGCTCTCTGAGGTGAGAGTAAGATAGGGCCCGGAAAACCTCCGCTGAGGCTCGAAAGAGAAATTATGTCCAAAATATTGTGTCCCTGACGTGGTGGTTTAAAAAAATGGAATTCGAATATAGGATAGAAAAGGACACTGTTGGAGAAAGACACGTGAAGGCACTGAGTGTATATGAGAGTGAAGGGTTCTATGTAATGTGATTTCTGCTTAAGTCAATGTTTAAAAATGGTTTTCCGAAAAAATGTCTGCTGTAAAATTCAATAAAAGTTTTCCTTTGAGGTTCAGATAAACATTTGTCATTGGATGTGAGGCTTTGATGTAGATCACTGAATCCTTCTTTATATTTTCATTTACTGAAAAATTCAGGTCATAATGTTTTGCAGATAAGATTTTTAAAAGTTCGAAGGCCAAAAACATCATGAGCTTAGTCTTCAGAGTATCTCCGTTTTGGAAAGTAAAAAAACCCAATTTGGTAGATACCACGGATGATAAATTGAAATACTTTGATATTATCTGTGAATTTTTCATCTTCTAGCACTGGGAAACACATATATCAATAGATAAAATACATGGAAAATTTCAAAATTAACATTTTAATGGTGACATTTAAAATAAATACTAAAATGTTTGTAATGTCGGCTAAATTGTTTTAAATATGGAGTAATATTACCATTTTCCTCTCATAAAAAGATGAGTTTATATTTAGAATTCTAAATTTCCTGAATTTAGAATTCTACAGATTTCCTGTTACATCTGAAATTGTTCTGAAGAAATGAAGCAAATCAAATAAAGATTTCTTACTTTGTTTAGATTTTTTTCAGATACACTATATATGAGCCGATGCTAAAAGAAAAGGAAAATTGACTACACTAATAATATTCTTCGTGTTAATTAAAATTCCATCAACTTTATTTCTAAATTAAATTTTTCCATCACATTTAATACTACAAAAATAAACTTTACTTCATTTAAAGAGCCTAAAATTTTAGTTTTTATGTAATTTTGATAAAAATATATGTTGTGCAGAGCTCAGTATATATACCCAATACCTGAAATGTTCCTAAACATAACAGTATTTTTATGGTCTCGTCTCCACTTCATTACTGTCAAGGAGTCTGTGTGTGAGTTTGTAGATAAACCGTAATCTTAATTAAGATCTCTTTGAAAATTGGAAAACAGAAAAACTGTTCCTCCTTGAGCGATGTCTCTCCTAGACATTCCCCCGCTGCTGTTTCATTAATGTGACCTTACTGTTCCCGCCGGAATGTTTTGTCCACGTTTCTCTTGGCAGCCAGTCCTCCCATAAGTGTCTGTCCATTAAAGATTTTATTTTCATTTTTGGTAATATCATGTCAATGTGTGTATAATATGTACAATGAAATGGTCTAAAATGTGTGCAATTGGCATCTCAGAAGGAGATGGTAAAGAAAATGGGACAGAAGCAATATACGAATTTAATGACAGAGAACGCTCCAAAAATGATGAACATCATGACCAATAGATTCAAGAAGCTTGGTAAACATCAAGTAGGATAAACACAAAGTAAATCGCATCATAAACAGAATGCCAAAAGCCAAATACATGACAGAAAGACTGATGATGATTTTTCTTAGCAGAGAATTTGGAGGTGGCAGACACTGGAATGATGTCTTTAAACTACTAAAAATGACGGTAACAGCAATGCTTGCACACTCACTAACCTAGAACTCTGTACCGAGGAAAACAGCTCCCAAAAGTGAAAGTGAAGGAAGACATTAATCCACAAAAAATCCTGTTGAAATTTTTTTTGCCAAGAGGTCTACATTACAAGAGAGGGTATAGGAAGCTCATCAGGATGAATTCAGTCATTATAGATGAAAGCACAGAATGGTAGGAAAGAATAAAATATGCTAAAATAGGCAGCTATATTACTAAATATAAAAGGATAGTGACAGTTTGTAGCAGCACTTGCAACGTCTTGCGTAATTTTTAAAATATGTATAAGTAAAATTTATGATAAATAATGGAAAAGATAAAGTGGGAAAATATAGAGTTAAACTACGTAAAGGTGGACTATAATAAATGATGGACGCAGACCCTAGAATAACCAGTAAAATGTTTATGTAAGGTATCTACAGTAAAAACTAAAGCAAAAAGATACATAATACTAATGTTAAGAAATGAGGAATACAGCAGCAATAACAGGTGGGACAAAAAAAGAAAAAAATAGGAAATGCTACATGTAACCCAACTATTTTAATAATTTATACTAATTATGAATGGACTTAATACTTTAATTAAAAGCTAAAGTATGTTATACTAGATTAAAAAAACAGTACATTCAAATTCTGTTTATAGATTCCATACTTTAAAAATAAGGATACAATGAGTTAGAAAGAAGCCGAAAACCCTAACCAAAATAAAATTTAAATGTCTGTACTAGTATCGCATAAAATAGATTTAAATGCAAGTATTAGAGATACAAAAGAACATTTCATAAAGATGAAAAGAGGCCAATCAACAGGAAATATATTAATAGTATGAATTTAAAAATTACTTTTTAAAAAGAGAAACTGAAAGAAGGGGAAATAAACCAAAAACATAATTAGATATTTTAACATACTGCTTTTAGGTAGTGCTAGAACAAAGGATGCGTAAGGAACATCTCAAGGGAAGTTTATTCCGAGAATGCCAGTTTGTTTTATCATTTCTTAAAATCACAAAATTGACAGAAAAAAAGAAAAAGTCAAAATCACCATCAAAATAAAGAAAAAAAGTGATATAATTTAACACACATGATAAAATACTCAGTAAACTATAATTAGAAGCAAATTTTTCCAAACTAATACAAACTATCTACAAATAACCTACAGGTATCTTATATTCAATGGTTAATTATCAAACTTGTCCTAAAAACAGATAAAGGCAAGGATATTTTTCCATTTATTCCTTGGTTCATCATTGTAAAGGAATTCCTAACCAGTGTAATAAAACAAAATAAATAATTAAAAGACAAAAATGTTGTGCAATTGACATGATTATATGTAAAATCCAAAAGAATCTATAAAATGAACTATCAATATTTAATTGAATTAAATAAGATGCCTATATAAATCGATACATAAAAATCATTTATATTTCAATATACTAGCGACATAAAACTGAAAATGTAATTTAAAATTCCATTTAAAAGTCTCAAATATGTAAATTATCAGAGTCAAATATGTTCAGATCATGTTGCTGACAGACATTTATAAAGACAATTAAATGTAGCCGTATACTAGCTGCATTGATCAGCGACTAAATACCATTAAGATATCAATTCTCCCCAAATTGTAGTGATCAACACAATACCAGCTTCAACAGCTTCATTTTTATGAAAATTTACAAAATGATTTTAATAATTACATATAAATAAAATTGATCTAGAATAGCCTAGACAATCTTTAAGAAGCCACTAGTTGGTGGATTTATTCTACTAAATTTCAAAACTTACTGTCACACTACATTAACTAAGAGAGTGTTATTTTACTGTGAGTACAAAAAGATCAATGGAACCAAATAGTTGGTCCGGGAATAGATCTGCACCCAGATGTCAATTATTTTTTGACAAACATATAAGGAAAATTCACAGGGGATGGTTAGTTATTAAAAAAAAAAAAAAAGATGCTGGCACAATCAAAATAACCTTGAGGAAAAATGAAACAAACTTTTGGCCTCTATCTTATGTCAAACAAAGACCTTTATTTTTAAAAGAAAGTTATGTTCATAATGGTTATGAACTCTGAATACAGGCATACCTCCTTTCACTGTGCTTAGTTTCACTGCCCCGCACAGAGGCTGCGGTTGTTTACACACAGAAGGAAGGACCGACCCTCCGCCAGGGGCATGAGCACAATTCACTTACGGGGAGAGCTGCTTTCCTGCAGCCGTCTGCCGCCGAACCCGCGAAATCTGAGGTATGCCTGCTTGCTTTTTCAAATGTTTTGCTGCTACCCTGTCCTATAAGAAACCACCTTGAAGTACACTGCAATTCTCAAATTTAAAAATATATTTTCATGACACAATGGTCTGTTAAAACATTCTTATAAACCCCAGCAAAGACATTCTAGTCTTTCTCTGACAAACATGGCCTCTGTGGTTTCTTTCCTACAGATATATATCTATATCTATCTATCTATATATCTATATATATATTTAATATTACCTATAGACATAGAATAATGAAAGTAGAGGAACGATATTTACTTACCTGAAATCTTGAGGGTGGACATCATAAAGAGGTTGGTCACGTAGCAGCCTGTTTACCAGAAGCTGAACCTGGCTTTTTTATCCCTAGACCCAAGGTATCAAGACCCGGGCTATCTCTACACCAAACTGTGAGACTCCGGCTATTGCAAGACTCTGACAATCTCAAGATCAGGCTCTGCGGACCTGGCTCTCGCGAGACCCTGGCAATTTTAGGACCAAGCTCTTTGACACCCAACTCTCGCGACTCGCTGGCAATCTCAATACCAGGTTCTGAGGGACCCAACTATCGCGAGACGCTGGCAAGCCCAAGCCCAGGTTCTGGTGGACCCACAGCTCGCGAGACCCTGCACCCTCAATACGGGTTCCCGTGGGACCCAACTGCTCGAGACACTGGCAGCTCCAAGACCCAGGTTCTGGTAGACCCAGCTCCTTGAGACCCTGGCAATCTCAATACCAGGCTCTGGGGGACCCAACTATTGCGAGACGCTGGCAAGCTCAAGACCAGGCTCTGTGGGACCTGGCTATGGGGAGACTCTGGCTATCTCTAAACTAAGCTCTGTGAGACCCGGGCCATTGCGAGGCCCTGACAATCTCAAGACCAGGCTCTGTGAACCTGGCTCTCGCGAGACCCTGGTGATTTCACGACCAAGCTCGTTGGGACGCGGGCTATTGAGAGACGCTCGCCACTCAGGACCAAGCTCTGTGGTACTTGGCTGTCGGGAGACTCGGGCTAGCTCTAAACCAAGCTCTGTGAGACCAGGGCTATTGCGGGACCCTGGCAATCTCAAGACAAGGGAATCTTGAGACCTTGGCTGTGGCGAGACCCGGGCTAGCCTGCGACCTGGGTTATCGCCAGACTGCAGCTGTCTCAGACCAGGATGTCTAGTCCCAGCCCGCGCTAGACCCGACTGTCTCCAGACCAGCCTATCCGGGACCAGGCTTTTTGGCCTGAAGGACTAGGAGACTCCGTTCGCCTCCCGTTTCTGGAATGTCTGCCCCGCCCACCGCTGGGTGCGAAGCCTGTTGAAGGCCGCGGCCCTGAAACACCGGCGTGGCGTCGAGACCCCCGGGATGGGGTGTGTGGCCGAACCCCGTTAGGAGATTCCGCTGGCGCTGTGGAGCCCTGCTGCTTCTGAATGCCGAAAGCTGGCCTCCTGGTAAGTCCCCTTGCGCCTGAAAGAACCGTCTGGAAACCAGACGTTAGATTGGTGAGCATGCGGTGAATACACAAGTACCGAATTATAATGTTGTGCGCCCGAAATTTATATAGTGTCATTAACCAATGCCGCCTCAGTAAATTAAAAAAGGAAAGAAAATCTACCCTACCGAGGAGCGACCTGCCCTTAAGTCTCTCCCTATATAACTGTGGGGTGGGGGCAAATTTTACCCCAACGCCACAAGTTTGAACCAACAAATCTGTCCCTTCCAATAGTCGAAATAATTTTGAAATGTTTCTCTTCTGAGCTTATTTATGAAAGGAGTTGTGAGTTTTGTGAAATGTATATTTATAAAATGCAGCTTATTCCATGTATTTATAATTACAGATGGGAATTTTTTTGTATTTATAATTACAGATGTTTCAGATAAGTGTTTTTGAATAGGAATTTACAAGAACTTAATTATATGTTGAAATTTACTTTTGATAATTTTTAATAGATTGAGTAAAATATATTGGGAAGAGTGAAGACTTTACCCAAAATAATCATTTAAAATCATAACATATCAAGTAGATAACTTCACATATATTGTTAATAATAATGAAGGTATAATAGTGCCCTGCATTTTCATATCTAATTTAAAATGTTTACACATTTTCTAAATTATTCCAGTAGTTAAATTACCTGATGTCTTGCTATAATGTAGAGTTTTTTTTTATTTGAGATTGTCTTTAATATATGAATTTATGGCTATAAAATTTCCTCCAAGCACTAATTTAGTTGCATCTCATGAGTTTTGGTATGTGAATTCCTTTTTCATCTTAAAATATTTTCTAATTGTTTCTTGTGATTTCTTTATGATCCGTTGATTGTTCAGGAATGTGTTATGTTATTTCCACATAGTTTTTATTTTTATTTATTTTTTTCTCTTATCCAATTCCAATTTCATTGTGGCGGGAGAATATGCATTGTATTGTTCCAGTCCGTTTCAATTAATCGAAACTTGTCTAATGACTTAGGATTTAGTCTATTCTGGATTGTGTTCCATGTGTACTGGACAACAGTTTCTATTCTATTTTGGGGTGGAATGTTTTATTGATGTTTGTTCTAGTTTCTAGTTATAGTTTATAGCATTAGTAAGATCTGTTTTTTTGTAGATCTTCTGCCTGGTTTTCCAGTCGACTATTGAAAATAGAATATTGAAATCAACTATTATTGTTGAGTTGTTTATCTCGCTCAGTTCCCCATATATTTTGTATTTCCCTCAATTTTTACTTCATATATTTAGGGGCTTTGTTTTTATGTGCGTATTTTTTTTACTGTTATATCTTCCCGATAGATTGTCTGTTATCATTTTTAATAATCTTTATCTATGATGACTTTTGTTTTAAGTACACTTTGTCTGATAACAGTATACACACTCCAGCTTTCTTAAGGTTGCCGTTTGCATAATATATATTTTCATCCTTTTATTTTCAACCTATTAGTATATTGAATCTAAAGTGTTTCTTCTGTAGACAGCATAGGATCTTTTTTAAATTTAGTTTTTTTTATAGACTGACAATCTCCACCTTTTAATTGGGAAGATTAACAATTCGCATTTGAGAATTTTGTTAATATAGTTGGATTGACATTTGTCATTTTATTTTTTGTCTTTTTATGTGTCATGCCTTTTTTTTTAACCTATACTGCTCTCTTTTGCTTTAAATGAATATTTTCTAGTATATCATTTTAATCCCTTTAAAGATTATTTAACTATGTTAGTCTTATTTGGTTTCCTAATGGTTATTCTGGGGGCTTACCATATACATTTTAAGTTATCAGGACTTACTTCAGATTTAAACTAGCTTAATTCCAGTGAATGTTAAAACATTTCTTATATGCAGCCTTATTACTCCTGCCCACCTTTTGTGCTAGTTTTGTTGTATATACTACATCTATACATGTTATAAACCAAAAATACAATGTTGGAAATATTACTCTACATAACTTTATGTCTTTTAAAGACAGTATCAGAAAGAACAGCAAGTGCTTTTATATAGAGAGCTTGGTGTACTGACCCCCCTAGTTCCCGTTCGTCCTGCGGGTTTGAGCTGCTGTCTAGTGCCATGGCCTTGCTCCAGTGCAGCTTTCTTCCCACCCACTGCCTCTCTGCTGTTATCGCTAAATATGTTTGTTCTGTATGGTATAAGCCCTACAATAACATTACATGCTTATTTTTAAAATTTAATTTCTTTATAAATTAGGGGAAGACATGTACAATCACACGGTCTTTATATTAACTTGATTATACTGACAGCCTGTGTGTGTGTGTGTGTGTGTGTGTGTGTGTGTGTGTGTGGTGTGGGTGTGTGGGTGGGTGGGTTGTGTATTTGTATTCGTATTCAAATCACTGTCTGAGCCACTTGCTTTTACCCTGGAGAACATCCTGCAGCATTTCCTGTAAGACCATGTGCAAGCAATGGATTCTCAGTGTTAGTATGTTTGGCAATGTCTCTCCTTTGCCTTCATTTTTGAAGGATAATTTTGTCTGGATATAAGACTCTGGACTGACAGGTTTTCTTCACTGAGCTCTTTGAATATGTCACACTACAGCATTTTGGCTCCATTGTTTCTAATAATAAAGCAGCTGTGGATTTTATTAGGGTTCTCATACATAATGAGGGTATTTCTCCTGCCGTTTTCAAAATTTTCTTTTGTCTCTGTCTTCTAACATTTAAGCGATGTTATTTAGACCCCAGGAGGGCTCTTCTTTTGCTCTCTCTGGGGTTCTCTCTCAAACTGACACTCCAGCTTTATGGACCTGGGATTGGCAGTGACATTTGCCTCTGGTCTTCTTGGGGAGCCTTTCCCAGCATGGAACCTGTACCTTACGAGCAGTCGGGGGCCACTGTGGGGTGCACTGTTCTCTGCTGCTCGGCAGGGCTGCTGCCTTAGGGTTTGATGCTTAGTAGAGGGACAGACTTTCAGCTGCTCTTGCCTTGGGTAGAGCTTTTACAGCATGAAGCGGATGGCAGCAAGTGCTCGTGGCCTGCCCCATTGATAGAGATAGCAGCCTTTGATTAGGGGCTGGAAGGAAAGAGAGTTTCATCTTCTTGGACATGTCTGCGCAGTGCTGAGCTTCTGCCACACTGAAATGGGGAGGGGAGGGGAAAAAAGGGTCATGACTCAACTGCCACAGACTCTTGCTGTTCTTACCAAGATTTAATATATTTTCTTAATTAAATATTTCTTCATCTGTTATATTCCCTTAGGATAATTTCTAGAGACTTTAAATAGCTCTTTGTAAATGCTTTTCACTAATTATGATTATGTCCCTACAGAAACATTCCAGTCACTCGAGCTACCCGTGAGGTGCTTGTCCCCCTTAACATTTTATTTAAGCGACCTCGAAAGGCTTCTCGTGCTGGGAAAAACATGATACACTAATGAGTTCATCGGAAGTGGACGTCCCTGTCAGAGACAGCCTCTCTCAGTCAGTGTGAGCTAGAGAACGAGAGAACATCATGCTTCTGGGAACACACGGTGCTGTGCCAGGGAGACTGGGGGTTGTGTCAGTCAGTCAGAGCCGTGACTTTTTCTTGGCCCTCAAAACTGCTAAACGTTCTCAACAGATCCTACGAAAGTAGAGATACGAGACTTGATATAAGTATTCCATTTGTGGTATTCTCAGTTCAGTGTATAAGTCTGTGTATATGTTCACTCTAATGTGTGAATGGGTGTGTGTGTGTTTCCATCATGCATGATATAAATGTGTTAATTATCAATATGTCAGTTTACTGTCTAGTTCGCTAAATATTATAAACACTATAAATCCCTGCTAATTTAAATAATGTTAAAGAATTCCTATTTCAAATTATTTTTATAAACTTATATATTTTAATATGATTGTATGATATTTTATAAAAAGTGTAGTGGCGTAAATTTACCCATTTGAGTTACTGGGTTATGCATATATTTTAACAGCAGTGGAGCTGAGTCGACTGAGAAAGTCTGACTGAGCTTTATATATATCTGTCCAAGAAACCAAGGCCAAGTGCTTGCATAGGACAGCTTCCCAGCACAATGTCACCCAGTACTACTTCTGAATGGAAAATCAAACGGAGCGAATTATAGTGATCTTAATGACTATTTCTCTATCCTGATGAATTACTCTTTTTCATTTTAGAAGTTTATTTCAGTCTAAGTAACTGAGATTGATGAGATCCACTATCAGCCATCTGTTCTCACTTACCACTGCCACAGCATCCTGAATTGCTTTGAACATTTTTCAAAACATTTTTCACAGTATTCATGTTTTAGCTTACATTCCAGGTTGCATATTATCTGAAGCCATGTAGAGTTCCTGTGCTCCCTTAATTAAATATCACAAAGAAATAGTAACAACCACATTCATCCTGCAAATATTACTCATCAAATATTTGGAAAACATTAGAGTTGATTTTGTGATAAATGAACCATGAATTTTTTAAACCTCAGTAGGTTTAGAGAAATTAGGGGCACTAAGACATGATCTTTGAGTAGGTATAATACATGATATATAACAATGTAGATAATTTAAGTATATGAATATTACATATTATACATATACATGCATTCATGCATTCATATATATATTAATTATATCTGCACATCCCTTTTGCTGTTTAAGTTAACAGATTGTACAGCTCTGAGGATTAGAGTATAGATATCTTTGAGGGCCATTATTTGGTAAAAATTGCCCATAGACTATGGGACCTATCTACTAACATCAAAAGCCATTTGATTCAAAATTTGAAAGATCACAAGTGCTTTCTTTAGGCTTAAGGTGAATCATGCAAATACTATTTTCAATTTGGTATTGAGTAAGATATATATGTTGTTATTACATAAAAGGATTACTATAAAAGAAAGTACTTATAAATTTGTCTTCATTAAAATTGAGAATTTCGGTCACCAAAAAACATTATTATGTGACTGAAAAGGCAAGCTAGAGCTCATATCCAGATCACATAGGGGCAGCTACAAATCAATAAGAAATGGTCAGAGAACCAGCAGAAAAAAACAAAACAAAACAATCGAACACTCACTCATTTCCCAGAGAATAGATACAGAATTCCTATAAGCATCTGCAGTGGCTCTCAATATTGCTAGTCACGAGAAAAATGCAAATTAAAGCCTCAATGCTATACACTTACCAGGGGCCTAAAGTGATAAAAAAAGAAATGATAATACTGTCTTTGACAAAAGTGTGGAAAGATGGGGACTTTGATGCGCTAGTTCTGAAAGTGTCGTTTCGTAGGACCACTCTGGAAAATTGTATAGCAGTTTGTGCTCTAACCCATCCATCCCCCCACGAGCTATGTGTGCAATGACTTAAGCACCTATGTCCACCAGTGTCATTGAGAAGACAGTTTGTATTTACAATAGCCTCAAAGACGAAACCGCCAAATCTCCATCAATCATAAGATGAACAGTTGTGATGTATTTATAAAATAGAACGTTAAACTCAATAAAAAAGTAAACTCCTACTACATGCAACAACACGGGCCAACACAAAACAGTGTGCACTGTGATCACACTCATATGAAGATCAAAAAAGCGTGTAAAGCTCTGCTGACAAGTCAGAATAGCAGCTACTGCTGCAGATGATTACAGAATCGAGACTGTGACATGAGAGAAGCTTTTGTGGATTTGAAAATGTCATGTATCTTGATCTGGGTTGTGGTCACCTGTGGGTATTTATGTGTGAAATCTTATCAGAGATGTTGTATATAGTATATGTAACATCAGTGCATTTTACTGATGCGTATAATATTCCAATTAAAAATATGAAGAATCACCTGCAGTGATATTTGTTTAGTGCTATAGCAATACCACATCAGAGGTAACAATAATTTTTATATCGGTCCTCATAAACTAGTTTTGCCCTTTCTTTGGACTCATATGAACTCTGACTCCAGCAGGAAGCCACCTGGCTCTGCCCACCTACCCTCCATTCGTGTAATTGTTCAAATCCAGTACACAGCGTAGCGGGCTGTCTGTGTGTTAGCTGCGCCTCCGATGTCCAGAAGTCTGTCTAGAAACTGCAGGCCTCTGTCCGGTGTCACCGGCTGTTGCGTTTCTGAAGTTACTTGGGTCAGCATCGCTTTCTCCCGTCCTCTCCAGTGCCTAACACAAGTTATGTGGTTTTTTCTCATGCATTGCACCCTGTCATTCCCTGACGTCCAAAATAATTTCTTTTAGTTTGCATACATTAAGGTTCATTGTGTGCTGTAAAATTCTGTGGCCGTTGACATATGCCTAACATCATGAATCCACAATTACTGTAGTGTATAGAATAGTTTCAGGTGCCCTAAAAATCCCTGTATTTTACCTATTCAAACTTCCTTCCCCCTGAACTCCCAGAAACCAGTCATCTTTTTGCTGTTTGGAGAGCTTGCCCTTTTCTAGACTGTCATGTAAATGGAATCGTACCGTACATAGCCTTTCAGGATGGGCTCGTTTTACTTAGTAATCAATATTCATTAAAGATCCATCTCTGTTTTTGCATGGCTTGATACCGCATTCTTTTTAATTGCTGAATACTCCCAGTATATAGAATTGACAGTTTATTATTATTATTATCAATTCACTTATGGAAGGACACCTTGGTTTCTTCCAGTTTGGGGTGTTTATGAATAAAGCTACTATAAACACTCAAGTGTAGGGTTTGTGCCGACATAAGCTGTCAGTTCACTTGGTAAATGCCTACAGGTCCAGGGAACGGGTTCTGTGGTAAGACCGCTCAGCTTGCCTGTGCTGTGCCATCCCTCATCCGGCTCGCAGTGAGACCGCCCGTCACCCACTTCCTTGCCAGTAACTGGAAGTGCAGTTTTGTTTTCTAGCCATTTTAATAGTTATGTAGACATCTCTTACTGTTTTAATTTCCAATCGCCTAATGAAAAATTATGTTGAACGTATTTTCATGTGCTTATTTACCATTTTATACCTTCTTTTTGAAGTGTCCGTTCATATTTCTTGCCTATTTTAATTGGATTGTTTGTTCTCTTATTTGTTTTGTGTTTATTATACATTTCAGATGCAAGTGCTTTAAAATCTGTGTATTCTGCAAATATTTTCTTCAAGTCTGTATTCTCCAAGTTTGTTTTCCGGAAGTCTACATCAGAGTACCTTGTGGAGAATATTTTTTTCATTTCTTTTGGCATTCTTTGGATTCTCAAGGCCAAATTTCATTACTTTTGAAAATTTCATGCATATTCTCTCACTTTTTAAAATTATTTCGTCCTTTTTGCTTTATCTGCTTTATATTTCTGAAATAATGGAACTTCTATTATTCAGATTACTGTAGCTTTCAGAGTAATCCTCAAAGTTTATTATCTTTTCACTATTTTATTTGGTAAAAGATGGGTTTAAACTTATCTCTCAAAGCGTCTATTTTTCCAGCATCTCTTATCTTTGCATGCACCGTCTTCTTTTTGCGAATGCCATATCTGCTATTTATTCTGAAGATATTATTGAGCATCATGTTTTATTTTACTCTATATATCACCTCTTTCTGCCTACTTTCTTTCAAGTGTATATTATATATATTAGCTTTTATATTTGATGCTTAGTTCATGTAAACAGTTATCTTAATTACCTTTGAAAGGATATGAAATGTTCATTTCAAACTCTTTATTTTGATTGAGTTAGAAAAAAACTATAGATAACTTTAACAAAAAGCCACAAAAATACTTCAATTTTTTATAGCTTTTACCTTGGTTGTGACCGACATTTCTATTTCTATATGCTAGACACCACTGAGATATCTTCTTTTCAGGGTCATCTTTAATTGTCTTTTATTTATTTCATTTATGATCTTGATCAATATCCCATCTTTTCCACCTATTCTTATTGGGTGAGTCATGCAAAACATTTAGCTTGCCTTTAATATGTTAATTTTCTTTCTGATCAACAAGGTGGGTAATCACCTTTAAAAAATGTGCATGTTTGTAGTTAAGGAGGAGGAGGAGGAGAACAAGAGGTTAGGTGAGAAGCAGGGGAGGGCGAGGAGAAGAAAAAATACACAGAGAAACTATTACAGGAGGAGGAGTGGAAGGAGAACCCGTGATTCTGTGGAAAAGCAGTTCATTCGGGAATTGGCCAGCTTCTTAATATGGACTGTCAGTACAATTAAAGTGTATCTATCCCACTATATTTTCATTATCTCAAAACCTTAACTAAGAAACGATGTAGTTGCTACTTTATAAATACAATACTGTTATAAATACTGTTATAAAAATTTTTAAGTAAATTTTAAATGACTTTCTCTTTGGGATATTTTATCACCACATTCTGCATTGTTTGTTTCTTTTGTAGAGAGGAACACTATCTTACATTAGTTAAACATATTCATTTTGTGATTGCTCTGTGGGCGGAATTACTGCAACGTTGCCCAGCCAGGCACTATTTCAAAATGCGCAATGGCTGGAGCATTTGGGAAATTTATAGATTTAGGAAAATAATTCAGATACAAAGTTGACCAGAAATACTGACTTAATAAACAGGATGATATTTTGCAATATTATAATATCTATATTTTTTAACAATAAAATATGCTCTGTAAGTCATCACTGTGTGGTCTGGTTAACATTCTCATGGTCTCTGACTGGGAATTAAGAATATCCGGTAGTGAGATGGAAAGATTAGTAAAAGAAGCCCGTGTATATATGAAAAGCCTGTTCAGACCGGAGGCAGCTATAGTCGCCACTACGATTTGGATGTGTCCAAAGTGGTCCACGGTACTTGATTTCCTTCAGACATCTATATTCTAGGAGTATCGCCAACAATTATAGTATAAGCAGGAGACAGCCTTAGCATTCTTGGAGCTAAGCCATGCGAACATCAGTTCATTTCTTTACAGAACCCTGAAGTGAGAGAAGTCCCTCCTTTTTAATATGTAAGGATTTTCTAGCTAAAAAAACTTTGAATTAATCTGGAACTGAGAAGAAATATCTAAAAGTAGAAAGCATAAAGAAACATCCAACTTCAAAATGAAAAATAAATTATAGGAATTTGCAAAAGTAAAACAGAATTTTGCAGTATTGTTAAGGTGATTATTTGTTAAGGTGAGATAGAAAATATTACTTTAAAAATTTACTGTAAGCAACCGAGTAATATACAATAGTTCTTTTTAAGTGAGGGATTACTATCAAACTTCAATTTTTAAAATGATTATATTACAATATTAATGAAACATGATAACTTACACCAATGTAGGGAGAAACATTAGTGAGATAGTAAATCAGACATTGTAGCAATAATATATGAGGATCTTATTTTTCACAGCACTATGCTGCCAAATTAAATCTTGGATGGAAATTGATATTCCATTTGATTCTATAATTATTGACTTGGCCATGAACTTACTTTCCACTGAAGATGGTTATGAATGATAGCCCAGCTGTTGCTGGCAGGTAGAAGGCTGCAAATTGAGCAGTAGTTTCAGCTTCCTATTGAAGGTTCCCTGAATGAATCAACTAAATTAGAAGTTTTGAGCTTTTTGTGGCTTACTTATAATAACTGTAGACATTTGGCCATGTACATGCAGTTGTGTTTTTTTTAAATAAATTTATTAATTTAAATTAGTTTCAAGTATGTACATGCAATTATTTATATGTACATCGTCGAACACCACTAACTAAAAGTTACAAAGTGAGCATGCTACTAAAGAATTGAAGACCCTAAGTACTCTTATATTTTTCTTCCTTATTATCTAAAAATCTGGATTTTAATTGAAAAGTTATTAAAAATGAATGATTACTTTGCCCATGAACTAGTTTTTAAAAAAATGGTTTGATTAATTAGTGTAAACTAAGGATCACATTATTTTTTTCCATTTTTACAAAACAGAGAGAAGTGCACCTAGCATTTCCTATAGGAAATGTGTGTCTTTTCTATAACACAGAGTGAAATTTAAACCTTGACAGAAGAGAAGGGATTAAATTCTCAAATATAAGTGTATCCAATGCATATTTAACAGTTTAAGTTGTAGATTGGCTTAATTTTTTAAAACACTTAAATTCTAAGATTTATTCATTTGTTTAAAGTCATATATTTATATTGGAAATGATTTGCTATATCTGTAAAAATAAAATATCGTTTATATAAAATGTTTATATAAAATATAAATATAATTTCTGTACAAAACAGGTATTAATCTGCAAGAAACATGGGTTACAATGTGAAAAAGTGTAGGATAAAATAATTAAGAAATAGACAATCTATTCATGCCACCATTTTGTCATAGCAGGACAACAGATTTTACTTTTTCTTGAAATTTCATGAGCGCCAAAGAATATGTCTTACCTAAAAACGGTTTAGGTTTTAGGATATTTCGGATTAGAGATTGTGATGTCATTTTCATAGTGTGTCAAGACCACGTGGAATTGAATTGTGTGGTCAGGGTTATTTCTCCACTAAGTCTTGCCATCCATTTGCTGCACCTTCAGTAGGCTGCTATTTAACTTTCACTTTCCTAAAAACATGCCAGCTTCTGATTCCTGACAGAAGCTCTGAAGACAGAAGCAACTTACACATCTATCTGTTTATGATATTCATTTAAATGATGTATTCACGAGTTGGCAGAGGTGCAGCCACAGAGCCTGGCATAGCTGATTATTGTGTCTTCGCAAACGAAGAGAGCCCTCCGGCTTTAAGGACTCTCAGCTGTCAACCCTGGTTTTGCCACAAGGCAGGTACGTAAACCCACAGTTTGGCACAGGCATGACTCCTTGCACACTCATTGCTAATTACCTGGGAAATACCATTAATATTAAATACTACTAAATTTCATTTATGCAGAGTTCAATTTAAAAGCTCATCTTTCCTTTATGGAAGCAAAAAATGTAAACATTTTCTTGATGTTAATATGATATCTATTACACTGCAATCTATCAGATTGAGTACTTCAAAGAAAAATAATAAAAATATAGTAAAACGTGTTTTCTGACAGCTCAACTGTACAAATGACTGATTTTATCTGTGAAAATATCCAACAATTACGATAAAATTATAATCAATGATAACATGGATTGTGCTTGCAAATTTTAGACTTTAGAACTGTATAAGGTTTCTCATAAAAATAGTTTAGACTCAGAGACCATTAATTGACCTAAGTCCTGTTTGAACGCTAAAGTGTTTTTCATAAGAGATACTTTAAAACGAGAGGACATCGTATTTTATAACAACGTATATCAAAGTTGTAATTGTTGCATCAGGAACACTTTTACATATAATGTTAACATTGTAGATAATGTTTGCTTCCCCTTAAATGTTGTTGAACTGTGGGAAACTTAGTTTTCTTAAATATTGGAAGTGATCAGTTAAGGACCACAATTACTTATAATTCTTAGAGTTACACAATTGATCCCAACTAATAATTAGAGTTACACAATTGATCCCAACTGCCTTAAAGGTCAAGTACAATATTGGAATCTATCATCTGAACTGTACTTTTGCCCAAATTTTATCTTAAATACATTTTTGTATTCCATAAAATAGTTTTCTCCCACAGCTTTTTAAATTTTAAGTCAGAACTTTATACTAAATTGAGAAATTAGATTTCTTAAAAAATAAGTGGAATGTCACCCATCCAATAACCTGGTTGTAACATCTCTGTGCCTACATATTTAAATTCTCCATCTTTGAACTAGTTTTTAGTTGGATGATTATACCAATATGTTTAATCCTTTTATTTATTTTTTTTTTTGTATTCTCTATGCTTAAAGTTGAGCACAAGTAAATGGATAAAAAAAGGCACTTCACTATACTAATTATTCTCACTTTATAAATGGCCATAAATCTTGCACAATACTCTGCAATGATTTTACTTTCTCTAATCAACCATCTTCTAATCTCTGAGAGTGATATTTTATATCTTCTTTGTTTTTAAAACACCATCATTACATTCGCCTCATGATTTTACTTTGCATTTCCACGAGGAAGTGTTAGCGAGCAAGAGATGTGCTTCATGTCCTCAGCCGCGCGTCCCCCATGCACGTGACCCTGGGCGCGTGGACCCGACGGGTGGTTCCTGGCATTGCGCAGGTGTCCGGACCCGCCGCGGGCGGTCTCCACGTCGGTGTCAAGGGGCGTGGTCCTCATGCTGATACTTGCATCGTCCCCCCGGACCGCATCCACTTTTCTCCCGTCTAGTGTCTTTCATGAGTACACGCAGGTAACGTCCACGCCGCGTAAGCACACCCTCTGGAACCACACCTCCACTTTGAGACGCGTCCTGGTCAGTCTGTTCCAGCAAAACTCCTCCAGAACTGAACATTACAACATTTCTCGCCGTTTGCTTCCTTTTTTCCTTATCAGCTAACTCCAGGATTCTTTTTTAACTATCGTTCCACCGAGGCCTGTGTGTCAAGTTTACGAACTTCTGTCTTGGCCAGCTGCAAGTCCAGTACTTTCACTTCGGACTGCTGCTTCTCCAGGGGAGTCCCTGTCTCCTTTCTAAAACACCTTGCCCGGCTCCGTGGCCACCAGCCTGTCCTTGCTTCCTTTTTCTCAGTTGGCTTCTTCGCTGCAGTTTTATTTGCCAGATCCTCGTTTTCTTCTGAGCTCAAAATATTCATTTCCCCCAAGTGTTAACAATCAGCCCTTTCCTTTTCTTTATCTACAAGAAATCTTTATTGATTCATTAAGTTCAGTTGCTTTAAATGTCAACATAACTTTTTAACAGCTTTACTGAGAGATAATTCACATACCATATTATTTACCAACTTAAATTATATAATTCTTTGATTTTCAGTCTATTCACAGCATTATGCAACCATCACCAAATCAACTTGGGCAGATTTTCATCTCCTTCAGTAGAGACTGAACCCATCAGCAGTCACTCCTCATTACCCCCATTCTCCTAAACCCCAGCATCCTTTTGTTTCAGCTTGCACAAACGGCAGTACACGTGTTTAATCTCTCACTGTTTTGTAACCTGGGACTGTCTCCATGTCTCCAATATTTTTAAAGGTAGTTGTGCTGGGTATAGACAGAAGGGACGTGAGGAAGGGCTAGGAGTGAGGAAGTTCTAAGTCCAAGTGGAGAAAAGTGCATCAGCCAAGGCTTGAGTAAGGAGAACTGGGAAGAA
Source organism: Pteropus medius (assembly GCF_902729225.1). Taxonomy (NCBI): domain Eukaryota; kingdom Metazoa; phylum Chordata; class Mammalia; order Chiroptera; family Pteropodidae; genus Pteropus; species Pteropus medius. Next base: position 1,487,243 of record NW_024352148.1, read on the forward strand.
GCACCTGGCAAGCGCTGTAAGGGAGGACCACGGTGAGCAGCCTCTGAAGGAGGCAGGTGGGCTAAGTGTGCAGAAATACACGCAAGCCTGCTGGCTTGGCGGGGGAGCAGAGCCCTTCGCTGCAAACCCCTGCAGAAACCGCAGCGTGCTGCCTAAGCACCTGTGTGGTGAGTGAGGAACGCAGCTTCCAACGTGAGGCCTCGTAGAGGCAGAGCCTTGTAATTGCCCGCGGTCAAGCCTGAAAGATCACACAGGAGGTTTGGCTGAAGCCAGACCCCTCAGCCTGCTCGCTGACCTCCCTTACACTCCTGACCCCACAGCTCATCTTCTTGAAAGCAACCAGAGCGACCTTTTAAACCTAATCATATCCCTTCTCATGCTCCTTGTCGCGGCATGCGGGCTCCTACGGGAAGGGCCTCGCTCACCCATCCAACTTCTGCCCCCGTCCCAGCGCGGTGGCCTCAGGCTGCACCACGGGCTCACTGGGCTCACATCCACATGAACAGCTCCCTGCCCTTCTGCTCACAGCAACATTTCTCATCTCTCGACACAGTTTTCTTGCTCACTTCATTCATGTCTTTGCTGAAATATCAGAAGCGGTCTTCTGTGACTGTGTAAAATACCACAAGTTCCTTTCAGTGTCCAAATCGTTCACTGTTTTATTTTCTTCATTAAGTATGTAATTTGGTATAATATATATATTTATTTGCTAACATTTTGTTGATTATGAGAATGTTGACTTCATAAAGGCTGACATTTTGTATAACTTCTTACCGAGCCCTCATCACCTAAAATGACGCCTTACATATGGTATATGGTTAAAAATGTTAGCTGACTAAATGCAAAAACTGAGAAATGTAAGTTCAATTATATCATGCTCATTCTCCATATCAGCAAAAATTGAATGTATAACAATTTGCTGTCTCCAAACTTCCAATAAGAACAGACTAACAACTGGAAAGAAAAATGGTGAAAGAATATGGTGAAATGGAAAATCCAGAGCATTCCCAGATAGCTCTCTTTGCTACTTTGGTTAATGTGCAGATGCCGTCAACATAATCCATCCCACAAGTGAGAGTTCTCAGCAAGAAAACTCGTCACCATCCCAGGCCAGTGACATCAAGATTGACATCTTCCGTATCACGTCCTCCCTAGGCTCTAGGGTGAAGTTTGCAATCTTAGGAAAAACCTCCTCCAACTCTTCCAAATGTAGTTTTAGCAGGCCTGGTGACTGTCCTTCCCTTCGGTCATGGGGCAGGGGTGGACACAGAGGACCACGGCGACCGCTGTGCCGCTGAGCCGTCAGGTGGGCAGCGACTGCAGCTGGGGAGGAAAATCCCTTTGTGCCAAGCACACGTCCTCCGCACTCACACCCATTTTGTCAGTCAAGATACTCTTAAATTGAGCTCCATAGTTTATTAATCTTCAGAGTTTTCCAGACCTTTTCCATCCAGGGCCATATGTAAATACTTCAGGCTTCGGCGGTCGGACAGTGGTGTCACCAGCACTCGGCCATCGCAGTGGGAAAGCCACCATAGGTCGCTTGTGAACGAGTGGGCACAGCTGTCTTCCAGTACAACTCCACTTACAGAAACAGGCGCAGGCTGCGCTTGTCCCCAAGAGTCATAGCCGGCCAACCTCTGCTCCACTTTATGTCAGCTTCATAGAGATAAGTGCGGACGTACATCTGCCTCCATCTGTCACTTCTCCCTAATCTTTCCACTTTCTCCTCCTAGTAAATGACCAGAAAGTTATCCTAAATCCTCAAACTCCACTTTACAGGGCCTCGTGCATTCCTCTAAGGTGAAGGTGCAGTGTTATCCCACATGACAGGGCCTCTGAATCGAGATGTCGCGATAAGCATCACTCTGCTGCTACCAAACTAGGTGTTAATTTTCTTTGTTAAAAGAAAATAAATTAATAAAAATACTGTGGAAAGGAGGCCGTGTCAGTCGGCTGTCTACCCCTCTTGGTCTTTACAGACCTGCAAACCTCACTTTTACTTGTTTTTATCTAAGATTTAAGCCGTCTTCTATAATCTAGTCATATCTCATTTCACCATCTAAGGTGACAAGTCACTCATTGCCCTGAGCTCTCTGTACCCTGACGGCCGTGTCTTCAATTGTATTGTCCAATCCTCACACCGTCATGGAAGCGGAGGGTAGAGTGGTAGCTGCAGGACGTGGGGGAGGATGAAATGGGGAGGTGTTGGTCAAACCGCACAGTGTTTCTGTTACGCAAAACAACTGCTACCCATCTACGGTCACACGTGGTGACTGTGGTTAACAACGCTGTGTCGTAGACTTAAAAGCGTATTAAGAGGGTAGATTTTATGTAAGTGTTCTTACACACACACACACAACTAAGGATGTTGTGGGTGATGAATTTGTTTACGGTATCGATTATGGTGATGGTTTCCCAGGCACATACTTATCTCCAAACTCATCAAGTGGTATACGTTAAACATATACAGCTTTGCGTGTCAATCATATTTTTTAAAAAATCTGTTGATACTGGAGATTTCATTGAATCTTAAGTAGTTGCAAAGTATTTAAATGCAAGATATGAATATATTTTTTTAAAGATTTTGATCCATAAAAAAATAATATGAATCAAGATTATTAGTTGTGGGACATATCCACACGTCTTAGTAAAGAACACAAGTTCTGAAGTAAGACTGAATAGATTAATACTGCAAAGAATATGATATCCTGCCAAGAATCCACACTAAATTTTACGGAGGAACAGATTTTGTGAAATCATTAAATGCTTTGCATTCTGTGTGTTGGTGTTGTCGTATTGGATTTATTGTGTATAAAATGATTTCGTATGCTAATTTAAATGAGCGAAAGCTCTGCCTTGGAGTCTCTACGCATATGTGCATGAATATTTCCTTATGCTCTGCTTGGGTGTACTCCAGTCTCATCCAAGAGTGAAAAATGAACTTTGGGTGAAATTACAATTGCTACCTAAATACTGATTCCATCAGATATGAAGAATTTTACATATGCCTTGAATAAAGTGAGAGAGAGATGTGTAGACTTGAAAAATGTTAGCTCATTCACAAAAGTAAAGAGACACACTTTAGTGTTTGGCATTATGTAGATAATATTTTACGGAGGGTGCAACCATAAGTTGGCATTTGAATGTTAATGTTTCTAAATTTTCCAGCAGCTTTGTAGTTTGAACATATATAGCTTGATGTGACACTAAATTGCAAAATGTAAGAAATATGTTATAGCTGTATGATAAATAAAGAGGAGGAAAAATTGGATCGTAAAAGTTATGAAAAACGCGTTACGAAGCTCTTGTATGAGAGGGACACTAGCAGTTCTCAGAGACAGAAACCTTAAATCAAACACGCAAAACATAAGTAACTGCTGATTGTTGTGCTGGTCTACATTTCGTCCTGGTTAGCATTCATGTCAGATTATATTTTCACATCAAATAATGTCTCATCATTGATTTATATTTATCAAAAACTAGATTTAAGAATAGTCTCCATTTATAATAATTTACCGTCCACTTACCAGTACCTTGATGCTGTATTAACGGTATTACCGTGCGGGAAAATGTTAGGGTCCACAGACTAGATTCGATTGAAGATGTCAGTAATTTGATATAGGTCATCCATAACATGTCACTTTAAAAAAATATTAAGTAATTTAATTAAAGAATAAAAATAAAATCAGATAAGATAAATATGGTCTACAAAAATAGTAGTAATATGATTTTAGTGAATTATATGTAAAATTTATAATAATTTATTAAAGAATAATTTTTCTGCCATTGATATAGAGTTTACCTAATATAAAAAGTTATTTATAAACATTTCTTTAACTTACAAATATGTTACTTTTATTTCTTAGAATACATTTTAATGTTAAAATAGTTAAAATGCAATATAGTAAAGCAAATGTGGTAGGTAGTCTTCAAATAAATAGTCTTGGATTAAATTATATGATTACCTATTCCGAAGTTCTTTTCTTCAGGAAAATGAACTCAGTTGTATTTGGTGGAGACTGAATGTGTAGGCTCCTGTGCCAAACCTTTGAAATGGCATGAATTATCACCTATAAACTCAGGAACATAACTATAAAGTAACCAGGTATCTCATTTTACTAGAAAGTCTAATAAATGTCTAAAAGGTAAAAAGAATAAAATTGGCTTACATGATGTCACAGCTCACTGGATCTCAGGCCCATGCTGAAGTCATACTGGTTCGTTTGCCATACTCCCAACGCGGTGGGTGTCAGTGGGAGCAGCAGAAGCAGAGACTGACCCCGGGCCCCTCCACAGTGTGGCCGTTCTTCAGAAAACCACACACACCCTTGCCATGGGACCCCCTCGGTTGTGTTCATAGGTCGTTGCCCAAGATGAAAGAAGACAGGTCTGCACACACTCTGGGACATGAATGTTCACAGTAGTTTTATTAACGGTAGTTCAGAACTGAAGATGCGCCAAGTGTCTGGGTGAACACATTGTGTTCCATCTCTGTAATGACTGTTACCCCATCGCACAGAGAAAGGAGGTGCTGCGGTGGCTGCCGGGGCGCACAGAGGGAAGGGAGCCCTGCGCAGGGCGTCACGGGCAGTGCGATCTCCTTTCCTGGGCACTCTGCTTGTAAACACGCCGTCCGGAGGCAGAAAGGGATTACTGGTGGATTATAGATAGGGACGGAATGACATGAGCAAGGAAGTAGCAGGACAGACATTTTTGGGTGGATGGAAATATTCTGTATTTGATTTGTTTTGACAGTAAGAACGTATGTCAAAATTCATTAAATCATACAATTAAAATTAAAATATTAATTGGATGGGTTACAGAACAAAATAGACAAAGCTTAGAAAAAATTTTGTGACTGAAACAGCAGATAAAATGCCAGGTCACAAACATAGGGTCAAGTGACGTAAAAATATAGAAGGAGGGAAGAGATGTATGGTAAACAGATTCTGAAATTGGAACAGTTGTCTAAGAGGGTTTCTTGAGAGAAACAATAGAGTGGAGGAAAAGATCTGTTTCTGAGTTACATACTCTTTTCCTTTTATTGGATAACCTGTAGATTACAGAAAGTGTGCTTAAATTATTAGTATTAAAGTTAAATTAACATTTTTCCCGAGTTCTGGACGATGCAGGGAATTAAGGCAGCCTCGCCTCCACTTACCACCCCCAGTTTAGTCGCCATTATTTTCATGTATTTTACCAGTATATATATTTTGAAACCAACAAGACCTTACAGTTGTTGGTTCAAAGGATCCGTAGGTGCAGATTCTGCCATCTACGGCAGTAGAGAGCAAGCCTGCACCCTTTGCTTTGAATTTCTTAAAACAAAATGAACAAAAGAAATAAAATAAAAACCAACCAACCAAACAAACAAAAGTAACTGTGAATTTACAATTACAGTTTTACTCTTTTTGACACTGCTTCGATTCCATTTGGGTTATTTTCCTCCTGTCTGAAGAACTACTCATGACGAATTCTTTCAAAGTTTTACTTTTTCCAGATATATTGTGTATTTCATGTTTGAAGATGATTCATGCTGAGTTTAGAAGTCTGGATTGGTGGTCCTTTTATTTAGGTGAAAGTGCTGCCACCATCCACTCTTATCTTCTTGTGGACAACAAGACAAAAGGTTTATAATGTCCGGATAAACGAGCATTGTTCCATCATGTTGCCTCGTAAAAGAAAGTAAGGCACTTCATTTAAAGCACGTCAACATTAGATTTGAAAGGAAAAAGCTGTACTTTTGAAGTGTGGATTTCGAAGTTTTATTTGAACCCTCTTAAAAGTCAGCGTTCAGACAAGAAAACTGCTTCTCGATATTAGAAAGCTCACATAAGACAGTTGTTGGCCCCGATGCCGTCTTCCTTCACCGAGCTAGAGTGGTGATGTACCCTGAGTTTGCTCTTTGCCTTACGTCAATTGACTGGAGTCCACTTTCCAATGAAGACGGCCGTTGGGCTGTCCACATCCCGCTTGGACGGGATGTGCAGAAGCCTGCCTGTCCTTGACACTGCTGGAAGAGGCGCCTACTTTCCGCCTTTCACAGCCTGTTCTTGTTTTCTCAGCAGCCCCTCTAATCTTGCTGCTATTTTTGTAGGTAGTGCCAGCTCTCTCTGGTGCAGCCTGTTAGTGCAGAACCAACCCGACCCAAAGGGAGGTCTCCGGCCTCGGCCCCCGACTCCTGGGGGTGTCGGTTAGGGTCGCAGAATGCCATGGCGTTTAGACCACCAGATAGTCTAACAAAATGATTTGTGACGGTATCTGGGGCTGTGTAATATCGGTTCTGCTTCTGAAGGGACTGGAGACTAAGCGTCAGCCAGACCACTGGTAGGACAAAGGTCAGAGGTCAGCCACATGGGCAGTATGGAATCCATTCCCATTAAAAATTCCAGACACCAGGGCTGGGGTGAGCTTTCCCGCTTGGCAGTACCCCTGCATATTGTCACACACCATTTCCTGGAGTAGTTAACGCTGTCCAAGGTGTGCAAAGCTAAGAACTGGCATTTTTAAAGTAAAGGAGGTGGAGGAGGAGAAGGGGAATGAAAAGAAGAAAAGAGAGAAATTGACTCTGCTCTCTTCAATTCTCTCTCACCAAAATGGACTGTAAATTCCGGGCTGGACATTTCTTTTTCCTACAATGAGGGTTGAATCAGAATAGATGATCAAGTAATAAAATAAAAAAATAGCATCCATGGTGCCTGCTGATACAAATGGATGATTGAGCCAATAAGTAAATGGAGGGTGGCAGATTTCAATATAATACGTTTGGATGAGGGAAGTAAAAAGTCGCCATTGGAACATGAGAGACAACACTCACTGGTGAATGGTAGACGCAGAGGAAGAAACTTCACAAGGAGAAGCAGAGTACTTGCATGATCCAAAACTATTCCTTCAAAATATTTCCTAATCACTATGGTGGTTTTCACATATGTTCCCAAAAGTTCTGATAATTCTTGCTCCAGATGCTGGTGTGTGTTCCCCTCACCTCAAGTGTGGGCGGAGCCCAGTGACTGATTTCTAATGACTAGAGCATGACATGGGACGTAATGATTTTCCTTTGGGGCAGTCTCACAAACATCACCTTTACCATGCGATCAGGTAGCCCTCAAAAGTACTATGTCATAATGACATCACATACCTCTTGACATATGAAAGTCGCCTCTCCTCAGTGATATCCTATCCTCAAATCCACAGTCCCAGGCCAGTTGTGAGAAAACATCAAGTGTAGGGAGATTTTGGGAAAGACCTAGCCGGCGTTTTTAAAAAATATCACAGTGGTGAATAGCTGAGTGACTAACACGCTGAAGGAAGAGAAATGAGCGCAGCCTGGCCTTCTGGCTGAGCCCCGGGATCAGAAAAGGATGCTAGTGGAAAACTGGCGAAATGCGCGTTAAGGTCTAAGTTTTATCTAGTAGTACTTTGCTGACGTTAATTTCATAGACTATAATTTTCCCATGGGTATTAAATGCTGACATTACAGGAAGGTGGCTAAGGGGTGCAAGGACTCTCTACTGCCTTTCAGCTTTTTGTCATTCTGAAACTATTTCAAAGTAAAAAGTTTAAAACAGTCACCCATCTTTTATCCTTGTAAGTAAGAGCATAACTTGCAACCTCATTCTTCTCCCTATTTTGCTCTCCTGCTTTATTTTTCTCCCTAGTACAGCGGCGTCATCTTAAAACCTGCCGGCTTGATTGTCCTATTTACTTAGAGTGTCGTATGCCTTCCTTGCCTCCTTTGAAAGTAAACTATGTGACTGTAGGAATTTTGTCAGTTTAGTTCGCTATATATCCACAGCACGCAGTATTTAGTAAATATTTGCCAATTGGAATTATTCAAATTAAGCATTCTCTAGTTCAGAAATATGTTGTGAATGTAACTATTTCAATCTTAATATTTTAAGGTGTAAAAAAGATATTTGTGTTGCAGAGTCAAATTTCGACACACTCCACAATGCACAGGATATGTTTATTTACAATTCTTCAGAAATAATAAATACATTTTTCTAAATTTTTATTATTTTTTGTAATGGACATTAGCTGTTTCTGAACAAACAATAGGATATCATTAGTCATGGTTGCAATTATAGGCAGATTCTAGAGAAATGGTTAAACATGTCCTTGGTTTAAACGATTCAAAGAGATGTTTCAAAGAGATGGTTAAACATGTCCTTGGTTTAAATAATTTAAATAATCGTTAGATAATAAGATATCTTATCATAATAAATAATGAGAGTAATGGAACAGTGGATAATCCTAAACTGTATCGGGTAGAGGAAAACTAGCCTCATTATCGTGAAAATATAATCACTTAAAAATGTTATATAAATTGCATTTTATGCTAAGACTAATACATATTTATTTCTGGAATTTTATAACCTTATGACAGAGAAATAGAATAAATTTTTTTGGTTAAAGCTTATGACATTTTGTTGTCTACATAAATCTCTGACTTTTCACCCATACTTACTTAAAATTAATTATGTTTATTCTTGTTTTGGAGCATTTGATGAATTATGTAGCTCTGAGTTGTATATCAGATACCAAATGTTAAAGTTTATAAAATTGTCTCATCTATTAATTTAGTAAATCAAATTAACTAAATAGTAAATCAAATTAATAAGGAATGACAGAAATAAAATGAGAAACAAAATTCCAGCATACAATAAGTATTTCAATTCAGTGCACTGTCGGAAAATTTCACTTAGTTGTCTCAACAATTATGTTACATCCAAAATAACAAGGGACTTAGTGAACACTCAATAAGGAAGAATTAATAAATTGGTAGTTGTTTTGAAATTTTTTGAATATGCTGTTTATAAATTACTGTTATCTTGAGACAAGTTGAGGCTTACGGGTCCGTCGCCTAGGCTGGAAGGACGTGTCTGTCCACCCTCAGCCAGTGTCCCTGGTGTCACTATGCCTGACACACACACACACAGCGCGAGCACAGTTACAGAGCTGAGAAGGCAGTGCCGGTACGATCCGGCCGTGTGGACCGGGGCAGGGTGGGGTGGGGCTCCCCAGTTTTCCCACAGTGGATGGCAAGGCCAAATCCGGGGCCCACTTGATCTGAAGTTGTCATATCTCCTTGATCTCCTCCAGTCTGTAGCGGTCCCCCAGACTTCCTTTGTCTTTTATGGCACTGACTCTTTTCAAAGGTACCTGTCCAGTATTTTGCACTTGACATCGTTCCCCAGTACCTGATGTTTTCCTACAGTCGAATTGAAGTTATGTGATGTTCCCTCTTTGATACATCTTATCAGAGAAAACGTCGTTTCATATCTTCTAATACTGGTCACGTGAACCTCCATCACTTGGTTAAGGTGGTGTCTGCTCGTTTTCTCCACTTCTCTGTTTTCATTTTGTCATCAATACATATTTGGAGGACGGTATCTTGAGACCTGTGAGAAGCAGATTTACTGGAGTCTGATGTTTACGTACAGTTCTTAGGATCTTTAACCATAAACTCCTTCCTAAGGTTATGTAGGTCAACTTTTTCCTTTTCCACTGCCTCAGGCACTAGTATGCAGTTCACATGTAACCAGGTAAATTTATTTATCAGTTTGCATTCCATCTTGAATTATCAGCACATCATGACTGAACTTTTTAAATTCACATACACTTAGAGTTCACTCTGTGTGCTGTGTTATTCTGTAAGTTTTGACAAATACACAGTCATTTTTTACCCACCACCACAATAACATAGAGCGTCACTGAGATGACCCCACAGTTCCCGCCAGGTTCTCTTTTAATCAGGCCATGTCCACCTCCAACCCCTAGTAATCACTGATTTATTTTTCATTCCTTTATTTTTGCCTTTTCTAGTCTATCATATCAATTTAATCATGCAGCAGTAGTGTTATGGGTTTAGCCTCTAACACAATTAATACCTAAATACGTGGGTTAATAGTTTGTGTCTATTACTAAATAGCACCATTGTTTGGAGGAACTGCATTTGATCCCTAGATTGTTGTCAGATTTTGGTGATTATCAATAAAGCTTTTATAATTATCCATGGACCTTTTTTGGTGCAAATCCAAGTGTTCTTTTCACTTGGGTTAAAACTTCGAGGAGGGATTTTAGGGTTGCGTGGTAGATGTATATCTAATTTTATAAGGTGTGGTTTTTCAAGGTGGCTGTGACATTTTGTACTCTCACCAGGGATGAATGAGAGCTGTACCACTTTTTTGTCCTTCACAGTACGTGACAGTGTCAGGTTCGATGATTTTAGTGGTCCTATTAAGTGTGTGGTAGCATGTCATTATGGCTGTAATCTGCGTTTCCCTAATGCCTAAAGGTATGTAGAACCATTTCATGTGCTTCTCTGCCATTCATATCTCTTCGTCATCAATGTGTTCGTTCAGACCTGCTGCTTGTATATAATTTGCTCCCTGTCTTATTGGTATGTTTTAATTCTTTATGTAGTATGGATATTGGTCATTTATCAGATATGTGCTTTGGAAATGTTTACCTCTAATCTGTGTTTTTTGTTTTAAGCATCTTCTTAATATCTTTCACAGAGTAAAAGTTTTTAATTTTGATAAAGACAAACTATAATATGTATTTTTAAGCATCATGAATTTGATGTCAGATCATAAACTCTTCCAAACTCAAGATCACACAGATTTACGCCTAACTTCTAGAAGTTTAATAGTTTAAAATTTGTTGTTTTATCTAGGCAATGATCCATTTAAGGATAATTTTTGTGTAAGGCGTGAGGAATGTGTGTAGGTTTATTTTGTTCTATCTTTGTTGAAATATAAATGTTTCCGTCAATTTTTATGGAGAAAAAATAGTTGCATTATGTTTTCACCTTTGTCCAAAATAACTTGATTATATTTGTGTAGGTCTGTTTATGAAATCTTAATTCGGTTTCATTGATTTGTATGTCTTTTCTTTCAACAATACCACGTTTATTTGTAAGTTGTAATACAGTTAGGATGCTTCCTCCACATTTGTGCTTTTTTTTCAAAATTGTTTTAGCTATTATGTTTCTGTCATATTTGTATATAAGTTTTAGAATCAGTTGATTACAAAACCTGGTTTTGATTGGGAATGCACTGAAACCTAACAACATTGAGTCTTCCAGTCTGTAAGGGTGGCATATCTTTTCACTAATTCAGGATTTCTATGATTTCTTTCATTAATGTTTTGATATTTCATTATACATAGCCTACATATATTTTTGTTAGATTTACATCTAAATATTTAATTTTTAATGCTAATATAAATGGCATTTTTATTTCAAGTTTCAGTTGTTTGTTGTTATTACATGAAAATGGAATTATTGTACATTTTATTCTGTGATTTTAAAATCAATTAATTTTTCTGTGAATTTTATTTTCTTCTGCTAGACTTAGAATTAATTTAATCTTATTTTTCTAGATTCTCAAGATAAAAGCTTATGTTACTGATTTGAGGCCTTTTTTAATATGAGCATTTTGTGCTTACATTTTTCTTTATTCAGAGCTTGCTTCATTCCACAAATTTTAATATATTTTTATTTTTATTTGAAGTATTTTTATCTTCCATTTATATTATTTTAAACTCATGAGTTAATCAGAAGTGAGTGGTTTTATTTCTAAATGCCTAGAAATTATCTAGGTATTTTTCTGTTATTGATTCACAGTTTATATCGTGTATGGTCTGAGACCATCTTTGTATGGTATCTTTTCTTTTAATGTGTTGAGATCTGTTTCGGACTCTGATGTGGTCTATGGTAGTGAATGGTACGTATTCACTTAGGGTGAATGTGTATTCTGCTATTGATCAGTTTCGTGTCAGTTTGGTAAAATGAGTTGATGGCATTGATCAGGTCTTCTCTATCCATATTGCTTGTCTGCCTCCTTGTTCCATCATTGCTAAAAGAGAAATTTTGAAGTCTGGATAATTCTAGAATTGTTTATTTTCCCTTAAATTCTGTCAGTTTTTGCACCATGTATATTGAAACCCTAAGTACTCTAACTTTATTCTGCTTAATGTTTGGTATAACTTTTTCCCATCTTGTTACTTTTTACCCATCTGTTTCTTTATATTTAATGTAGGTTACTAGTAGGTAGCATACAGTTGGATTTTTTTTCTAGTCCAGTGACGATCTCTTTTAATTGGTTTACTTACATAATTCAAATTTATGTTGGAATTGGTATGATTAGAATAAATTCTTCTAACTTGCTATGTATTTCCACTTTTTCTGACTTCTCTTAGCTCAACTGAGTATTTTATGATTCTATTTAATCTCTTCTTAAATATTTATACATAATTATTAAATTTTAAAGCAAGTATAAAAATACTTTTGTGTATGCTATAAACATAACATGCATTGCTATTAATTTTGCATTAGTTCATTACCTTTTAGAGCATTTAAACTAATAAAAATATTTTATCTTCTTTACTTCATTTTCAGTGCTTTTCACTCCTTTGTGTAGAAACAGCTTTCTGTCTTCTGTTCTGCTCCTTCTGACTGAAGGCTTCCATTGCCATTTCTGATAGTCTGCTGACAAACTCTCACACTATTTAGATTATGTACAATATTGCATTTAATCTACATACGGCATCAATTTGGGGACAACTAAACCTCATAAAAATTGAAAATTTAAATCTGTCCTACTATACACATATACTTCACATAGTGCTTTGTTTTTCTCAATATTTTGTATTTTTAACAAATGTATTGCAGATTGTAATGAGATATTTAATGTTTTATTGATGCTATCATAAATAACATGTCATTTTGTATTTTCTATTAAGTTATTGATGGAATACAGAAATGCCAATGGTTTTTAAATTTTATATTTGAATCCAGTGACTTTGATTATTTATTCACCTTAATTGTTTATCTGGCTTTTTTTTCCCCTGTAAAAATTCTTTTCTCCTTTCTAACATTTGCAACTTGTATCTTTTCTCTATTTTTGCATCAGCATTGTCAAGTGTTTATCATCTTTATTTGTATTTTCAAAATCTAAATTTTGGCTTCATATAATTTCTCTATATCCATTTTGTGTGTCATTAATTTCTTATCTTTATTATCTCATTTCTTTATATTCATTTCACCTTTTTTTGTAATATAGACCTTTTCATTTATAAATTTCTCTCCAAAACACTTAACTACATCAAGCTTTTATATATATTTGCTATTGTTTTTGATATGTGAATATGTGTAATATACACTTTCTAAACAGATATATAATTTTTCTAATTATATTTTTGTTATTTATTTCTTGCTCTTGTTAAAGGGATCATAATCTGTTCTGAATAGTTAAGATTCTTTGAAATGTATCGAATTTTTCTTTATGTCTTAGAATATGGTCAATATTTGTAGATGTTCCATGTACACATGTAACGAATACATATTCTGTCATTGATGTGTTCTGTATTTATTTTATTTTTTATTTACTCAAGATAATGGAATATATTTAAGAAAAAAATGACTTACTATTATCAGATTGAGAGTGTTGTAGGTTCTGAAAGGTAATTTGAGATGAGGGGGCCTAATGCCACTATCGGTGTGATCGGGATTGCTAATTTGTAAGCATGAGGCGGAAGAACGTTTTCCCTAACAGCCCGTGCTGCATCATCCACCTTTCTGTAGCAACGCCGCGCATGCAGTCCAGCTCACAGCAGGAATTTGCATAATAGCTGTTAAATTGAACTGAAATAACCGACTAACTTTCAAGCCCCACTTCGTGTAAGGCACTCTTTTAGACGCATAGGCTGTAAAGGTGGAAAACAGTCCTGTCCTCAAATGTCCACAGCCCAGGAGAAGGGAAAGACGGAGTTAGAGCCGGCGGTGACGTGCCGGAGCAGGGTTTCAACGCTGCCTTCACATCAGGACCCCGGCCAAGCTCCAAGCCTCTGTCCGCGCCGCAGGGGCCGACCACTTTCCCTCTGAACTTTCACTTCTCTGTCCCTTTGCCTTCCAGTTTATCGGTTTGGCCTTGTATGTGCTGTTACACTCATACGATAAGTTCTTTAACTCAGACATTATAGTTTTGTTTCAGCTGTCCGTTTCATTATTTTCGTAGCATCCAAAGATTGATTCTTTTTATTTTTTAAATATATTTTTAATTTTAATTTTCTATTTTTATAGTTTTCTGATATTTCTCAATACTTTAAATCTTCCTGGAACATCTCGATGTCCTATAACTCCGATATCTGAATATCCCGCGGTCTGGTTTATTTTGGTCTATTTTTGTTTGCCCTCGGGTTTCAGTCACGTCACCTCTGTGTCTCTATTCGTGATTGCGTAGAGGGCCTCTGCCCCCCGCGGTCGGGGTCGGGGTCGGGGTCGGGGTCTCACTCTCGCGTGGTCTTCCTGCTCCTGCGGGACGTCAGGGCCGGGGTCCGCGCAGGCCTGGGGCAGCGGCCAGGCCGCCCCGGCTGGCACGCGCTTCTCAGGCTGATGTTTGCCGGGCTCTCCTCCCCGCAGCGTGCGAACCTGCTGTCCCCGACCTCCTAGGTCCCCAGCGCCGTTCTACCTAGGAAAGCACTCGGGCGTCAGTGCGGCTGGCGTCAGTGTGCGCGACACAGCAGCTGTCACTGTGCCGCTTGCTCCCCCGCTCTCGTCGTTTGCTCCCACAGAGTCTGTCTCCTTGGCAGGTGTGCGATGACCCAAAATGATCTAGTTTGCCATTTTAGAAAGTAGCAACCCCGCCTGCACTTTGTATATCGTCAATACTTAGAAAACTATATTCCCTATAAATGGAATAAAATATGTCATTCTCTTTTTCTAAGTTGGATTCTAAAGATAAAAACATTTATAAAAAGGTCCTCTGAACCTCTCTTATCTGAATTTTAAAATGAAGGGTTTATTGAAAACTTTTTAACTTTCCTCTAAGTTCTAAAATTAATGTTGTCATTCGAATCAACTATTATGTTTAAAACACTCAAAATATACTTACAGTACACTTGTTATTGTTTTTTCCATATGCTACAAGCAAAAGGATTACTATGATTTGCATTTTACCTATAGAAGAAAACCATAGCAAAGTAATTGAAGAATTGATTAGGTGTGTGTATGTGTGCGTATCACCTAATTGCTCATCTATTCACTGTAATATAGGTCGAAAATATTGAAGACAGTAATTTGTTTATCTCAATATCTCCTTTGTTATACTGCAGTGTTTCAGGAATCAATGACATTTATTTCGAGTTCTGTAATCATTCACAACCCTGAGCACACCGATGCTTGGGCCACTTTAGAGCTAGAACTGAATGAAACAAAGATGGACATTTCACAGAGTGAAGGAGTTTCAGTAGCCTGGACATTAGTTCTTGTCTTCCTGGAATAAGATAAATTATTTTAATTATATTCCAAATACGAGAAAGTAGAGATGCCTGAGCTAATTGTTAGCAGATGTAAGAAAGTGGAGACGCCGCGTACAGCCATGTAGGTTAGTGTAAAACCCGGGTGACCCTCCAGTCGTCCCGGCCACACAGGTCACCTGAAGGCAGTTTCAAGTGGAGGATAAAGGTTATTTCTAAAGTGTTGTATTTCTCTTTGCGATACTTCCTAACCTGCTCTATATATTAGGTACTGGATTTAACTTTTAAATGGCTATTGGTCTTTTCTAATATTAAATACACAGTAAGTAAAATACAACCTTTATTCCCCTAGATATACCTAAACAATGTGTCAAATTCTGAAAGCATTTTCAACATTGGGGCAAAATAACCCAAAGAAGACTTACAATAAGTATACCGATTTCTTTCAGATGTTTGATGAACATATTCACTTAGATGCATGAGATTTAATATATTTGTTAAACATTAGTGTATTTCTTAAATAATGTACCAACTTGATAGAGATTTCTTGAATAAACTCACATTGATTTTAGTTGCAAATGGCTACAATAAAATGGAAAGAATAATTCTAAAAAGATAAATTTCTAAATTTGATTCATAAATATTTTCTCTCATTTAGTTCCAAGTTAACCAGGCGTGCATACTTGTGCAGAAAAACCATTATGCCAATCTTTTTGTGTTCCTCCTGTCAGCATTTTGCCAGAAAAAAATTCAGAAGTGTAATGAGCAATCTTATTTTTTAGTTAAATCACCCAGATGTTCTCGCTTATAATTTTTCCCCAGGTAATAGGAAGAACAGGTGGCTGGTTGTATACTGGCAGAGAAAAATAAAAAGGAAAAGATTAATTTTTTTAAAATTCTGTAAATTGTCCCAAGTCGGTTATTTTTCTAAGAGTCACAACTTTTCCAACAGGAACATGTTTCTTTCTAAGCTGCTCAATTCTGCCAAATTCTATTTTAGCCTATTTCACATCTGGGTCTTTGCCACAAACACAAACTGTTCTATGGTCAGTGTGTTAAAACAATGATCCAGAAACAGTCTGTTTACATTAATTTTAACTCAAAATACATTCTGTATGTCTTGCTAAACTGTCAACTCTGTGGTTTAAACTCACTGCTCAAAACTTCGAAATGCAAGTCCTTTCTATTCGTGTGTGTGTGTTCATGTGTGTGTGTACACATACGTACACACACACACATACATGCATACATACATACTATATATATGTTTTATTGGCTTCTCTTTGCATCATAAACTGTTCAGTACCTAAAAGAAAAATTGTCCAAAAAGGAGAATAAAATCATACTTCTAAATACATATATTTGTTTTAAGTGATAAATAGTAAACATCTTTGAAAATGTCCAGACTGCTCTAGCAAAATGTACTGAAAATATTGTGGTTGAAGTACATGAGCAAGTATGTTTATTAGAAGAATGTCATTTTGTTTATTAGGTTTGACTATCCCCATTAAGAAATGAAAAAAATATTTGCCACTTATACTTAGCAATGGCAAGTTTAATATGAAGTACTGAGATTTATGTATGCATTAAAATCAATTTCAGTTGATAATTGTAATGACCTTATATCTGGGTTCCTGCAGAAAGATTGTCTTTCTCTGGGAGAGTGATAATATGTGAGATATGTGGGGTTTTTCTCTGAAGAAAGAAGGAAGGAAGGGAGGGAAGGAGGGAGGGAAGGAAGGGGGGAAGGGGAAAGGGAGGGGAAGGGAGGAAGGATGGTTGGAAAAGGAGGAGGAGGAGGAGGGAGGAGGGAGAGGAGGGAGGAGGAGGAGGAGGGAGGAAGGAAGGAAACATTAACAATATGTAGGGGAGAAAACTTTTCCCTTAAAGGGCCAATTAGTCAACATTTCAGGCTCTGTCATTCATAAGTAACAGCTATTCAATGTCATAGACTAAAAACAGTCATAGACAAATAAGTGTGGCTGTGCGCCAATAAAACTTTATCTGCAAAAGCAGGTCGTGAGTTGGATTTGATCATGGATCATTGCCTGTCAGTCTCAAGTTTAAATAAATATATGATAGAAGTTTATTTGCATGTGCTTACTGCTAAATAAATAAATAAACGAACATTTATATATATTGCTTAATAGTATTTCTCTTTTCGTATGTATTCAGTACTTAGCTGAAATATATTCTACTAATCATAAGATCATTTATATCACCTTTAATTTTTCTCATAGAAAAACTATTGTAATGACATGCCCAGATAAACAATTTATAGGGAAGACAGAAGTATTAAATGTTGAAATGTAAGTGCGAGACTCACTTGTGTGATGTTTGCTTTCTTGTGGTGATCTGGAACTGAATCCACAATGCCTCCAAGGTGTGTCTGTAGTATCAGACAACGCCACAGATGCAAGAGGCATTCCCAAAGAGAATGCAAAAGACACCAACCCAGCCAAGATGTAGAGCCGTCCCCAAAGACAGCCGAAGAGAGGAGACTTGGTCCCGAGAGCTGGCAAGTCCTAACACCCCACCCACAGACGATGCAGCCCACGTTTCTGTCCAGCCGTATTGCTGGATGGTTGCCAAGCAACGTTCTTAGGACACTAAATGAGACAAATACGGGAACCATAAGTTGTCCCTGAGAAAGGATTAACTGTAATTAAGTTGTGTCAGTTTGGTGACATGGGGCTTAGCATAAGTGACTCCATTTGGAACCTACTGCCTTGTTTTTGAACACTATTAGCATTAATAAATAATCATGGTTTCAGATAAAATGCTAATTGCCATTTTTAGATTATTCAAATATCAGCAAGGACTTTGGAAAAGTATGATAATGACATTTCATTTCCATTTCCGTAATGTTACACTATTTTTAAAAGCCTGTGATTCTAAAACGGATATAAAGATATCACTATTTGTGATAGTCCAAATGTAAATTATAATTTGAATATTTATGATTGTGATTAACCTAAGCAATATTTTAAATATTTCAGACACATTTTTATTTCTTTCTCATCAAGGACAGAGGGTTGCATTAACAATATTCCTCATTTCATGCCGTTATCAATAGACCACTTCTCACTTAAAGATATACATCTGTATATTTCCTTTATCCTATTTCCTGTTCCTTTCCCACTGCCCTATGCAACTTTTCTAATGTGTTTGATAGCTACATTTTTGAGTGTATGTGTTTCGTACATGTGTTGTAGTTGTCTACATATATATATATATCTTTAATTTATGTAATTGGGATCATGAAATGATTTCTCTTGTTTGTTTGTTTATTCCACTCAACTGTTTTGATGTCCATCTAAGTAGTTTCATGTCCATTACTTCGAGTTCCAATTTATATTTCACTACATCGTTAAAAAAATATTCGTGGTACTTGTTAAAGATAGTAAGAAAGGCCTTATTCAAGGAGGGGTCATGATAGCTGTAAGGACCAGAGTGGTGTGGGCTTGCAGAGGGGGAACCAGGTTGGGCTCAACTCCAGGTACGAGGAAGAGCAGCGATTTATAGCCAGGAAATCAGTGAGGGTCAGTGGATGGAACATTACCATGAAGAAGCATCAGGGGCTGGGGGCGGGGGAAGAGGTAAGGCCAAACCGACAGGCTTCTTGCTGCAGGCAGGCCAGGTGATCAGATGTCAAGGTGCGGAGTTAGGTGCTGAGGGCAGTCAGATACGGAGCAGGGGGGATTCCGGCCAAACTAACTTAGCTTGATGCCTGCCAGAACTGGACACAGCAGAGATGAACACAGAAGCCCACAGCTGAGGCCCAGCTGGAAGGAGCTCTGAGAGGGAGCAGCTTTGGGCAAGGAGAGACCCGTCGGCACTGACCCACTCCTGGGGTGCGGGGCCGCCGAGATAGCCTCCACCTTCATTTCACGCGAGCAGCTCCACAGTGGACATGTTTGGGGCATTTAACTTCTGTGTTTATTAATAGTAATTTAAAAGCACACATGAAGTTTTTGAACCAGAGTAGATCATTATTATTTATGATAACTGATAGCCATCGGTTTCCCTGTGCCCCAGTTCTCAGCCATTCAGCACCAGGATGAGAGCTAGATCTCACCCTGCACAGTTCAGGCAGGGGACCACGGTATGAGTGTACTTTGCTTACATGGGGGAAACAAGAGGCTGCCAGCATGCCTGGTTCTGGGAGTCTCCTGTGAAAGCGGTGGGAGCTCTTCTGGGTTCTGAATCTCACCCATGGCCTGTACGTGGACCTCTAGCTGAGCGAGGGAAAACCAGCCTCTCTAGATTGACACACAGACATTCATGTTCATCCCTTTTGAAATGTAAATACCTGTTTGGACAACCTCTGAATCCCTCCCAGTTCTCCTTGTTATTTGGCCACGCTATGGTTAACCCAGGCCTAACCTGGGTTACTTCAAGGGGAGAAGAGGTGGTTTTATGGTATCTTCTGAGATGGAGCGGTTAGGTGGACCATTAAGGAGACAAATGGCTGCAGACCAAATTCTCTTCTTTCGTGAAATGCAGAAGGCTTCTGGAGAAAGGAAAGCATACCATCTCTGTCTTTATGCTCTATAATTTCTGTGGCTCGGAAGGCTGAGACTTTACAGGACACTGAGAAATCCAGGGAAGATTTATTGTTCCACAGTCATGTATATGGAGTCTCACTGATCTGCTGGAGAATTGCTCAGTGTCTGAATATTCAGACACTGGATCAGTGGATTATAGGTTTGCTTTCTAAAGCTGCAGTGCCAGCATAAAGTTTCCTACACCTCAAACCCATGGAAATTTTCCTGCACCCCAAACCCATGGAAATTCTTGGCATTGTCTGGCTTTTCAGTGTGTGCCATCTGATGTGCGCAGTCACTGGCATCTCGGTTTGCGTGAGTTCGAGTGCCTCTTCGAGTGCTTGGGAGCCTTTGGCATCTCTCGTCATGTCCCTTTCCTGTACTTTGGATCCCTCTCCTACCTGTTGTCTTTTGGCTAAACTTGTTTATAGTGACCTTCGATGAACAAGCCTTTTTTTTTAAATCTGCTCGTGCTTTTGAGTTTTTGCTTAAGACATTGTTTTACGCAAGTAATAAACCTGGACGACACTCTCCTATCTTGTATTCAACCAACCTGAGAGGATTTCTTTTCGCTTCTTCACTTAACTCCACTCTAGTATATTAGGTCATGTAAAGGTTGTTTTATTTTTCTTTACATTTGAAGTTGTATTTTTATTTTTTTCTGCTCAAATATGTATGAGCTCCAAATGTTGTTATAAATTACATTCTCCTGGCCTCTGTCGGTAGAGTTTAACCAGAACCAACCCAACTGTCACACATATGCATGCACGTGTGTGTGTGTGTGTGTGTGTGTGTATACATAATATATATACATATGCACCTGTTAAATATACATTAATGTGACTACTTACAGGGAAGATTAGATTAAGATTGGAATTTCCATTTTATTTAATTTAGCTTTTTATTCTCGGTGTATTTGAGATATATTTTCTGATCATGAAATCTGCCTACATAAAAAAATATGCCTGTTGTTTGGTAGTCAATAGATTTTGAGGCACGCCTACAATATACGTGTATGTGTTTTGCCCAGATAAAGCTCATTTTAAGTCTAGACATTCTTTGCTGCAGAAGGTATTATAAGGGTGTCTGTCTCTTTTACTAAAAACTATTTCTACCAATAATGGTCTACGGCCATGCCACCCTGAACAAGCCCAATGTCTGATGTCTGATCTCGGAAGCTAAGCAGGGTCGGGCCTAGTTAGTACTTGGATGTGAGACCAGATGCTGTAGGCATAAATAATAAAAAACAAACAAACAAAAAAACAACGATTTCTACTAATAAAAGTGAAACTGGGAGTGATTCAGAATTAAAAATTTCTGCTAATTTGAGAATCTTTTGCCTTTCTATAATTTTTAAATTGTCCATTAAAAAAGCTATTACTTTGGATTGACCTCAGGGAAACATGTGTATATTTCTTGTGGTCCTTTACTGAACACAATTAATTGTAATGTTTCAAAGCACATAGATGAAAAAACTAATCATTTCAAGACATTTTGTATAATATCAAATAGCGTTAGAAAGTTATAGTTGAAATTATGATGGACACCTATTATTTTAACGTTTATGCTTACATTTTCTATGTTTTCACTCACAAAAAAAGCATAATAAATAGATACCATACTTGATTTCATTAAAAGTATGAATAATAAGGTAATAAATATTAAACCAATGAATCTTAAAATGGTTGCTTTTGTGATAAAATGTCTTTCTATGAAGAAAACCAGTCTCTTTATCCATGCTACATATACAATGCCTCTTTTGTTTTTTCATTAGCTATGGGTTTCATATTTGGAGAAAAATAGTGATCATCTTTAATATTCATTATATCATATGGTTATGCATTTTGGAAGACAGTGCTGGTCTGAAATGATTTTTACAAACTGATCGGAAGGTTATACTACAAATCATGACCGTGGATGGCAGTTTTCTCAGGCTCTTTCCTTTCTACAACAAAACAAAACCAGTGAAAAAGTATATCTGCTTACCAAAGTCACAGAACCCTGACCAAATAATTTACACTTATCATACACTTATCTAGAAAAAACCTTTTAGAATGGTATGAGATTTAGATTTCATTTAGTCATGTTCGTCCTTCCTAATGATGAGGAGGTACACTTTATCTGCAATTTCCTACTCAGTTTAGAAGGTTCTCACATTAACAAGTTACCACTTATCGGTTTACTTGTTTAAACTTAGGATCCCTTAAAATAAATGTTCTCAATTTTGTGCTAAAAATACACCAACAATTAACCCTCTTAGTTAGATATTTTTAAAGACAAGATTGGTTTATTCACTTTTAAAAATCTGTTGGTGAAACTATATTATATTCAAAGAAGCAGAAATGAATTAATAAAAATTCCAGCAGAAGATCAGAGTTGTGTGGAGTTAACAGACTGAGTCAGAATCTCAACAGTGGTTACACATTATTGTGTTTATTTTAATTACTGATAGGTCCTTTGAGATTAACACTTAAACAAAGGGAGAAATGTGTCCTTATGCTGAGTGCTGGGGGACTCATAAATAATACATACATATTTTCCAGTTAGCACCTGCATTTTAATCAGTACCTTCTGTCGTGTAGTAATGCATTTATGCATCTGTTATATAATTTAATTATTAGTAGCACCCCAAAGAGTAATGAGCACATAAAATTACATACAATGCAAAAATTAAAAATTGAAGAGTAAATTTTTCTTTTGTAGATGTCTGCTATATCACTTTTAAAATATTGAGTTTAAATACAAGAATTAAGCATTTTCTTCAGTTATTCTACCAATGTAGAATTCATTGTGGCTTATTCATTTTAGAGAAGAGGACCCAAATATTAAGCTTGAGATCACCTATCTTCTAATTCATTAGTCATATTAAAACATAAAATTATTTGACTAAAATATGTTATAAATTTATAGAACTATAACTTTCTAAGCTTGTGAGAGGATATTTACCTTAAATGGGTTGTATAGCTAGCTTAAAGATATTCATCAAGAAAATTTAAGTTTTTATTATTTTAAATTGTTTTAATTACAAAGCAAAAAAATTAGAGTTTAATTAATGTAACCGAGGGAACACCGAAGAAATAATAGTTAAAAATCTCCCTAGCCCAGTTCTGCTACGTGGAAGGAACGTTGTCTTGCCCTCTTCCAACACCCCTCCCAGAAAACCCCATGACTCTTCAACGCACAAGTTTTAGAAACTTGAAAAATTGAGATACATTAATATATGTAATATATGATATGTATATCTTCAAAAATGACCATTAAGAGAGATTTGCCATGTCACAGAGTGGAAGGAAGTATTTGCAGCACACGTGTCTGATAAGATATTCTCCGCAGAGCATACGAAGAACCAGAGTAATAAGCAAAGGAGCAAACACAGTAGGAAATGAAGAGAAGTGAGATATTATAATCAAGGCTGTGCTATAATTATCTGGGACCGCTAAGAATTTTGTCAGAAGTTTCCTGGAATTTCCCGCTGACAGATGGGAAGCTGGGTCATGTATTATCTGTCTCATTCTCCGTTTTTGAGAATTACAGTGGGGTGGGTGGAATCAGCTGCCCCGCACTTTGGGGCTGCAGGAGCACACAGGAGGGACTCGCTCTCTGGATGACAGAGAAGGCTGTGGGGAAGAATATGAAAAGATGCACGCCATGGCCTGGGACATGGTCAGTGAGCAAAGAGCTGGGCCAGTGCGTCACAGCCACAGCTCAGGTCAGAGGGAGCAGGACGCGGTGCGGCGCGCTGGAGGGAGGCCCGGCATGGTCCCCCTAGGCGCGGTGCTGAAACGCAGAGGAGCTGCGTAGCAGACGAGGGCATAGCTGGGCGGGCTGTCCTGGACTCCTCCGAGGCAAGGGCCGCAGCTTCGTCTTCCTCCTCTTCCGGGCGGGGCACCCGCCACCGAGGACCCGTGCGCTGGGCAGGATGCCGAGCTTCAGTCAACTTCCGTTTCGCAGCATTTCTATCATGCGTTATGTTGGTTAAGTATTAGCATAGCTATAAAATTTTCAAAGTAAAATTTGCACTTCAAACAAAAGGATGAATGATTTCAAGCAGTCATAAACTGGCATTTAATATTTGGCTATTTAACGATTATTGTTTAAATTTAATAATTCTTTAATGTTACTAAACTCAAAACAGAAAGCCATTATGACTGAAGTCATACACCACATACCGCATATAGATGTAAGTCCTTATCTCTAAAACTTAGTAGACAAAAAAATTCTGACTACAACAATAATCTGAGAATAAATCACTTTAAAACTTTATCAAAATCTCAAGTATAAATGACAAAATTTTCAGTGATGAAAAGTCCTCAGTAACATTGATTGATCCACATTTTTAAGGTCAAAACCAGCCATCTTTCATCGGGGAGTTTAGACACTGATAAATTCATCACACGGAAGCCTTCCTGGTATGCGGCCCCCAGGACAGTGAAACGCTGCCTGCTGTGCGAGTCTACGGCCGTGGCATGGGAGTCATAGCTCGTCCTTTCGCTTACTGTACAAGTCCCCTGATCACTAGCAAAGTTATACATGGTGAATTTACTTACAAAAAATGTCTTTGCAATTCAGTCTAAGGCTTCCCTTAAAGTTAAAAAAAAAAAAAAGAATTCAAACAAAAATGTTCAGTAACTGATTATCAGTAACATAATTTGGTTTCATAGCTTAACAGTTAATTTTATAAAAACCAAATGTATAAGGTTAAGCTACTTAATTAGCTAAATGAGTCAATTAGGACAATTGAGGAAAACGTTTGAGGAACTCCGGCCTCACTGAGCGGGGAGCCCCGCGAGAGTTTCTGGCACGTGGCCTCAGTGGAGCTCTCTCAGTGTCCTTCTGGGTATGACCGGAGCCAGTGTGGATACAGATGTTGAAATGGTCTGAGGGAGAGTTGCTTTTGTCTGTCAGAGTCAGGTCGTGTGATGCTGGAGAGCACACCCTTCCTTGCGGGTTAAACTGTGCTTCAGCAAGACGCTGACATTATGGAACTTATGCTTATTTTCCAAAAGCATTTTTAAACTTCAACGAAAATATTTAAAAGGACTTAAAGTGGTGCTATTAACTAACAATACATATAACTAAATTATTTAGTAATAGTAAGATCTATACCAAGAAACAGTTAAAAATATGAAAATAAAATAAACAAAATAGATACAAATTAACTTTGTAATATCTAACAAAAAATATTCTAATCTTGCTACCCTGAGACAGCATTCTCTATACTATGAATACACAAAAGACATAGAATGCTACCTATAATGGAAAATGAAGTTTCTATAATTAAAATGAGAAAATAATTGTAATTAGATAATAAGTTCTTATATATTTTAATCATTTCATACATATTTTTCAAATTTCTATAATTTATTGATAGCATATCTCATGATGTTACATTTTAAATGGCACAAGAAAAGAGATTAAGGAAATGCATTCTTAGCCACCATATGCCCCAGGGGGCAGATTTTCCTCCCTAAATCTATTGTCATAAAAACAATTTAAGAATAATAATAAATATAAAAATATATAACATGCTTTATCAATTATCTACACATACAGAATTATGGGACTTGGAGAAGAAAGGGGACATTATATTTTCGGGGGAAAGATATAGACATTAATATATTTGGAAGTTAGTAGGAAGCAACACACATAAATATGGATCTTAAAAAATTCTATGTAACTACAAGAAAAATTATGTATTACATAGATAATAAAATTTAAATAATAGAAAATTCAGTCTATCAAATGGAAAGGAAAAACAAAGAAAAAATAAAAATTGTAGACAATGCCAAATATGATGGTTGACATAAGTCCTAAATCAATTCTAATTATAATAAGTATGAATGGGATAAAACTCACTACCAAAAGGAAAGAGAATCTCAGATAGATGGTATTAAGAAGTTGCTGAAATGACAAAGAATCATTACGTTATGTTGATTGGATCTTGTGAAGTAGAAATAGCCACTACTCTAGACTTATTAAGACAGCCCAGGGGTTGGGAAATAAATCTGACATAAACTCAAGAGACTTCTACCTCACTAAAGTTTCTAGATGTCCAGAGGGGTGAGATGTCAAAGTACCTCCTTTAAGGTGAAAGCTGAGTGGTCACACCTGGCCTACTACAACCAGAAACGAGGCACGGCGCCTCTGGTGAGCCTCTCTGGGTTTCAGAAGCAACATGAGTGTGTTACGTTGGTCCATTAACCGAGTGTCATGAAAAGCTGGTTTTGAGTGGGGTCCAGGACAGGAAAAGCCTCTGCAGGAGGTCTAGGCTGCCGTGCCCGCTGCTCTGCCCTTGGGCCACGTGACCCAGCAGATCCAGTGGCACCTGATGCACTGGCAGCGTGGAGGGGTCCTGTCTGGGGCCTTTGGTGAACGCAGGGGAACGCAGTGCAGGCCCTGAAGACTCGGGAGCAAAGCCTTGCCATCCTCTGCAGCTAGCCGCCCTCCTGAGAAGCAGCTTGTCCTGCGACTGGGCCTTGGCAGAGACCGAATGGGCCACCGCGTTACCGTGAGACTTCAGCTGCCCGCCACCAACCAAGAGTTAGCGGACGGACCCACCGAGCTGGAACGCTGGCCACGTGCAGCAGCGATCCGTCATCCGTCAGTCGGAAGTGGACTATATGGGATTGCACCCAACCAGACCCTGAAGGCACAAGTAGGTGACATGAGAAATTAGCCCAAGGTCCTGCAACACCACCTTCTCTCTCCCAGTGTCAGATTACTATGACAGACAAATTGCCACACAGTGCGTGGCTTACACGTCAGACAGATTTTTCTTCCAGTTCCGGAAGCTGAGATGAACAAGATCAAGGCATAGGCAGACGTGGTTCCGAGAGCATGCTTCCTGGTTTGCAGGTGGCCGTCTTCTCATTGTGTCACTGCATGGCAGAGAAGAGAGTAAAATCAAGGTGTCCAGTCTCTTCTCATAGGGACGCTGATCTCATCACGAGGGTTCCACCCTCCAGATCCAGTCGGTCCCGAAGGCCCCACCTCCTAACACCGTCACCCTGGGCTTTAGTGTGTTGCTCTGTGACTTTCGGTGGGACACACACACTTGGTCCGTAACACCCAGCCTGCGCCTGTGGCCTCACGAGGAAGTCCTTCCTTAAGTGAACAAGGAAGAGAAAGTCGGGGCCTGGTTTACTACGGTGCTGCATGATGTGCAGACACGACCCGAAAGTGAGCAGACCCAGCTCTCCAGCCGCTTTCTCTGACACTGCTGAAGGGACAGGGCCATCCTGCCAGTGGACAGAACTTCAGTTCGCTTTGCTTAGAGAAACGGTCTGTTCACAGGAATCGAAACCTAAAACAAGGGGACGTAGAAGGCGGGACATAGACGAAGAAACCGAGGTCACAAAGGATTGTGCACTAAACTCTTCCCCAAGCTTTTTTTAAATCAAAATTTCAGGTGGCCTTTTATCTGTAGGTTTTCGTGTGGACCGTTGTTTTGCTGTGCACCTAAGTAGCAGGCTAACTGGAGACATCGCTGTTATCAGTGTATTGATCTCTGGGGCTGCACACAAGCAGCAATGCCTCAGACAAGAAACAGGTTGTTTTTCTGCATTAGCTCTGAGGTGTCAGGACAAGTAAAACAATGGCAGCAATATTAATATATCACCTCCAGGTGACAGTAGAAATAAGAAAGCTATTGACTTTATAACATCTTTAAAATCAGGAATAAATCATTGTCTCATAAAGAAAGTGACAAATTTATTTATTTCAAAGCTGGCATTTTACATGATTTATAAGTCATTTATATGACATGTTCCACTTTCCACATTTGAGATTTAAGAGTACAAATAGGGGAAGATGACACAAGCAGATGAATTTTATCACCCACACTTTTTAAAATGTTTAAAAGAAAGAGCAAAGCAGTGAAACAGTAGAGAAAAATAATAGTAATATTTATGGGTTATGTCTTGAAATTAGGGAGGAATTGCCCACAGAGCTGCATATCTACTTATTTCTATAAGCTAATTGATTTGCATGTAGGTTGAGGTCTGACCATTTGACCAAAAACAAAAAAACATGAAGAAAGGTTGATCTGGGCATCAAATATTCACAATATCCAAAAAAATTCAAATACAAACTCAAAACAGAAAAAGCAACATAAGATTATATGAAACCAAATATTTAAAAAACACAAATAAATGTATTCTGATGAGAACTCACCAGTGGTGATAAAATTTCTGTGGTATGTGTAAGGTTATTACAAAGTAAAATGTCTGATTCATTTTGGGTTTCTGTACCAAAAAAATGAATAAAGGAAAATGGAAGAAATTTTGGGAGAGTGTAAAAGAACATACTGTGACCAAAGTTTTCTCTAAACACTCAGATTTTGAGTGTGATAACATGCAGACATAGTGGAAAAAGCAACCTCCAGCTGCAGAAAAAGGCAAACCAAAGCTAAGCTTATTTGTTGTTCCCCACTTTCCTCTTCAGATGTCAGCAACGAAGGACGGTCCAGATCCAGTGTCCCCCAGGCACGAGGAAGAGACTAGAAGTGGGATTTTGCCCACACATTTTAGGAACCCTGTGCCTCTCCTTCTATTTGCCAACATAGGCCCGTCGGAGTCTGGGGGCTCTGGTCTAACGCTTGCACTTGGAACCTGTGGTAGTTTTTTCCTAGTGCTACACAGGTGAACATGAAAGCAATGAGAACATATATTAAGAGGATTGATCTGGTCATTAATTTTGGAGAACAGTTCTAGACAGATGTGACTCTTGATAGAGCTAGACATTTTTTTTTTTTAATTTTGAATAAAAGTATAAGCATGGCACGTAATTTGATGGGGACAGCACAGGCACAGGCTCTCTAACAGACGGACTTCCTGACACACGGGGCTGCAGTGGGAAACTTGCGAATCATAGAATCAGAAATTCTCAGAGCTAGAGAAATCTTGAGAATTTACTCTAACTTCCTAATTTTCCTTAATGGTGCAATCGACAACCAGACAATGAAGAATTTTGCTTTAGATCACGTGGGCAAAACAGAAAAACAACAATAACTGCGTTCTGGGTTTTTGATTCCAAGTCTAATATCTTTTTACTCTCACCAAGGTGAAGATTAGCAGGTGACCTGTATTTTACACACCTGTGTACAGATGACTTCTTAAGTGTTTTCCTTTATAAATCCTGAGACTAAATTTATGTTGTGAAGTGTGCTTTTATATTATGTTAAAAGGGAAATATTTATTAATTTAATGTACTTTTAGAAATGCATATTTTCACAAAACATCAATAACTGGAAGAAAATGAACACCTCTTCTTTTATGTCTTGAACCATAAGGTTTGCTAACTCTACACAGCTGTAGAAATTTAAATAACTGGCATGTGGGGACAGGGTGAAATTTAGCCTTTTCAAGCAGATTTTTTTTCTTTTTAGCAGTGACATATTGTCTCATCAACACATCTAGGAGCTTCTATTTTTGAAATGCTTTGCTTATCACTGTGGAGTGTTGAAATGGAACCTATTTTTTTCCCCAAAGAGAACATTCGTTACAAAGACAGATTGTCTCATCTGCATTAAGAAACTGTCCCTCATGAAATCCTCTGTCTGCTGAGACAAGCACAAGTTCTCTCTCTGCAAAACTTGAATATTTAAAAATTGGAACTTTTCCTTTATTCTTGGATGATCATTTTTGTTAGGAGCTAATAACTGACTTGCGATTATTTATTTACATTGTTTGCTTTCTTAACATTAGATGGTTCTCCATTGATGGGACTTAATTGATATGTTGTTTTTTAATGAGGTGTCCTTGCTGTCGTTCAGTCTCTCTGAAGGCAGGTGTCCTTCCTTCCTCCCTCCCGGCCCCCAGGGAAGGCGGAGTGTGTACCTCCTGCCCACCATGTTCCTGCGCTTGCTCAGACCAGGGGTTGCTTCCGGCTGCCCAGCCGGCGCTGTTTATGGTGGTTTGCGTCACTTTTCTCTCTTCCTTGCCTCTGTCCTGCGCAGTGGTGGGAACTTGCTTTCAGTTTGGCAGTTGCCATAGTTCCTCTACTTCCCTTTTCCCATTTATTTTTCCTCACCAACATTTTTTCCAGTAAATCTTCTGCTTTTCGTATCCTGGCATCTAACCTACTGGATATCTCTTAGGAGGACAAGGGCTGCGTCTTCTGTGGTGATCGGCAGGTCTCTGGCTTATGAATGCTCTCGAGATTACTACCCTGATCTGATGCACTTAACAGATCAAGCGACAGGATGCCATTTCTGAATGGGCATGAGAGTAGTCGATGACTTTATAGCAGGTCCTGCTGTGTACCGCGCACCCGCGTTCCTGCCCGGTCATGATCGGCTGCTAGAGAATCCATGGGAGATAAGCTTGTCTCTCCCTCGATTTACCTCCCGTGCTATTGCGGAGATCAGGGCCGGCTGTTAAAGGATCAACCAAGTGTGATTTATGTGTAGCTGAGTTTGCTGAGTTTGTACGAGTGAAAAGTCCACCTCCACGACACTGCAGCCTCACGCGCCGAGGGCCGTCAGGGTAACTCGTTCCGGCGTGCAGCCATGGCGACCCACTGCACGGGGGGACAGACTCGCCTGAGGCCAGGTGACATGGGGACCCTGCACTGTGAAGAGTGATGGGGCTCTTCGGTTGGGGGCCTGGAAGGGGGAAGCGGGTAGCTTCTGATGAGCACATGGAGAAGAGGCGTGGTAACAGACCTTGGGGGCGGTCATGCAGGGCAGCGTGGGGAGCCTGGTGTGTCACCCCGTGACCACTGGACAGATCCTGCGTGGAAGGAACGTGGGACGAGGTGACCGGGTTAACGGTTCCAGGTCAAGCGGCCTGCGCACCGGAGCGCCAGCTTCGCGCGGCGAGGCCGCGGGCCTGTGCCCGGTGGCGGCGTCCACGGCCACGGCGGCAGCGATGGCAGCGGCCGCGGGCCCAGCCCCGTGGGCCCCCACACGGCCTGCTTAGTGCCCGCGGCTGCCGAGCCACACGGCTGCAGCCGGAACAGATGGATGCGGAGCCCCAGTGCGAGGCCCCGTCCGCGAGACTCCAAACCCACGCGGCTGCACGGCGGCCCGGTTCGCCGGCCCCGGCCGGGAGCAGCCCCACGGGACCTTCTGACTCGGTGGCTTCCCAGCACCCTGTCTGGTGCTCGCGGGTCCGGCGTGGGTCTGCGGTCCCATGCGCCCTAGCCCGACCGAGCGGCTCAGCCCAGGCTCGACGCGGGGCTCCGTCGGGAGGGAGACCCCGCGTGCTTGGTCACTGTGTTTTAGGGTGCAGTTTACACCTCACATCAAACAGGACATGGGGACCCTGGAACCACGGGTGGACGTGCCAATGAGTGACAGTGACCATCACTCCGGAGTGTGTACCTCCTGCTTTTGCGACCTTAGGTTCCATCCGCGCAGAAGTCTTCGTCCCAGCGCGGGGACCCTCCCCCAGGGTGCAGGGACTCACGTGTTATTCCGTCATCCCCGCGCCGGAAAGCAGCGTGGGGGCGGGGGAGCAGGGAGCCCCATCACCGGGGGCTGTTGACCCGGCTCCTCATGGACATGAGCGGGCCCGTGGACTGGTGTTTCAGGGTCAGCCGCGGTCAGCCCGTGGCCCGCTTTGACTGATGAGAAGTTACGCTGCCCGAAGAAGGCGCGGGGCCCAGGCGCGCGCAGCCCGCAGGCCCCTCCGCGGGAAGGGATGCTCGCGGGGATGGCAGTCCAGGCGGGCGAGAGCAGGGTGCAGGGAAGGACGGCCTCGGGCCGGCTGCAGCCGCCGGGCTCGGTTGCTTCCCACTGTATTTCCCCCGAAGTTACGATCATCCACCGTCTCAGAGGAAGTATAGCGGGATGGCGCCAACGGGCCGTCCATCACAGGGGATCCGACCGTGCCAGGGACGGGCAGCAGACAGCCTCGAGCCTCGTTTCTTTTACTGTCGCCCTGGTCCTAATTGCGGGCACCTGTGACTGCGCTTAGAGCCGCCCAGGCGTCTGGAGCTGCCGGTCCCTGTGCGCAGAAAGCCGGGACCGTCTGGCAATTTAGATCTCCCAGGCGGTACGTCTGGCCCTGGCAGATGCGGACTGCGCACGGGGGGCCGTCTCCGTGACCTGGGTGAGGAGCAGCTGAAGGTGTCCCCGCCAAACCAGGCCGAAGCTGCGCCCGTGGGACTTTGAACTCAGGTCTCCGCGCCCGGGCTTTGCTCTCTGCCCTGCCTTGCCCTCCTCACATCTTACTGGTTTCTCACTTGCACGTAAATTCCCTTCTCAAGGTGTGTTTCTGGAGAACTTGCCCCAAGATGACTTCCAACATGCACAGCAAGGAGACAGAATTCTGAGCAAGCAGACCAGTCCTTCCCTTCCTGGCTCTCATTCAGTGCAGGGTACAGAGATAGCATAATAAATGCAAGTTATAGATTTCAGTAACGTGAATGCATGTCATAAACAGGTGACTCAGATGACTA
The DNA here is from genome assembly GCF_902729225.1 of Pteropus medius. Lineage (NCBI taxonomy): Eukaryota > Metazoa > Chordata > Mammalia > Chiroptera > Pteropodidae > Pteropus > Pteropus medius. Next base: position 1,519,456 of record NW_024352148.1, read on the forward strand.
AAAATAGAGATGTTTGTATATAGAATGATCAGAATCTGACAGTCCCATCTTGCTACCCCTTGGCTGCCAAGGCGCAGACAGCTGCTGTGTTCACTTCTAGCCCAAAGCCATGAGCAAGACCCTGCGGATGAAGGAACGCGGAGTCCCATTAAGAAGATATTCGTCTGCTCCCAGTGACATGCACGAAGTCATCCTCACAAGGTACACCATAGTTCTGCCCTGCCCAGAAGCACTCCATTCCCTCACCTGCAGTCACTGGACACAGGCTCCTAAGCTAGACACTGTCCCATGTAGAGGGAACAGGCGTCCTCCAACATGAACTCCAGTGACCACTAAGCACCAATCTAGTAGAAAAACTCAGTGAAAGAAAAGTAAGAAAGCTCATCAATGTAACCAAATGAAAGAACAAAAAAGTTGTTCCCATTACAAGGAGATACCCATAACAGAGTGGGAGAACACACCCGAAATGTATCAGTTTTTAAAAGACAACGTAGCTATATTAATATGAGACAAAACCTATAAATTATTTATGCAATTGCGTTATGAAGAGAGAGATCACTGTAATGCCACGAGACTAGTCAGTCAAAAAGATACTGTATCAATAAACTCGTACGCCTGTTAAAACATAGTCTCGATATATGTAAAATGGAAAGATAAGTGATTATATATAATTGATCATGGGGTAATTTCTGATCCAAAGGGGAAAATAAAACCAACTCTGTTTCACAGCACACACAGAGGCACACCCAGGCAGACACAGATCCAACATTCCATATGTTGAAACAAAGCTCTAAATTATTTGGAAAAAATATGCATGAAAACTAACACGTGACTTGATTGAAGTTACTCAGCAAATAAATAGTAGAGCCAGGATATAAACTCAGGCGCAATGCCACCAGAACCCATGCCTTTAACCACTGTGTAAAACATTCTTTATGAGCAGGAAGATAAATAAACAGTGACGTGTTTAGCACACTAGATAGTGTTTGAAAGAAATGAAATTCTGCTCCCTCATGTACTAGCCTGGGTTCCTATAAAAAGGTTCCTGTGGAGCAAACACGCCATGTGGCAGAGAGATAGTTACCATGCCAAACATGTCCATGAACTTCAAAAACACACAGAACCGAAACTATGCAGTCTACGAATGCGCACATACGTAGTAAAATAGAAAACGACAGACATGACAAGCCATACATTAAGTATGGCTGTCACTTCTAAAGTGGGATGGGGACTAGAAAATAAGATCGGGCAGGTGTACACAAAGTCTTCGATAAAATAGTCATTTTTAGTTAAAGAGACACTACTGGTGAGAGCAGACATTAATGCTAGGTGTGCAATGGTTAATTGTTCAGAATGTCATTGACTCAATGTTGAACGCCAAGAAATGGGAGCCAAATCCGAAAAGCCTTACAGCAAGGTCAGAAGGCCTCCAGGTCTGGCGTTTAGTTGGGGAACACCGACGTCCACCTGCCACCCCACAGATGAACTCATCCAAGCACAGGACGTTCTCACACATTTACAGAGAGACCTAAGCCAAGGGCAGTTTTCGAACAGCATGAACTTGAGAATCTACACAGATCCACCGCATAAGAGAATGAAGAAGGGAAAAATGAGCAAGGCTTAGGAGATAAGGAAAAATAAAGCAGGATTCACAGGGCTCAAGAAACAAACACACTTCTTAAGAAGATGATCTGAGGGCAGAAGAAACATCAGGTGGCTGTCGCTATGACAGTGTACGATTCTTTTCCTGTGCGTTGAATTTGGTTGGCTTGTGTTTTGTTTAGGAGCTTTGTGTCTGTGTTTCGCAGGGCTGTTGGCCTGTGGCGGTCTCCCCTCACAGTGGCTTTGTCTGTTTCTGGCCTCGGAGTGGTGCTGGCCTCGTTTCTTCAGGAACACTTGGAAAGGGCTGGCATGAACTCTTCTCCTAATGTGTGCTGAAATTCGCCAGTAAAGCCAGATCTGGTCCTGGGCTTTTCTTTGTTGGGAGGTATCTGGTTACTGATCAGCCTCCTCAGCAATTATAGGTCTGCTCAGATTTGCTATTTCTTCACGATTCTGCCTTGGTAGGTTGTACGTGTCTAGGAATGTCCCCGTCACTTCTAGGTTGGCCAGCTTGTTGGTGCGCAATTCATAGTGGCCCGTTGTAATCTTTCTATTTCTGTGGCATCAATTACAATGTCTCCTTTTTCATTTCTCATTATAATTAACAATACTGCAAACTTAAACTTTTAAAAGCGCGTATCTCATGCTATGCGTTAGAAATGAGGCGTGCGTGGAAACTTGTAGAAAGCCGTAAAGCGAGAAATGGTTCAAACTAAAGGCCCCAAGATGTGATGATAAGCCAGTGGTACTAAAATAGAGAAGAGGCGAATAAAATGAAGTAGATGTTGATGTGGTAAGAGGGGTTCACAAGCAGATGAAAAGGCAACTCAGAAGTCTCCCAGGGGATGTTGCAGTGAAGCAAAGTGTGCGATGTCTGCTCCCCGATACCAAACTATCAGAATGGAAAGGCTCAATGCAGAGCAACCCGTTCATCACAAAAGCAGAGAAAGTTCTAAGTTCCAAACACAGATAATAACAATGCTTTATTTTTAGCAATGTGTTGTATAATAAACAGTTGGAAAAGAAACAAAAAATGAAAATCAGCTATAGGTAGAGAAGACTTGAACAACTTAATCAGATAATTAGACTGATGATTGGCCATAAGTAACCCTTCACACACACACACACACAAACACATACACAAATATACAAATAAACAGATGTAAGATAGAAACATGTGTCTCTCTCATAAAAGAGTTTGTGATGTGGGTAGGATTGGCACAGCACTGCAGTGTGGGACCCTGGACCTCTTTATCTTGCTCCTTTATTTAACATAACAAGGACTTTCCTGGGGGTTCATGGCACCTTAGACTCACAGTCCAAGTTGGCTGCTGAAGCTCCAGCCATCATGTCTTCGTTCAAGCCAGTCCAGATTAAGAATCCACCTAAAAGTACCACATACTGTTCCTGCTGACATCTCATCAGTTAGAACTTAGTCATGTGACCAAAGATTGCCCCGTGTCTGTCACAATCGTGTTTGTAACTACTGGTGTCATAGAGGATTGCTATTGGTGTCACAATAAGAGATAGCTAATAAGTACAATACAGAAAATTGAATGTCTCTGGAGAAAATGGTAGGTGATATATTTCAAGGGGCAATGTGACCACAGAGACGGCTTCAAGTGTGTTGGAAATAGAGCAGGTGCAGGTCCGTTCATTTTACTGTTATTTTCAGTGGTGTGTACTGTTGCGACTGACATAAAAAAATAACATTGACTGTTAGAAACTAATTAAGACGCACACGCATGTTACCACTGCCTAGGTGTCCTCCTAGAGCTGAGGTGGTCCTTCCCTCAGCTGCACTGGCAGGGTTGGTGTGTGACATGGCTCTCGGCTGAGTGGCTCAACGCACGGCTGCCTCACACGAGGTCACGTCTTCCTCCCTCTGAAGGGAGCCCATATCCGTCGGCCAGTCTGCGTGGGGAAAGGAGAGGCATAAGGATGTGGCCCCCGTGCTCACACCTGTGACGGTGCCTAGATCTCTGCTATCTTGTTGCAGCTGGACCCCCCTCTACCCGCT